>NW_022631035.1:5641669-5973666 GCF_010015895.1 Lontra canadensis | reverse complement strand
TCTGACTTCGGATCAGAAGATTGAGGGTTCGAGTCCCTTCGTGGTCGATACGTTTTAATCGTGAAGAGATGCTATCACAACCTTTACCGCAACTGGATCCGGGGCTCTATCCTTGTTTTAGACACAGTCGGGCCTACGTACCCCTTCCTAACTGCAGCCCCCTCACCTGAGGCTGATTGTCAGGACACCCATCCAATCGACTTTTGCACCTAGGAACTTCCGGGGCTGACGTCATTACGCAGGCACACGGCGTCACAATTCAAGAGGCATGTGATCGAGCGCCATTTGCGTGAAGCCCCAGTGGCCTAATGGATAAGGCACTGGCCTCCTAAGCCAGGGATTGTGGGTTCGAGTCCCATCTGGGGTGAGGTAGTTTACAAGTGAAGATCATTTTCCTTATCAAGGTAAGAACAAATACCCAGGGAGGAAATCTCTTCTTCAAAGCGTGTCTGTGTGTGTGTTCGTGTAAATCTTCTCCAAATCGTGTGTGTGCGTGTTTGTGTGTGTGGTTTTTTTGTTGTCTTTTTTTTTTTTTTAGTGTGTGGATGCGTGGGGGGGGGGATGTTGTGGTTTTGTGGTGGGGTTTTTTTGGTCTCTGTTTTTTTAGTGTGTGGATGCCTCGGTTGCCGGTAATTTGCCTTTTCTTTTTGATCAAACCCGGCTGCACTTTGGAAGATAAACCCATATGAGGACAAACGCGGCCCCACTGCTTGTTGCCCCAGCCCGTGTCCAAACACGCCTCGCTAAAGTGCTGCGAAAGCTACACGTCCACGCACGAGAGAAGCGCGCGTGTTCTCTGTGCGTCCGTCACCGTGAAGTTGAAAGCGGCGCGCGGGCAGCCCCCTGCCCCTCAGCCTCGCGGTGGGCGCCGGTTCTACGGCCCACGGCCCCCGCTAGGACGAGGAGGCGTGCACGGAAGCTCGCGTGTGCACGCGCAGCCGACGGGCACACACCAGGGCCAGCCTCTGGGGTCCGCCCAGGCCCGCAGGAAAAAGGTGGCTCAGGAGTGTTTCTAAAGGGACTGTCGGAGAGGGACGTTTATAATTTTCCTACTTTCCTATGTACATAATCCTTTAGTAAGAGGCTCAGTTCAAAATACATATATTATTTTGGCCAGATATTTTTTTCTTTTTTCTTCTTTTTTCCGCTTTGGAGCACACAGCTCCAGAGAACCTGTGGTGGGCTTTCCAGGTGGAACATCTCACATCGCCGGCACTTCAGGGTATCATGTCTACAGGTGGGCGGGAGTGGGGAGGCTGCACGTTCATCAGATTTCCCTAAGACTACCCAAAAAAAGTTTAAAAACCACTGTGTCCCTACAAACAAAAACCAAACCAGAAGTAGAGAATCCTCCTCTCCCTTCTCCAGCATCACCCAGAATTCTTCCTGCTCCCTCTACTCAAAATTACGTTTTATGGATGTTATTTTAAATCATCTCTGACTCCCACACCCTGGCACAGGCCTGCGGCATCACGGCCCTAGCCCGTATCCCTGGAGTCGGTGCCTCTCCTAAAACCATCCTTCAGGCCCTGACTCCACGGAGGTTACACTCGAGTGAGAGAGAAGACGGTCAACAAGTAAACTGGTGAATATTATGACTTCAAACTAAAGAGGGCCATGGGGAGGTATGAGCTGAGGACCCGGAGAAGGCCTCTCTCTGGTCAACAGCAACAGCATCCTTGGCAACCCTGTCCCCAGCAGGACCTCTTTAATGTCTTGATAGGCTGCCGACCTCATAGGGCTGTTGTGAGTTGTAAATGAAATGATTTTGTCCAGCGAGTATAACAACGCCTCGAACACAGCAGTGCTAAGTCAGGACTGTCATGTTTACTAACAGACCAGTTTGCCCCATCATTCAAGGTTTATATGTGATATTCTAGCTAGAAGTGAATGCCTCAAGGCTCAAATATCCTGACTTTGCCTTTCATTCATTATGAATTCATAAGAGTCTTCTGAATGCCAAACACAGTGCTAAACCCTCGGGAATATAAATGACCAAGGTATAATGCTGGCACTTGACAAAGAATCTTCCAGAACCCTCTAGATCTTTCTAATCCTCTAGGATTGATCATGTTACTTTTATCCTCCAAGCATTCTGTAATTACTTGATTTCTCACTGAAACTCATGAAAATGAGTTTGTTTCCAAGTGCCTGCATTTTTGTATTGTTATTCTAATTTATATGTTGGTTATTAATTTTTTAAAAAGATTTTGTTTATTTGACAGAGATCACAAGTAGATAGAGAGACAGGCAGATAGAGAGGGGGAAGCAGGCTCCCTGTTGAGCAGAGAGCCTGATGCAGGGCTTGATCTCAGGACCCTGGGATCATGACCTGAGCTGAAGGCAGAGGTTTTAACCCACTGAGCTACCCACGCGCCCCTTAATTGTTGTTTTTTAAAGATTTTATTTTTGTCAGAGAGAGAGAGAACACAAGCAGGGGGAGCGGCAGGCAGAGGAAGAAACAGGTTCCCAGCTAAGCAAGGAGCCCAATTCAGAACTCAATTCCAGGACCCTGGGATCATGACCTAAGCCAAAGGCAGACACCCAACTGACTGAGCTACCCAGCCATCCCTTAATTGTTGGTTTTATGTAATATTTGCTCTGGAGTCAGATGTATACTGTAGTTTGTTTTTCTTTTTAATTTGAAGCTTGCTTTATAGTCTAATGTTATCGGTTCCCAGTTATTCTGTTTGTAGGACACAGAATTTAGTATATAAGTTATTAAGTGAGCCTTTTATTATAGTTTGATATAGTCTCATTTTGCAAATGCCAAAAGTAGGTGTTAAAATCTTTACAACTGTTATGTTTCCAGCAGTTTTAAACTTTTTTGGTTTTACATACTTTAACATTTTTTTAGCATGTCAAGGTTCCGATTATTTTTAATCCCTTTATTAAGAATTACATTTGACCCATTTCATGTTTGTCTTAAATTCCACCTTGCTAGATGGTAATATAACTCACATAGTTGCCCATCCTTTAAAAGTGTGCATTGCAAAAATTTTCGAAAATACACAAAAACAGAATAGTGAATGAGCCAACCTAGATTTGATAGTTATTAGGATTTTTTCACATTTGCTCCAATAATCCATTTATCCTTTCATTTTTCTGAAGTATTTTAAAGTAATTCCAGACATCACATCATTTCACCCCAGGAGACATTCACATACTTCAATATTAATCTAATTATCTTTTTAAAAGATTTTATTTATTTATTTCTGAGAGAGAGAGAGAAAGAGAGAACGCACGCACAAGCAGGCAGAGTCAGAGAGAGAAGCAGGCTCCCTGCTGAGTAAAGAGCCCAATTTGGGACTCGATTCCAGGACCCTGGGACCATGACCTGAGCCAAAGGCAGAGGCTTTAACCCACTGAGCCACCCAGGCGTCCCTCTAATTATCTTTTCACAGTTGATGGGCGCAAACCAGTATCCAAGTAAGGTCACATACAGTATTTGGATGTTGGGTCTCTTCAGCTTCTTTTAACCTAAAGCTGTCCCTGCCTTCCGTCTTACATTACCCCACACCACTGACTTGTTGAAAAATAAAGGTCAAATGTCCCATATTTTGGATTTATCTTTACTTTATGGTGCCATTTAACTTGTTCTTCTATCCCGGCTATTTCCTCTAAATTAGAAGTTAGTTTTAATGCCTCCGTTAAAGTCAGGTTCAACTTTTTGGCAACAAAACAAAACAATTCAAATGGTGCTGCGTACTTAATACCGTGTATCAGAAGGTACAGCCGGTAGGCTTGGCATCAGGAGTTGAGAACCTGCTCACTCAAGTTCTTCACTAACCTTTCATATTATGGTTTCATCCTCTGAGAAGCTTGGCCTAAAAAACTATTTCATTAGGAATTACAAAATAGTGACTTCTGATGTTACCCTTTTTTTCACATTTATTGGCTGGAATACTTAGTAAAGAACTTTCATAAATTATGTCTGCTAGTTTATCCTGAAAAACAGTTGTTTAAAAAGGCAGGGTATATGCGCAGTATCTTTTCTTTCAGTGCCAGTTTTTTCACTGAACTGGAACCCTTGAGATATATATATATATATATATATACACACACACACATACACACACAGGTATATTTTATATATATATAATATATATATATATATATATTTTTTTTTTTTTTTTTTTTAAAGGATGGACAGCTTGTGGTTGGATTTTGGGTTGACCCAGTATGAAAATTTGCCTAATAGGGGTCTCCCCTGATTCATCTTTATCCTAAATGTTTGATTCTGGATTCTGTATTTATGCTACTTTGTGGATTTCTATCTTTACCTTTTGCTATATAGGATGTGCTCTTGGGGTGCCTGGGTGGCTCAGTCAGTTAAGTGTCTGCCTTTGGCTCAGATCATGATCCCAGGGTCCTGGGATCCAGCCCCACATTTGGCTCCCATGCTCTTTCTCTCTCAAATAAATCTTAAAAAAATAAATAAATAAAAAGTACTTTTTTCTCCAGTGATTTGAAAAGCCTAATCCCATTTTACTAGTGATTATTTTTTTTAAGATTTTAAGTTATCTCTACATCCAACACAGGGCATGAACTCACAACCCCAAGATCAAGAATCACACACTCCACTACCTGAGCCAGCCAGGCACGAGACTAGTGATCATTCTCAATGTAAAATGAATGCATGCTCAATGCCAAAATTTCCAACAGCCCAGGAGAGTACACAGTTTAAAAGTGCCCCAATCCTACGCAAATGCCTTGGATGGAGAGCATGTCCAGTCGTTCACTAATATCTCTTCCGGTAAGTCTTCCAAAGGGTCTCCCTCCAATGCTAGGGAACCCTGCTACAAAACTTCCTGGGGACCAGTGTTGGGTCCTTCCTTGAACAAGTTCTAACCCCACTCCAAAAGCAAACTGAACGGCTTTTTCTTAGATTCCCCATGTTTTACATTCGGAATCCTTCGATCTTTAGGATGGCTCACTGCCAGTTCAGTGACTCACAGCAGAGAGAGGGAATGTCACTCATTTCTGTTTTGTGCACTGAAGGCCTTCTAGCGCACACACTGCTGTAACTAAAGCAGCTCTAAGAGGAACACACCTTGCCCCTCAACCACACTTTACCTTCAACACAGTACCTGCCCCTATAACCAGGGGTGATGGGGCCCAGGCTCCCCTCTGCTTATGTCCTTTAAGACCACATGGCTTTCTAGGCGCTATCAGCCATTGTCGCTCTCCTCTAGTCCATCTGCCACCTTTGGTAGCAATGTCAAAAGGCTACTGGTCAGTGCATCCTGCCCTTACTCTTGCAAGTTTTTCCTACAGGATCTAAGCCTTATTAGGTCAGATGCCTCTGCCAGAACACTTGCTTACCTAGAACCTTCCCAGGTTATCTCATCATAATCATTCTCATTATAATCCTGAGGTTTGTGAATGAGAAAAGGCAAGTCCTAAGGCAGTGAACAAGTAGTCTAAAACCAGCAATTCAATGCTCAGAGAGAGTAAAGGGGTAGGCAGACCAGGTCCTCTGACTTGAAGGGCAATAGAATGCCTTCTACCGCCTCGCCTTGGTTTTTTTTTTAAGATTTTTACTTATTTGACGGACAGAGATCACAAGTAGGCAGAGCAGCAGGCAGAGAGAGAGGGAAAGCAAGCTCCCCACTGAGCAGAGAGCCTGAGGCGGGGCTCAATCCCAGGACCCCGAGGTCATGACCTGGGCCGAAGGCAGAGGCTTAACCCACTGAGCCACCCAGGCACCCCAATGTTTGTTTTTTTTTTAAGTCATCTCTACACCCAATGTGGGGCTCAAACTTGTGACCCCAAGATACGAAGTCACGTGCCATCTACCCACTGGGTCAGCTGGGTGCCTGCACCTCACCTTACCTTATACCTCCTGTATTTGTTGCCACCGCTCTGGAGTCCTGCTAACTAGGATCAACAGCAGGAATTTCTTAAATGAAATGATGGAATTGAAATAATTTTCCGTGTTCGAATACAAAGCTATAACCATTTTATGCCTGTGACAAAATTTTGTTTTACACATTTATGCTGAGCAACTGAGGCACAGAAAAGGAGATCCCTGCTTGCTACTTGCCTGCTGTCACATCTGCAATTTGGGCCATCTGTCCCTGTGACTGACTTATGGACAAGTACAAGGGAGCACCACTTAGGAACCAGTGGTTTGAAAGCAAAGAGGAAGTTCAAGGGAATCAAATGATTCCTCTTAACATATTCCAGTGAAATGCAGTCATCAGCCCTACTGCGATTTGTTAAGATTTCAGCAGCCCGGGGCGCCTGGGTGGCTCAGTCTTTAAGTGTCTGCCTTCCGCTCAGGTCATGATCCCAGGGTCCTGGCATCATGCCCCACTTCAGGCTCCCTGCTTAGCAGGGAGCCTGCTTCTCCCTCCCCCACTCCTCCTGCTTGTGTTCCCTCTCTTGCTGTGTCTCTCCCTGTCAAATAAATAAAATCTTAAAAAGAAGATTTCAGCAGCCCTGGGGGCTACCTGGCTCCTATACACCCTAACCGTTAGGCAGGTAGACCAGCACACAGCTGCAGGCTCAGCTTTCCATCTTAACAGAAAGTCCACTTGCAGTGGTGGCATCTCCGAGTCGTAACTGTCTCAGATGCAAAGGAGCAGACACACAGCACCGTACCCATTATTTTTAATGTCCAGCGTTTAGAATACGAGGGCCAGAGCTCTCTCCCCACCTCAAGTTTATAAGTTTTCGATTGGCTTGTGAGGCCAGTAGGGATACTTCTTCTTGTCTAATTTGGTTTCTGGGAAGGCTTCATTCAGGTCCTCAATGGTCATCTGATCAAACGGAATTATGTTCCTTAGCTTCTCCAGCTGCAAAGAGGGGGATTGTGTTAAGGTAAACGGGGCCACAGAGATGCAAAAAAGAATCCGAGGTAGGTTACTGCCACTAGGTGACAGATGTGTGGCCATGAGGGAGAGAAAACATCTTACAAGCAAAGGCCAAGGCTGATCCTTACCTGCTTTTCGTATTCCACAATCCTGGCCTTTGAGAGAGACAAAAACTCAGCACAACTTTTCACCTTAAAGAGAAGAGAGACATTCTGTTTTGAAACCAAGTTGTAGTTTTCTGACCCTGAGGCTCCCAAAACAGAAGTCCCAGAGCCCACCTTGCTTTCCCACTCTGTATGGAGAACACGGGGCTGCACTGACGCCTGGGGGGGGTCCTTGCTTTGTGAGGCACACGACAGCTTTTCCTGAATTCACAAAGAGCCCCCTACAGGAGAGCTAGCTAATGATAGCAGGACCAGGGTTCGTCATTCGTCAGCAAGTTACTCATTGAGACAACCTACAAGATGCCTGTTTCACAAGGGCCGGTTAGTGAATGTCAGGACAAGCCGCCTGACCACCTAGCCCGACTTCCCTTTGGTGGAGCCACCTGGCTTCTCACATTCGGCTTTCAGATTTTTAAGCAAATGGTTAGGTGTCTGAATACTACCTTGGATAATGTCCCTACCCAATTCTAACTCCTTGTTTTTAACAGCATTGTTGAAGTGTAAGTGGCCTACAATAAGATACAAATACTGAAAAAATGCTACTGGAGAAGTTCTGATGTATGTATCCACCTGTGAAACCATCACCACCATCAAGACAGTGAACAAATTTATCAACCCCTGCCTCCTATTCCCAGCCAACTACTCAAGCACTGCTGCCATAGATTACTTGCATTTTCTGGAGTTTTATTTTATTACTCCTTTTAATTCCCTCTACCTTAACCTAACTTCTAAGAAATACAGAGCCATTAGGAAATACAGTTTTAGAATAAAGAATAGTCTCAACTACTTACATCTTCTTTTTCTTCAGCGTCCACCTGAACAGTGTATTTATCCTCTGGCACAGGAATCTTCAGGGCACTGAACTACAAACACAGAACAGTTGTTATTTATGTATCTGGGAGTCCAAAGAAAGGGCTCTAAGACCCCCATCCTTACAGATAAAAACACACTCTCTATCCCGAGAGGAAACCAGTATGCATCTGAAGTGTTGCAGTGAAAAGAATATTAGCCTGAGAACAGGAGCTGAACGTTCTTAGTCCTGTCACTAACTGGATAATTCTTTATTACCATGAATTTCAGTTTCTTCATCTGAAAAGGACAGGTGGAACAGAGGACCTAAAAAATGGGCTCCTAGAAACCTGTAGTTCTGAAGAAACTGATTTCTCTTTCAAATGAAACCCTAACGGACTAACTGGCAGAAGTAACGTTTATATAATGGTGACGAAGATAGGTCTCCTTAGAAGACTGCTTGGCCCTATGGCCCCAGCATAGAGCACTAGACCAGGCACAGAGTAGGCCTTCGAAAAGCCATCTGTCCAATGAATAAATAAGTTGTGGATGCTGAGGTTTAACATGTAAACGTCAGAGGAAGCTAGGTGGACGAGAAATTTAGCCAAAAGACAGAGTCAAAAGTGAGAAGAGAAAGGAAGAAAACAGTGAAAGGGTAGAAAAGATGTAAGGGAGACAGGTGAGGGGCTAAAAAAACAATTGAGGAAGTGTTGGAATGGAAACACTTAAATCCACAGCCCTCTGCTTCCCCGATTAAAAACATACTAGACTGTTTCTTTGGATAGGAAACTTGCTAAGTGAAGACGCTGAATTCTCTGTACATATTTACCATATATCTACACCCTCTTTCCCGAACTTCCTTTGGGCTCGGACTGCTAAAAGCACCCTTGTTTCCATGCTGTCATCCTGCATCTCTAACCAGCTACTGTTCTGCTCCGTACTCGCAAGCCACACTATGAGACCAGTGCTTTAGCTGCCTGAGTCTCACCTTCTTCTCAAAGTCATCTACCAAGCCAGCCTTCGCCACATGGGCCTTGTAGTAAGCCCAGTCGATAGCAGGGGGTTTCTCCGGGAGAGTAGCCAACCTGCTCACATGGAAAAGCAGAAGTTAAAATTGGTCTATGAGCAACAGAAAATTCACACAGTACGTTCCTTATTCCTATGGCCTAGAGTTATCATCACAGTTTTCTCTAGGAGAGAGATCATAAGAATGCCAAAAAACTACTTTCATTTGGAAACATGCATGCTTTAAAAAAAAAAAAAAAAAAGATTTATTTATTTATTTTAGAGAGAGCGTCTTCAAGTAGGGAGAGGAGCAGAGGGAGAGAATCTCAAGCAGACTCCCTGCTGAGCACAGACCTGACCTGGAACTCTTGAAATCATGACCTGAGCCAAAACCAAGAGTTGGAAGCTTAACTGACTGAGCCACCCAGGCAACCCTATGTGTGGATTTCCATATAGCAGAAGAACATCAGAAACTGGTATGTAGGGGCGCCTGGGTGGCTCAGTGGGTTAAAGCCTCTGCCTTTGGCTCAGGTCATGATCCCAGAGTCCTGGGATCGAGCCCTGCATTGGGCTCTCTGCTCAGCGGGGAGCCTGCTTCCTCCTCTCTCTCTGCCTACTTGTGATTTCTGTCAAATAAATAAATAAAATCTTAAAAAAAAAAAAAAAAAACAGAAATTGGTATGTAATTCCAAATCACTGTTTTGCTTCCACACTTAGTAGCAAGTTAAGCAGGTCCCTCTTAGAATGGTACTGACTTGGAGGTAAGTGTCTCATTCCAAGATTTCAGGGAGTTAGCAATGGCCTTCTGGTTTCGGGGTATGATCTCCCCAAAAGCTACCCAGTCAATGGTTTTTAGAGCAAGTTTTCGCCCAGCCATCTTGAGATCCTGAAAAATAAAACAGGTCAGATCAAAACAGGGCTTTTACGGAGAATCCTTTAAAAGGCACCTTAGAAACATGCAAACCTTTAAGAAATAGATCAGCATCCTGACAGCTTGAGGAGTACCTTTATCAACTAAAGGAATCAGGATTACTAAAAAAGATAGTTTAGCTTTTCAAACTCAAGGCATGCAACAACCTGGCATATAGCTACATCATTTCCTCCAAGATTGTCCCCCTCTATTCCCCAACTCCTACTCATCCTTAAAAAGCCCAGTTTTCTAGTGTCTGCTCTTCCTGTACCTTTGGAAATATCGCTAAATTAATACACACTGCATAAAAGCAATCATTTAAATACATTTCCATTCCGACTGCATGCATTTTATTCAGATGCTCCAGGGCACAGATCTCAACACATACACACGTTTCAACAGAGCTTAAATAGAGCAGATCCTAGGCCAGAATTTCCTCACCTCGAAAATGGGGATAATACCAGCCCTGCTTACCCTCAGAAGGCTGTTAAAAGACCAGTGAAATTGTGCACATCAATCTGCCGTAGTCTTACCAAGCTGAAGGAGTTCTCTACTCCCTCCCTATCTGACGGGTAATACCTGCACCTTCCCATTCAGATCTGATTATCCCCTGCAGCACTACCACGTACCCTATGCATTCTAGTAATACCCTTAACAGAGGTTTTCAATATATATTTGAATGTGGGAGAACATGTCAAGTGGTTACAGCCATTTTTTTTTTAAACTAAGAATATGGGGAAATAGTTAAACTACATTCAAGACCCGTGCCAGAAATCAGGAGGAAGACTGAAATGCCAAAGGCCTTTCTTTGCAAACTATGGGGTGGATCACAGGGGAGTTGCAAGAAATCCTCCCCAGGATCTTAAAAAGAACTGGTCCAACACCTGCCTCTTGCTTTCCTTCCCTCTCAGCAATAGCTTGTTTCCAGGAGTGGAGGTGATGGGCAGGTGACTTTTACTTTAAGTAATCTCAACACCCAGCGCGGGTTTCAAACTTGCAACCCAGAGATCAAGAGTCCCATGTTCCACCGACTGAGCCAGCCAGGCACCCCTGTAGTTGACTTTTAAAGACACCAAAGAAATAAAGGCCCTTACAGAGATTTTCCCAAGCACCAGTGCAGGGGGGCTTCCTAAATGATGGGATTTTTGTCCTTTGTATGTTGCTGAATCCCCAGCGCTGGGGGCGGACCGAACGAGACGAAGCGGGTGGAAGCACCTCGGTCAGTGGCGGCGGGGGTCACAGCCCGGCGACCTCGCGCGGGGGAGGGGAGAGGAAGGGAGAGCCGAGCAGAGCGGCGGCGGCGGCAGAAGCTACACCCGGGCGCTCTGCCAGCAGGCCAACCACAAGGCCCGGCCTCCTCGACAGGGGTGCGACAAGGGTCGCCACGAGGTCTGGAGGGGGCAAAACAGGGCAGCGCGCCGACATCGGGCCCGACGTCCCCAAACCCCACTCACCTTCACCGACCCCGGCTGCCCAGAGTGCACAGCAGCAGGGAACGGAACTGGATCACCGGAAAGCCTCCCTGAGCCAACCCCAAAGCTGAAGGGGCGGGCCTTGCTTCGCAGGGCAGCCCGTAGAAATGGAGGCTGGTTCCGGAAGTCCCGCCCCTGAAGGCGGGTGCAGCACCTCCCCCTCACGGGTCCCCGGGCGCTGGTTGGGGGCGCTCCCGTCCCTCTCCCCCGGTCCCACCCCCGCCGATGGGCCGGCCCGGCTCTCCCTGCCGAGAGATGGGCCGGCCCGGCGGCGCGCGGGCAGCAGCGGCGGCGGCGGCGGCCCAAGATGGCGGAGCTGCAGCTGGACCCGGCGATGGCGGGGCTGGGAGGGGGTGGCGGGAGCGGGCTGGGCGATGGGGGCGGCCCGGGCCGCGGGCCCCCCAGCCCTCGCCCCGTCGGCCCCACGCCCCGGGGGCATGGCCGCCCGCCTGCCGCTGCCGCGCCGCCGCTGGAGCCGGGTCCCGGACCGCCAGAGCGGGCAGGGGGCGGCGGTGCTGCCCGCTGGGTCCGACTGAACGTGGGCGGCACCTACTTCGTGACCACCAGACAGACACTAGGCCGGGAGCCCAAGTCTTTCCTGTGTCGCCTCTGCTGCCAGGAGGACCCGGAGCTGGACTCGGACAAGGTGCGCCCCGCCCTCGGGCGCGCCCCCGGCCATCGAACCCCCTTCGTGCCTCCTAGCTCGTCCCCAGATTCCTGCGACACGCTCCCCACAGGCGGGCTTTTCGGGCCGGAACCCCCTCCTAAACCCTCCCCCGCCAGGCTGGCCCCGGGGGCTATTCTCCCCCATCCTCAGTCGCACTCCGGCTCTCTCTCTGACCCCGCCCTTCGCTCCCAGCGACTCATTGCCCACACAGTGCCCACCCGCACCCACGAGAACCCACTCCACACCCCTTCTCGTATTCCTCTCTCTGCCACTCTCATAACGAGCCCCTCGGATCTGCATGAGTTTTCCCTTGGCTCCTCGTCAGCCCCTCACTGCCTGTGCCAGATGCGTCCAGAACTGGGTCAGGGTGAGCGGAGGCATCTTTGTAGCTTTCTCAGACTTCCTCTTGGACCCCTCTGCCAAGTTGGGTGAAAGCCTGGGTCTGACAGCTGCAGGAAGTGCTTCTGGTGATAGCACACTTCTTTCCTGTGGTCCTGGGCCCTGAGCTCGCATCTGGTAACAGTCACTGTTCTAGGAGCATGTTAGAGCTCAGATACATGCCTTGGAAAGAGATTACCAGTTGCCAGTGCAAACCCAAGCCGACTGGTTAAGGCCATCGGGAAATGCAAACTGAAGAATGCTGTTGAGCAAGATGCATGGCTCCTAACCAAAAGTTGAGAGGTGACGAGACACTTCCAACCCATTTCCAGTTTGAAGTGTTGTTTATTCGCTTTACACATTGATCATTTAGTAAGGCGTTGACCATAGCTTACCCCACCTTCGATATAGCACTCAGCCAGTTACATTGAAATAGAGTTAGGTTTGGGTAAAGATTGGCTGTTTTATTTATTCACCATCTACCTCTCCTCTAATCTCAGATCGATAGAAACCTGTCCTGCCCTAACTTTAAAGAAATTCCAAAACCTTTGCTTGTAAAGGAATTATTTTTATCTACCCTAAATCTCTCTTTTTGCAATAGAAGCCAGTTTCTTCTTGTTCCTTTTACTGTAAAGATGAGTAGGATTAAAGCTGCTCAGCGCCAAGTCCCGGCAGTGCCAAGCTTCCTCCGGGCACAGAACTGGGGTGTGTGAGTTACAGCTGGCAATGCAGACTCCCACTGATGCTGGCCTTGAGCTCAGGAGTATTGCCAACTATACAGAGGTTTTCTTAGAATTAGGAATGTGATTTGGGGGCAGTAGAGCAGTCAGAATGTCCATCTCAAGCAGAGATTTAATAATCAAACTATGGCATTTTTCTTCTCCTTACTTTATAACAGATATCCCATAGAAGAATGGTGGTAATTGTGTCCCAGTAAAGATTTTAGAAGTTCACGTAAACGCCTGGATGTGGGACTAGGCATCTGTAACACCCCACCTGAAAGGATCTCAGAGTACAAGATACATAGAGCTAGCCTTGCCAGTAGTTTGTGATAAGCAACATCTAGCAACACTCGCCCTCTCACTAAAGAATTGTGACAGAGAGGCTGAAACCCTGCCCGGACTTAGTCTGAAATCTCCAGAGTGATACCTTTGTGTTTGGTTGGCAGGACGAGACAGGGGCCTATCTGATTGACAGAGATCCTACCTACTTTGGTCCTATCCTAAACTACCTCCGCCATGGGAAACTCATCATTACGAAGGAGCTGGCAGAAGAAGGTAAGAACAACGTTTGAACTGGGCATTTTCAAAATTTGGGCTCTATCTTTAAAGCTGTTTCACACTTTGAATTTTTTTTTTTTAAAGATTTTTATTTGACAGAGACAGACAAAGTGAGAGAAGGAACACAAGCAAGGGGAGTGGGAGAGGGAGAAGCAGGCTTTCCTCTGAGCGGGGAACCCGATGCAGGGGCTTGATCCCAGGACCCCGGGATCCTGACCTGAGCTGAAGGCAGACGCTTAATGACTGAGCTACCCAGGCGCTCCCAAATTTGAATTTTTTTTTTTGGAGATTTTCATCGAGCTCATGTACAGGTGTAGTAAAGGTTTATGGAAGTGAGCAGGGAGTCTCTAGTTACCTAGTCTTATCTGAGGAGGTCTTGCTTAAGGGGTCCCCCCACTGGGCTCTGTTCAGCCTCCTTAATGAGAAGGAAAAGAGATAGCTCAGTGTTACAGATAGCTTCGGGAGCATTCTCCAAACCTGCAGAATTGTCAGAATCCCTTTTTACTTTTACTTATGAGCTCGTAAGCAGTGACGGTCCGTAGCCCGGAGCATCACATCTCTGACATTAATTATTTATTTTTTTCAATTTTACTTGCAGCTATAAAACATAATAAAGGCTTGGCCTCATTTCTTTTAAGACTGGTCTCATGCTTCCTTGTAAATTTTTGCAGCTGACCTGATTCGTTCTCTAGTCCACTGTCAGGTGTGTCACCGGCTGCCTCATCTTTTTGGTTCGTAGGCCATCTGGACTCTTAAGTGCGTCTAGAATCTTTCTAAAAGGCTTGCCGTGGTCTCACCAAAGGCATTCAGTAGGAGATTGGGGCCTGTCCCTAAGCCCAGGGCACCCTGACCTAGAAGCTTTAGCTCTGAGTAAGAAAGCTGTAATGGCCATGCTAATTAATGAAGTGGCCGCAAAACACATCGGTTTCAACTGGTAAGAAGAGGACTCGTGTGCTCGCTCTTTCTTTCTTTAACATTTCAGAAGCATGCAGAAATAATGGGAATAGTACCATAAATTCCGTGCACCCACCGTCCAGCTTTAATAATCACTACCTCATGAATAATCTCGTTTCTTGAAAAGAGGAGTCTTCAGCATCTTTTCTGAAGTCTTTAAAAAAATTGTTTTCTAGGGGCGCCTGGGTGGCTCAGTGGGTTAAGCCTCTGCCTTCGGCTCAGGTCATGATCCCAGGGTCCTGGGATCGAGCCCCACATCGGGCTCTCTGCTCGGCAGGGAGCCTGCTTCCCCCTCTCTCTCTGCCTGCCTCACTGTCTACTTGTGATCTCTGTCAGTCAAATAAATGAATAAAATCTTTAAAAAAAAATTGTTTTCTATTGAAATATTTTCAGACTTAGAGGAAAGTGCCAGAACAGCACAGAGAACTCCCAGATTCATCAATTCTTTAGCATTTTTTTGGTCATGCTTGTGTTATCATCCATTCTCTCTCCCCACTCCTGTCCTTCCTCCCTTCCCCACCACAGTTTTTACTTCTGAACTATTTAGATCAAGTCACAGATTCACCCATTAATTCTTCACCTGTATTTCCCAAGAACAAGGGTACAGTATAGTTACCGAGTTCAGGAAATTTAATATTAATAAATATTTCTATCTACAGCTTATACTCTAATTTTATCAGTTGCTCCAATAATGTTTTTTATAGCAGATGTTTTTGTCTGATACCAGATCACACATCCCACTTGGTTGTCCTGTCCAAGGTCTTTGATTTTATTTAGCACGGCATTCTTTCAGTAACTGCCTTTTATGTTCAAATAATAAGCATCCTATTAAATGTGGTCCACATTAATTTATACACACTCACCGCTGGTCATTTTTAGGACAGACTGGGTAAGCATTGCAGGCTCAGGAGTTCTCCATTGTGACCATTTCCAGGAAATAAGTGACATATGGGAAAGGTGTCCTGCAGCTAATGGGCAGGTGCAGGGAGAGGCAAGGAGGGTGCCAAGTGGGAAACTGCAGGGGTGAAACAGAATGAACAGAGCAGCCCCAGAGCTTGACTCACTCACTTTGGGGAGAAGGAAATGGGTACACCCTAAACAGCAAAGAAACGTTTCCCAGCCTGAAGGAGAGAGACCACGCTTCCATTTGAGAAAAGCAGTTCTTGGGGCACCTGAGTGGCTCAGTGGGTTAAGCCTCTGCCTTTGGCTTGGGTCATGGTCTCAGGGTCCTAGGATTGAGCCCCGTATTGGGCTTTCTGCTTAGAGGGGGGCCTGCTTACCCCCCCATCTCTTCCTGCCTCTCTGCCTACTTGGGGTCTCCCCCCTCCCTCTGTCAAATAAATAAATAAATAAATCTTTAAAAAAAAAAAAGAAAAATACAGTTCTTAGCAAGCATGCAAACTTCAGCTCTTGCTGTTTTCTGGGGAATGCACACACATCTCTAACTACAGTTGGTCCTTGGCCTAGGTGTTCTGGAAGAAGCGGAGTTTTACAACATTGCATCTCTTGTGCGGCTGGTTAAGGAACGGATACGGGACAATGAGAACAGAACTTCTCAGGTAATGGGTTTCGAACTTTTTTTTTTCCCAGATTTTATTTATTTATTAATTTGAGAGAGTGAAAGTATGAGGGGGGAAGGTCAGAGGGAGAGGGAGACTCCGGCTCCATCCCCCGACTCCAGGATCATGACCTGAGCCAGAGGCGGTCGCTCAACCAACTGAGCCACCCAGGGACCCTTTTTTTCTTTTTTTTAAATAAGATTTTATTTTTAATCTCTTCACCCAGCATGGGTCTCAAACTCAGAACCCCAAGATCAAGAGTGCCAGGTGCCCCATGGGTTTTGAACTATTAAAGGGAGAAGGTCTCCATGGCTCTTTGTTGCTGTGTCTGGGTGGGATCTGAAAAGGGTCACGTGCTGTCAGGCAAGAGCTACCGCTCCCCTTAAAGCTGGAGGTCCGTGTGGAACACAGTCCGTGCTCCAGACATTCGCCACCGGGCTTGTTCAGAACAAGGAAACAGCAGAAGACGTAACAAAACAAAACAGCCCACTTGTCCCTTTAAGAGAGCGAGAGGTTGTGGCTGCTCATGCCACCGTTTGGCAGCAAGTCCGTGGCACTTGAGGTCCCTAACCTTGTTCTCGAAGGCAGAGTATCTGCTCCCTCCACGTAAGGGCCCAGCAAGCTCTTTCTCCCACCTGTTGGCCACTATTAGGACCAGCCTTTTTAAAAGTGAGATCATGTCCCATTCAGCTCCCGATGGCCACATGAAACCAGTCTCGCACTCTAGACTTTAGGAGCTTCTTGTGAATAATGCTCCTGAGGAAATAATCTCAGGCTTTCCTGTTAATTATGAAGTCTGGGTTTTTATATTAACTCAGTAGACAGAATAACAACAACAAAACCCACACAATTTGCCACCAGTTTGAGAAGACAGTAAGGCACACACCGCTTACTTCACACCATGTCACCCATCACATGTCATAAGTGGCCCTTGAGATTCTCTGGCTCCTAGGAGAGGGTCTGTGCCCTCTAGAAGCTTGAAGTCTAGCGGGGAAAACAGACGTTCCCTTTCCTGTATAGGCTCTATTTTAAGAAGGTACAGCTGTAGTGACAGAGGGCAGCATTGGACTCCACTGTGACCATCTGTCTTGTAGCCCGAGTTGCCTCTTATCCCATCAGCTCCCAGTGATGGATGCTTTCCTGAGATCCAGTCTATTGCAGTGTAAAATTTTCCCGTGATTCAGAAGGCAATGTTTCTTTTCAAAAGTCAGAACAAAACAAAAAGTAAAAAATAGTTCCTCTCTATGTTCTATCTTAGACTTCATATATCCAAATTTTCTGGGTGTTTTTTTGTTTTGTTTTGTTTGGTTTGGTTTGGGTTTTTTTGGCTCTAAATGGAGTTATCTGGTGGGGGAACTGACATCTATGACAAAAAATGACCTTTCTTCACTTTATCTGTAGTAGTTTGCAAAGGTGGAAAGAAGAGCTTACTTGGTTTTCTTCCTTCTAGCCAATGTCTGAAAACCTTTCTAATGTTCAAAAATGAATTTATAATTGGTTTGCAATTTACCATATGAAATATCTAATGGCCTCAATCTCGTTGCCATCTCGGATTATAATGTACGTGGCATCTTTCTCTATTGTAGGTACTTAATAGCTAGACGTTCTGGAAACCTAGCTTTGTCCTCAATTTTCCACATTCCGAAAAAACTTTTGATTGCTTAGTGTAAATTTTGATGGTACCATGAATTATGTAATTTGAAGCCATTCAGCCCTGAATGTTCTGAGTTCTTTGCCATTAGCTAAGTCCTTGAGAGCATTGTAAGATTTGTTTGATGACAGCGATTAAGTTAATTAGTCCTCTAGGTTCTGAAGGCTTGTGGATATAGACCCAGTTGGAAGCTTTTTTGTTCTAGGGATGGCAAGGCCTTTTTGATGCTAATTGATCTTTCCATCTGTCCTTTTTATTTAGTGAAACTCTGAGCAGTGGATTTGATGTTGTTCAAAAACACCCTCTTTTGCATGTATCACAGCTCTAAGGCAAAATTGGCCATGTGTGTATTTTTGTGGCTGTCCCTTCAAACACGTTATCTCCTTTAACTTGCTGATTTTTTTCTTAAGATTTTATTTTTAAGTAATCTGTACACCCAGCATGGGGCTGGAACTAACAACCCCAAGCCACACGCTCCTCCCACTGAGCCAGCCAGGGGCCCCTAACTTGTCTCTATTTCAGGGAGACACACATGACCGGGATTCAGGCAGAGCCCAAGATATGGGTGTCCTACCCCACCTTTTAGTGACTTCTCATTTCTCTATTAGTGGCTGCCACTACTCTGCTACTTTGCTGTCTCTGACATTTTTTGTTACGTCATTAATCTTAGTGCATTTGAGAACACCTGTGGTTTACTTTGGAAGAGAAAAATAAAGAGGTAACATCTTAAATACCTTGGGCTTTGATAGTTGGGGCTAGTATCGTAGATCTTTCGTAATACTCTGAGTTTTAGAACATAAAACACTTGGTTGTTTCCAAAACGTGTGCTCAGAGATCATTGAAATCTTCCCGAGATTTGCTCTACATTTTAGGTGGAGGGAATGTTTTTCTTGGTGCCTCGTGTAACAATAGTTGCGTTCGGTCCAGAAGGGGAGACCATAAAAGAAAGAGCTCAGCATTGTTGGCAGACCAGCCCGGGCGCTGGTGCTGCCTCCATCCCAACAAGCACCGCCTGACTCAGGCAAGACACACCAGTGTCCCGCAGAAGACGGGAGCAGAGGAGGACCCCACTCTGGGCTTGGAGCACTCCCTAATCCGGAGCTGCTTTTGTTGAGCCAGTATTTCCCCAGCAGCGGGTTCTTCCAAACAAATTTTCCAGAGAACTGAAGTCATCCTTTTGAAAAAGCACCAAAGCCAAATTTCCATTATTCTTAAGGAAACCGTCTGTATTTTCTTTCTTTCTTTCTTTTTTAAAGATTTTATTTATTTATTTGACAGAGATCACAAGTAGGCAGAGAGGCAGGTGGGGTAGGGGCCGGGGGGGGGGGGGGGGGGGGGGGGGGAAGCAGGCCCCCTGCTGAGCAGAGAGCCCTATGGTGGGACTCAATCCCAGGACCCTGAGATCATGACCTGAGTGGAAGGCAGAGGCTTAACCCATTGAGCCACGCAGGCGCACCACCCATCCCCCGCCCCGGTCCATATTTTCTTGAAATCCCGAGAACATAACCAATCCCTCCGTGACGGAGCATCATTGTTCTCAGCTTCCGTTGCTGTTTGTGCTCTAACAAATGCGTCATGTCCTTCGGACGGGCAGTGGATGTGCAGCTGTTGGACCCAACACTGAATGGTCCGAAATTGAAAAACGCTGCGTCTTCCTTTGAGCCTCCAGTCGTCCTTATGTGAACAGGAGCTCTCATCTGGGGAGCATGCCTCCCTGCAGCAACCCTTGCCCTCACCTGACTTTGGCTTTTTTTTTTTTTTTTTTTTAAAGATTGATTGATTTGAAAAGAGACACACAGAACAGAGGGAGAGTGAGAGAGAGAAGCAGACTCCCCACTGAGCAGAGAACCCGACATGGGGTTTGATCCCAGGACCTGAGCCAAAGGCAGATGCTTAACTGACCGAGCCACCCAGGCGCCCCCCGACTTTGGCTCCTAAAGTTCACAGCCCAAGTCCTAAGGGAGGGGTTCTCCTGTGGATAAAGCGTTAGGGGCCTTAGTGCCGCAACTTTGGGGCATCTAGCCTTTTCACTTCTGGTTCTATCTTCTGTTCCAGAGTTGAGTGGGCTAACAAGTGACTTCTCTCTGAATCTGACACCAACTGGGTGTCCAGCAGTTCGTCCTCTCCTGAAACTAACTAGTGTGTAGTAACTATTTCTACAGGTTTCAGGGCTCAGCCCCCCGCTTCAGATGCCAGTGCCACATCCCAGGCCCCCATGCTACCTGCACTTCTGTCCATCGCGGCTACACAATGAAGGGTTCCCATGACATCCCCCTTTGGGTTCAGTAATTTACTAGAACAACTAGAACCCAGGAAGATGCTCTACTTATTATTACAGTTTATCTCTAGGAGACAGGACAGCCAGATGGAGAGAGACTGGGGCGGGATCCGAGCACAGGAGCCTTTGTGCCTGTGGAGTTGGGATCTACCACTTGGCCAGCACGTGCTTATGGTTGCCAACTTGGAAGCTCCCTGAACCTCAGTGTTCGAGGGTTTTTAAGGATGTTTCATTACGTACACATGACTAATTAGATTAAATCATTGGTCGTTGGTAATCGAATTCAGTCTTCAGCTCAGCCCCTCTCCCTCCCACCGAGGTCAGAGGTCAGCAAGTAGGACTGGACGTCCTAACCTTCTAATGGTGCTTGGTCTTTCTGGGGACCAGTCATTAGCACAAAAAAGATACTTTCATCCCTCAGGTAATTCCAAGGGTTTTAGGAGCTCTGTGCTAGGAACCAGGAACAAAGACCAAATACCCATTTTTTTAGTATATACTTCCGTAACGGGAGTGCTACCATTTAACTCTGAAACGCTTTCACTCTCAGGTACCATCAGCGGAGGGTCAGTGTTTTAAACATTGGTATATCCTGGGATCCTGTTCAATATCTTATTCCCATAATAAGATTTCACTCTGAATAAACCAAAATGGTCTGCATTTTCAGGATGTATATCAGATATGAACCAATTAAGATGATGAGGTGACTTTCTTGTCTTAAGTGATTTTACTCTATTTTCTACTCCGGGAAATGGCTGAAATCTAAGCACATAACTCATTTCTCTGAACTTCAGAATTATTGGACCCACTGATTCCATAGCCTTGGGCCTTTTTTTTTCTTTCTTTCCTTGGATAAGTTTTTATTGAAAAACGACATTGCTGCTTGTCAGAGGGGTTCGTGTGGGGCTGTCCAGAAAAAATGTCCAAGCAAGCTCCTTTTCAGCGGTCAGTTTTGGGAAGAGCCACACCAGGGCAGCTGCAAACTGTCATGTCCTCGAGATTGTTCTTCAAAGTCTGTTGTTGTCGCAGGGCCCCGTGAAGCACGTGTACAGAGTCCTGCAGTGCCAGGAGGAGGAGCTTACGCAGATGGTCTCCACTATGTCCGATGGGTGGAAATTTGAACAGGTATGTTTCCCAGGAGGCCCCGTGCCTTAAACCGTCGCCAGCCATAGGCAGCTCCTAACCTCAGGGGTCCGTCGGGCCAGGTGGGAACCTGTTCAGAAACGTAGGAAAGAGCCACTGGGTGTGGATGATGTGCTCAGTCACACCGGATGAGTTGGGAGACTTGAGAGTAGTATCGTGTCTCCCAACTTCACATCCAAGTTTCAGTTTGATTGTGCTTGCTTAGGCCTGAAAGTACCTCTCTGGGGTTTTTCTTAAGTGCTCAGTTGACATTTTATAGAATAACTACGAAAAGAAGGCTAGGATTCAGCAATAGCCCTTCCTTTCCTCCCCCCGGGGTGAGAATGCTGTCGTTCCAAACATGTATGTAGTCCATCCTGAAGAGCATGGGCGTGTGTGATGTGAAAGGAGTCAGGCGTGGTGAGAAGTGTGGCTTCGCCGTTCCCCATCAGTCTGTGCATTTCTGTTCTTGAGCTTTGTGTCGTGGAGGAAGTAGCCAGACAAAGCCACACATCAGCGTTGTACTGTTCCCTCCATTAGATGGCAGAATTGTTTAGCTCATCTGTTGCCTTCGCCACAGGGAGGCTGGGTGCGAGCAGAAGGAACATGTTACCATTTTGTGGGGATCAGGCCTGTTTTTACGCAGACTTTTGAAGAGTCAGTTGAAGGGTCACCAGAAACTCACCTTCTCAGCTAACTGCTGCTGGGCTGCTAAGAGCACTGTGTTGTAGATCGAATGCACAGGTGTCTCCGCCTTCAGAGCTAACGCAGGATCCTTCCTCACGCTTGCCCGCACTGCCAAGTCCATTCTGCCTGTGTACGTCGGCCTGATTCTTAGCCAGGTGGGGGCTGCGAGGTGTTGCCATACTTCCACCCCACAAGTATTTTCCCTGCTATGTGTTTTTTCTTTTTCAAGATTCTATTTTTAAGTAATCTCTGTGCCCAACATGGGGCTGGAACTCGGGACCCTGAACTCAAGAGTTGCATGCTTCTCCTGCTGAGTCAACCAGATACCCCCTCCCTGGAATAAGTTTTAAGCAAAGAATGTTTTGGTTTTTTTTAGATTTTTATTTATTTGACTGAGAGAGAGAGGCAGCAAGAGAGGGAATACAAGCAGGGGGAGTGGAGAGGGAAAAGTAGGCGTCCCTCTGAGTGGGGAGCCCAATGCGGGGCTTGATCCCCGGACTCTGGGATCATGACCTGAGCTGTAGGCAGATGCTTAATGACTGAGCCACCCAGGTGCCCCAGCAAAGAATATTATTAAAAAAATAATAATAAAAATAAGTATTCTTTTTTTTTTTTTTTTTTTTAAGTTTATTTGAGAGAGAGCACAAGGGCTGGGTGAGGGCAGAGGGAGAAGCCCCACGGAGCAGGGAGCCTGATTCGGAACTCAGTCCGGGGACCCTGGGATCATGACCTGAGCAGAAAGCAGATGCTTAACCAACTGAGCCACCCTGGTGCCCTTTTAAGTATTTTTATGAAAGCGGTGAATAATTATGAATCTTTTTCTCATCTTGTTAATGTTTGGGGGGCAGACAAGGCATGCTTGTACGAACTCAGTTATATGGATGAGGAAGTTAAAGCCCATTCATAGAGCGAATCAGTCATGTTCTTCTGACATGAGGCCCTACATGCTTGCCCAGATGACCTTACCCTTTGGCTTAATTTTTCCCTGAGCATGTGTATTGTCTATTTAGAATTGAATCCTGAATTCAATTCGCTAAAAAGGTTAAAGGTCCCAGCAGCATATGGCTTATGGTAACTCTTCAGTGATTCACTCAGTGCTTTCCAGAGGCTTCTGAGTACCAGTCTCCGGTCCAGGACTTCTGCCTGAGGATGAGCCAGCTCTGTGTAGGCGTTTGGCTGAAGCAAGTGTCCATTCTCATTCACACAAACATTCTCTTTCACCTCAGTGTTTGCTAGAAGGAGTGTGATCGTGGTAATCCTAGTTGCCGCCTTCCGGCTTGTTTCAAGTGCTTGGGTGGGGAGACAGTGGCAGCGCCCCTACTTTTCTTCTCTAGGGAAGGCTTATTGACGATGCGCTGGTGAGTCACTGAGATCCAGATGTGCCCTTGAGCCTGGATAGTCCCAGAAATGATCG
The DNA here is from genome assembly GCF_010015895.1 of Lontra canadensis. Taxonomy (NCBI): domain Eukaryota; kingdom Metazoa; phylum Chordata; class Mammalia; order Carnivora; family Mustelidae; genus Lontra; species Lontra canadensis. Next base: position 5,950,521 of record NW_022631035.1, on the reverse strand, counting down.
TCCATGAGAGGCAGAACTGCACAGTTGGGTCAGGAGGAGGGCTGGATGCATGTGGCACTTTGGTACCTGAAGGTGACTGTTTGCCATATTCTTGTTCTATCAGCTGATCAGCATCGGCTCTTCCTATAACTACGGAAATGAGGATCAGGCAGAATTCCTCTGTGTCGTCTCCAGAGAACTAAATAATTCTACCAATGGCATTGTCATAGAGCCCAGTGAAAAGGCAAAGGTAAGAAATGCTGTCACCAGAATTTTGTCTCTGACTCGTTTGTTCCCAGCCCCTTAGAGGGCTTTGCCTGAACCAATTGTTGCTTGAGGTTTCTTCCCTTTCCCTCGGAAGCTGGCTTTGCATCTTGCCTTCATTTTGGTTTGTGACTGTTATAATTTAAGTCAGGATTTATGGAGCCGTGGCTGAGGGTTTTAGTCAGGAAGCGCGTACTGAAATAGGGTGGACTCACATACCCTCTGTCCAGTCAGTGAAAAAAATCTTATTGCCACTAATTACAACAACGTGAGAATTCTGAAACTCAAAATTGGAAATTATTTTGTGTTTATTCTTTGAAACTGTTCTCTCCTTTTTGCTGCCTCAAGAGAAGAGGTATTTGGTTACCTCTGTGACCTCCTCACCTTGAGTCACTGGGAAATTGTGCAGTTACCTCACACACTCTCCTAAGTCAGCAGCCCGTGGTGCGTCTGAACCATTTCCTTTAGCATCGACAGCACTCGGGGCCCCACGGTGTTGAGCAAGTCTTTTACTACTGAAGTGCTTCAGGGGGGTCAGGGCTGCAGCCTTGCCTTGCCTCCTGGTTTACCAGGGATTGTCGTGCTGCTCGCAGGGGTCCAGCAGAAAGCAGCTGCAGGTCCCTTTTTCCTCAGTAGTCTGCTTAGCAGCCTCAGCCTCAAAGCAGGTCTGCTCCAGAGTCCAAGCCTCAGCCCTCTCCCCCGTCTTCCACTTGCAGATTCTTCAGGAGAGAGGATCTCGGATGTAAATTCCAGATCCTTAACCATCAGGAGAGCAACCCGGCAGAGCACCTCGTGACGTTTAATCTTGCTCCTGTACAGTAACCAACCGAGCTGCTGCAAAGCAAAGCTGAGCCTGGCCCCCCAGTGGAGAAGTGTTCTGGTCAAAACCAAAGGAACCCCTGCCCCCTCCCACAGGAACCTGAAGACAGACGCGACTCCCGGCTGCAGAATACCTTTTCAGAAACCTGCTTTTGTTTTCTTAGCCAGTGTCGTGACGAGTCTGATAACCGCAGCTGGGCCAGGTTCCCAGTTGGAGCCCTTCTGGGCACCTGGGGGAAGGGAAGAGGAAGGCCTGGCTCCTTGTACATGCCCGTACTTCAGGGAAGCCGCGGCAAATGAAGGAGGATCGTCCCTGAGCTGTGCCATGTTTTCGCCCGAGTGCCGCGTTGGAAGCCGCTTTGAAACACTATCTTTCCCCCCTTCTCTGCACCCCAGACTAATGCAGCAGATGCCAAGGACTGTAGCTTCAGTCTGTCAAGTTGAGTTTAGGTTTTGGATAAAGGACAGCATTGCCAGAATAACACCACCCCCCCCCCGTTCCTGTGAACAAAACCCCTTTGAGGAAGCGGGTGATGGGGTGTCCCTTGGTTATGGGCGGAGGTCGGGGATTGCTGCTCTGGGTTCGGGGCGCTTAGCCGCCACCATGTCCATCCCTGCCTCATTTGCCTCTAGCAGCGCAGACTCTCCAGTAGCTTACTTTCATCCCGAGAAGAGGTCTGAGGCAGGTGGCGTCCCGCACTCTGTTGCACAGACAGATGGGAGCGTCAGGTAGCTGGTCTGTAGCCTTGCTCACCCTCCGTTGGCCCATCTTCCTTCTCTGACTTCTGAAACTGGACCGAAGATAAAAGGGACTTGGGATCCTCTGATGGCTTGGGATGGGGACAGCATTTCTTTGAAAGTTGCCAAATGTGTTACATTGTAGTATCCAAAAGTGTTATTTCTTCTGTGATTGTCTCTTGGAAATGCCTTGACTGAACATTTAGTATTTATTTGTGTCTCTTCTTGATTTCTGACCATGCCTGGCAGGCGTGTCCGTGCCCCCACATCATCCCCGGTAGAGTGTGTGTGTTTGCTGGGCAGGCCAAGGAACCCCCTCCCTGCATCTCCGACCCCACCCGTTAGCATCACTTCTTTCTTCGGAGAGCCAGGTCATGGAGAATCAAATGCTTGTTTGACCAGGGAGGGGAGTAAAGCCCTCCTTCAGGCTGGGACCACAGAGCTCGTAGCTGGATCGTCTCGGTGAACAGTCATTGAATGCAAAGGGCCAGAGAATCCTTCGTTTTTCCCTAGATGACTTTCCTGGTATGGCAGATGGCCCAGAAAAGGGGAAGGTGCCATGGGACACTCCATCTGTAACGGCCACCCCCTGCCAGTCGCTCCTGTCTTCCTCCACAGATGAGGTTCTGTCCCCTCCACAGCTCAGCTACTTCCTAGGTGGGTCTGGCGCTGAGATTTTTGGAAGTGACTTACAGGCTGTGCCAAATATCTTTTGAGCTTGTGACACGTGCCCATGTGCAGATGGCGTAACTGTTCTTCAGGATTCTCGCTTTGACCTTATCTGTGTGTAAAGCAGGATAGAAATGTGTGCCCAGGGGTGTCTGCTGATACGGGAGCGTGCTTGTGGACGTCGGCACCTCAGAACTCTGGCCCGTGCCCACGATTGCTACAGCTAGAAAATGTTACAGGAACTTCTACCTACAGTAAAAGCAGTCACCTTTGAAAAAGGTCACAGATATCCTGTCATCTTTCAGGAAAAAAAATAAAATAAGATTTGAATGTGTCAAGGAAAAGCTGCTCTGACCAGAATAGGACAGAGGACTTTGGAAGAGGCACTCTTTGGCCAATTCAAAAAAGTAAAATTTGACTCAGAGGAGGGAAAGCAGCTTCATTTGGGGCCGGGAGCCCAGTCAGATTTGCTTTCCCAGGGCATTTCCCTGGCGGTCGGCCCATGCTTCCAAGCCTGCTCGAAGGGGTGAAGCCAGGTGGACCAGAAGGCAGAGGAGAGCAAGCCCGTCCAAAACGACCATTTCTCTTCTCAGAGTCCCACAGTGGATCCTGCGGAGAGACTGCTGGGCGCCGTACTCAGCAGAGAAACCAAGAGCAGTGACATTGCCGCTCTCCTGCGGGGCTGGCTTTCGTGAGGATCCCCTCCTCGTGGCAACCTAATGACAGTTGCTCCAGTACTCCTGAAGCTGAGGACGATTCATTTCTTGAGGTTTCTGGAAAAGTATCCCCCCCCCCCGCCCTTTATGAACCGAGTCAGTATTTTTTCCTGAAAGCCTTCTCCCCCCTCCTGGGAGAGTCCGGCTGATGACTTCGGAGAGAGGTCTGGCCATCGGTTTGGGGGTGTCACATGGCCAGTGACCCACATTCTCTCCAGCTGCTCAGGGCTGCCGGGTGGGGAGTGTTTTCCTTCTTCGTTCTGTGCCCAGGCGCAGCTCACGAAGCAGCCTGGCTTCTCCCAGGAGACGCCATCATCGCGCGCTTCTGTCTTTCCCTCAGAACCTGCTTTCTTCTTGGCAGTGCGGCGTGGCCCAACCTCCTCTAGAGCGACTTCGTTTCTGCAGTCTTAACTGGTCTCAGGGGTGTCAGCGAGGCGTAGGGGAGGAAGGGACAGAGATGCTGGGGGGAGGGGGTGGGTCGGGCCGAGAGGACACCCACACCCTCCAGCATGGCCTTTGACCCAAAGGTTAGGGACCATGCCTGTCACTTGTGGGTACCGTTTGGTACTGTTTGTGTATTTGAATAAAGTCTGAAATGCTGTGACCTTTTTTTTTTTTTTGTCAATAAAGACATGAAACAAACTTTGCATCTTCTTGGGTTTCCCATCACTCCCGATGATCCTCAAGCTGTTTTCAGGAGATGAATTTGACTACCAGGGCCTCTTACAAAGTCCTCATTTCTCTTGCCGCTGAGGCCGCCTGAGGGGGTGTTGGGCCTCCTTCCTCCTCAGGACCAGGAGAGAGGGAGAAACAGGAGGTGGGGACAGATGGGCTACCCACCAGCGAGCTGGGAGGGGGAAGAGTCTGAGACCATTTTTAAGGGAAAAGAAGCCTTCCCGGAAGCACAAGTGGCCGGGTGCCCATTTTCTCTGCACAGTAGAGGAGGAGGAATAAATGTGGGGTGAGGCAGGTAACCAGCAGGCTAAGTATCGGTCATTTGAGGCGCCAGGCAGGGTGTGGGACCCTCAGAAGGCATTAGATCGTCCCCTCCCATAGGGTGCTTACAGCTGGGGAGACGTGTAGGCACAAAGGTAGCAGACAGGGTATGTGTTTGTATCGGTCCAGGGTCCGGTGGTAGACAGACCACAGCAGGTGCTAACCCGTGGTAAGACGAGGAAAGGGCCCGAGTGACACTGAGGTGACACAGACCTAGTGACCGCCGGACATGGTTACTGCTCCCAGGGCAGGGGAGCAAAGGGAGGAGCTTGAGACTGTTACGGTGTAGAGGCTTGCCGGAGGGGCTCTCTTCCCGCGGCGGAGATGCTGCCCTCAGGGCGCTCAGGGAGGCTGGTTCTCCGACCACACTACTGGGACCAGCTGTCGCTGCCAGAGCGAAGCTGTGCTGCTGTGGTTTCTCCGGTAACAGGAAAGGGCGCGTCCCTTCTTTTTTGCCTCCGGCCTGGCAGGCTCCCTCCCTCTCACATTTCCCACGGGTGAACCTGTCCTGGAAGAAGCTGGTAAAGGCAAATTGTGCTTGGCAGCGTCCCAGCCCCAGGGGCACGGGGGGAGTCCCGAGGGGCAGTGGGCTGGGAGGTGGAACATCCCAGCCCTGCCGCCTCTGGCAGCTCGGCATCCGTGGACGTGCTTCAACACGTACATGAACCTAAAACAGAACAACTCTGTCTCTACCTAACACGATACAGCCACTCTACGCAAAGGTGACCTTGCCCTCTCCCCAACGCGAAACAGTGTCAACACTCAGTGTTCCCACATCTGAGAGGCCGTGACACCTATTCTGGGCCAGATTAACGACTCAGACTGGCACGGTGGGTTAGACGACAGACACCTATTTCATGATCGGCAGGCCAGGCCACGTGGTCACTGGGTGTCCCATGGTTAGGTACCTGATCTCAAAAGGAGAAGAGTTATCGGCCAAAGAAGCCATGGATATTTTTCCAAAACCCTGGAGTTCTGCATGGTAATTCTCCAGTCAGGGCTCGCAGGACGCTCCATACAGCGTTAGCCTTTGCAATAGATGGTTTGTCTGTTGCTGAACCCTGCTCAGTCATAAAGCCCAGGTGATGGCCCAGAGCTAAATTTGTAATAAGAATCACACCACACGGATTTTCATCAGTAAAGCTTTCCCTTAGAAGAACTTCTACAACTCCATTAAGCCAGTTCAGTTCCTTGATGAGCTTTCTGTACAGTGCAAGATCATTGTTTCTGGGGTGCCTGGGTGGCTCAGTGGGTTAAAGCCTCTGCCTTCGGCTCAGGTCATGATCTCAGGGTCCTGGGATCAAGCCCCGCATCGGGCTCTGTGCTCAGCAGGAAGCCTGCTTCCCTTTCTCTGCCTGCCTCTCTGCCTACTTGTGATCTCTATCTGCCAAATAAATAAAATCTTAAAAAAAAAAAAAAAAAATATATTTATATATATATATATATATATATATATTAAGATCATTGTTTCTGGGGCGCCTGGGTGGCTCAGTGGGTTGGGGCCTCTCCCTTTGGCTTAGGTCATGATCCCAGGGTTCTGGGATCGAGCCCTGCATCAGGCTCTCTGCTCAGTAGGGAGCCTGCTTCCCTCTCTCCCTCTCTGCCTGCCTCTCTGCTTACTTGTGATCTCAGTCTGTCAAATAAATAAATAAAATCTTTTAAAAAAAATCATTGTTGGGGTGCCTGGGTGGCTCAGTGGGTTGGGGCCTCTGCCTTCGGCTCAGGTCATAATCTCAGAGTCCTGAGATCAAGCCCTACGTCGGGCTCTCTACTCACCAGGGAGCCTGCTTCCTCCTCTCTCTCTGCCTACCTGCTGTGATTGCTCTCTCTCTCCCTGTCAAATAAATAAGTAAAATCTTTAAAAATATATTTTTTTAAATCATTGTTTCCCATGAAATGTTACAATGGAAATTTAACTCAATCTAACTAATTCTAGGTCTTGCTTTGCAAGCTGTAGCTTTTGCCCTTGTGGGCTTTCTTTTGTGGCTATTACCTCCTCCAGGTTTATTTTCCCCAAGTCAAACTTGACAGCTCAAAATTTAAGTCTTATATCTAAATGTGTATTTTTAGCTGATGTCATTTTTCTGTTAATGATTTCTAACAAAACACAACATGGAGAGAAGACTGTATTCTTTTTAAGATTTTATTTATTTGGCAGTGAGAGAGAGAGAGCACAAGTAGGGGGAGCAGCAGGCAGAGGGAGAAACAGGCTTCCGGCTGAGCAGGGACCCCGATGTGGGGCTTGATGCAGGGCTCAATCCCAGGACCATGGGATCATGACCTGAGCTGAAGGTAGATGCTTAACGACTGAGCCACCCAGGCACCCCGTGTTTTGTTTTATTTTTAAGATTTTATTTATTTGACATTGAGCAAAAGAGAGAGAGCGAGAACAAGCTGGGATGGGGGTGGGGGAAGCAGAGAGATAAGCAGACTCCCTACTCAGTGTGGAGCCCAACACAGGGCTCAATCCCAAAAGCCTGAGATCATGACCTGAGCAAAAGTCAGTTGTTTAGCCAATTGACCCACCCAGGCGCCCTCCCCCTTTTTAAGGGGAATTATTTTTTTCTTTTTAAGATTTTATTTATTTGACAGAGAGACAGCAAGAGAGGGAACACAAGCAGGGGGAATGAGAGAGGGAGAAGAAGGCTTCCCTGAGCAGGGAGCCCGATGTGAGGCTCGCTCCCCAGACCCTGGGATCACAACCTGAGCCGAAGGCAGACGCCCAACGACTAAGCCACCCAGGCACCCCTAAAAGGCTTTTTAAATTTTTTTTATTTTTTTTTAAATATTTTATTTATTTATTTGACAGACAGAAGTCACAAGTAGGCAGAGAGGCAGGCAGAGAGAGGGAAGCAGGCTCCCTGCTGAGCAGAAAGCCAGATGCGGGGCTCGATTCCAGGACCCTGAGATCATGACCTGAGACAAAGGCAGAGGCTCTAACCCACTGAGCCACCCAGGCACCGCAAGGGCTTTTTTTTTAAAGCAAGCTCTATGCCCATTGTGGGACTTGAACTCATGACCTTGAGATCAGCAGTTGCATGCTCTACTGACTGAGCCAGCCAGGTGCCCCAGACTCTATGTCTTAGCTTTCCTGTAAGGAAATTGTGAGCAAGTTCCCTTAGATTTTCCTTGATCGTTCTTTATGTGCAAGGCTAGACTATTTCTTCTACTCACATTTCATTCCGATCACTTTGCACTTGAGCTATCTACACAGGTGGCAAATCAAAGAGTACAAGATCCTCCAAATATGCCCTACTTTGTTCAGTTGTGATGGCTAGCAGATAAATACATATTTGAAAAAGGGGGACTGGAAGACTTCACAGATCCGTGAACTAGACCCTGAGGTTGGAGAAGGTGCAGGAAGTTGGTTGGCAGGGGATAGTTAGCTGTCCCCTGCAGCTGGTGTTGCTCAGGTCTGTCACCTCTATCACGGGGCTAGAGTAGATAACCACTTATCTGCTGCCATTTGCTTTACAGCCACTGCATGCCCAGAACTGCAGTAGGCACTGATGACGAAAGCTGAGTCACCGAGGCCTGTAGGACACGGAGTGGGAGAGGCAACTGCTGGAGCCAGGCAGGAAATAACCAAGCCATTGCTCTAATGGCTGGGGAGAGTCCTCTGAACATGGGCAGAAGCAGATGGATGAAAATTCCGAGCTGGACTCAAGCTCCATTGAAATATTTAGAAAGCAGAATCACTCCCAAATCCTGGAGTGCCTGGGTGGCTCAGTTGGTTAAGCATTCAACTCAGGTCTCAGGTCTTGATCTCAGCTCAGGTCTTGATCTCAGGGTCGTAAGTTCAAGCTCAGCACTGGGCTCCACGTGGGGTGTGGAGCCTACTTTAAAAAAGTGGTGGAGTGCTGGGGGCTCAGTCAGTTAAGTGTCTGTCTTTGGCTCAGGTCATGATCCCAGGGTTCTGGGATCCAGCCCTGCATCAGGCTCCCTGCTCAGTGGGGATCCTTCTTCTCCCTCCCTCTGCTGCTCCTCCTCCTTGTTCACTCGCTCTCTCTTGCTCTCTCTCAGATAAATAAAATCTTAAAAAAAAAAAAAAAAGAATCACTACAAATCCTAAGTAGGAGAAATAAAAACACACATATTATAATGAAACTGATAAAAGCAAATATGGAGAAAATCTTAAAAGCCACCAGAAGCAGAGAGGAAAGTTAGTTCCAAAAGAGTGACAATAAGACTTACAGCCAACTTTTCAATGGAAAAATATAAACCAGAACAGTGGAATTAAATCTCCTAAGGTTGGGCGCCTGGGTGGCTCAGTGGGGTAAGCCGCTGCCTTCGGCTCAGGTCCTGGGATCGAGTCCCGCATCAGGGTCTCTGCTCAGCAGGGGTCTGCTGAGCAGAGACCCTGCTTCCCTCTCTCTCTGCCTGCCTCTCTGTCTACTTGTGATCTCTCTCTGTCAAATAAATAAATAAAATCTTTTTTAAAAAAATCTCCTAAGGTTAAAGAAAATAGCTACCAATCTAGAATTCTGTACCCAGCAAAGTATACTTCAATATTGAAGATGATATAAAGGCATCTTTGACAACCAAAACATGAGAGTATTTGTCACCTGCAGACCTTGTACTAAAAGAAATATTAAAAGGTGTTCTTCAGGGGCTGACTGGTGGGCCCAGTCAGAAGAGCATGTGATTCTTGATCTCAGCATTGTGAGTTCAAGTCCTACATTGTGTGTAGACCACTACTTTAAGAAAATTAAAAACTTGGGGCACCTGGGTGGCTCAGTTGTTAACTGTCTGCCTTCAGCTCAGGTCATGATCCCAAGATCATGGGATTGAGCCCCGAGTCAGGCTCCCTGCTCAGCAGGAAGCCTGCTTCTCCCTCTCCCACTCCCTCTGCTGTGTTCCCTCTCTTGCTGTGTCTCTCTCTGTCAAATAAATAAATGAAATCTTTTTAAAAAATTAAAAAATAAAAAAGTGTGGGACTTTATCATTCCCGAAACTCAATCTGAAAAAAAGGTGGCTCAGGGGCCCCTGGGTGGTTCAGTCATTAAGCATTTGCCTTTGGCTCAGGTCATGATCCCAGGGTCCTGGGATCGAGCCCCGCATTGGGCTTCCTGCTCTGCAGGGAGTCTGCTCCTCTCTCTCCCGTTCCCCCTGTGTTCCCTCTCTGGCTGTGTCTCTCTGTGTCATATAAATAAATAAAATCTTAAAAAACAAAACAAATTAAAAAACGGTGGCTCAGTTAGTTAAGCATCTGACTTCGGCTCAGGTCATGATCTCAAGGTCCTGGGATCCAGCCCCGAGTCAGGCTCTCTGCCCTCAGTATGGAGTCTGCTTATCCTCCCCCCATACCCCTCCCACTGCTCCTGTTCTCTCTCACTCTCACATAAATAAATAAAATCTTTAAAATAAGTAAATAGATGTACCTGGGTGGCTCAGTCAGTTAAGTTTCTGCCTTCAGCTTGGGTCATGATCCCAGGGTTCTGGGATCAAGCCTCACGTCTGGCTCCCTGCTCAGTGGGGAGAAGCCTGCTTCTCCCTCTTCCTCTGCCACTCCCCCTGCTTTTGCACTCTCTCTCTCATTCTCTCTCTCAGTCAAATGGATAAATAAAATATTTAAAATTAATTAATTAATTAATTAATTAAAATAAGAAGTATTCTAAGGGTCTGCATTATCTAAAAAGAGATAAAAATAATACTTTAGTGTGGCTGGGTGGCTCAGTCAGTTAAGCATCTGCCTTCAGCTCAGGTCATGATCCCAGGGTCCTGGCATCAAGCCCCGCTTCAGGCTTCCTGCTCAGCAGGGAGTCTGCTTCTCCCTCTCCCTCTATCCCTCTCTCCTGCTCATGCTTGCTCAAATAAGTAAATAAAATCTTTTAAAAATAATGCTTTATATTAGACTTCAATAAGCCATAAATGTATGTTACAATTTCTCAGGTAAATACCCAAAAAATAATAATTAAAAAAAATAGGGGTGCCTGAGTGGCTTAGTCGGTTAAGCATCTGCCTTTGGCTCAAGTCATGATCTCAGTGTCCTGTGATCAAGCCCTGCATTAGCCTTCCTGCTTAGCAGGGAGTCTGCTTCTCCCTCTCTCTCTGCCCCTTCCCCAACTTGTGTGCACTTGTGCGTGTGCTCTCTCTCAAATAAATAAGATATATTTTTTTTAAATAACAAATAAATAGGCGTGCCTGGGTGGCTCAATCAACTGGGTGTCTGCCTTTGGCTCGAGTCATGGAACTGGGGTCCTAGGATCAAGCCTCACATTGGGGTCCCTGCTGGGGAACAAGTCTGTTTCTCCCTCTCCCTCTCCCCATTCCCCTGCTTATGCTCTCTCTCTCAAATAAATAATTTTAAAATATATATAACAAACAAATAAGTATAACCACCAGAGAGCACCTGGCTGGCTTAGTCAGTAGACCAGGAGGCTCAGGGTAGTGAGTTCTTGGGGTAGTGAGTTCGAGCCCACATTGGGCATAGAGCTTACCAAAAAAAAAAAAAAAAAAAAAAGGAATAGAGAAAAAAACAGTATAGCCACCAAGATAATAGAGAATAAGGAGAAAACTGAATAATAAAAAATCAGTAGTGGTGAAACTACAATTCACTAGGAAAACAATGATTATAAATTTGTGTACATCTAACGATCTAGCCTCAAAACTAAGAGAAGTAAAAAGGGAAATAGGCAGGGTACCTGAGTGGTTCAGTTGGTTGATTCTTGGTTTCAACTCAGGTCGTGATGCCCAGGTCCTTGGCACCAGTCTGCTTCTCCCTCCCCCCCACCCCCACCGATCCCTACCCTTCTCTCTCTCTCTCTCTCTCTCTCTCTCTCTAATATAAATAAATCTAAAAATAATAATTAAAAAGGGGAAATGTATTAACAAGGAAGAAAGACTAAAAATCGTTATATAAACATCTCAGGAACTTTGAACAGCAAATTCAACCCAAGAAAGCAACAGGAAGGAAATAATATAGAGAAGAGCAGAAATTAATGAAATGGATAACAAACACCCAATACGAATCTCAAAACTAAGAGCTGATTCTTTGAAAAGATTAACAGAATGGGGCGCCTGGGTGGCTCAGTGGGTTGGGGCCTCTGCCTTTGGCTCCGGTCATTATCCCAGGGTCCTGGGATCAAGCCCCGCACCGGGCTCTCTGCTTGACAGGGAGCCTGCTTCCTCCTCTCTTTCTCTTTCTGCCTGCCTCTCTGCCTACTTGTGATCTCTATCTGTCAAATAAATAAAATCTTTAAAAAATAATTTAATTAAAAAAAAATAAACAGAATGGATAAACTCCTAGTGATGAGACTCATCAAGAAAAAAAATACAGGGGTGCCTGGGTGGCTCAGTGGGTTAAAGCCTCTGCCTTCCGCTCAGGTCATGATCCCAGGGTCCTGGGATCGAGCCCTGCATCGGGCTCTCTGTTCAGCAGGACGCCTGCTTCCTCCTCTCTCTCTGCCTGCCTCTCCACCTACTTGTGATCTCTGTCTGTCAAATAAATAAGTAAAATCTTTAAAAAAAAGAAAGAAAGAAAGAAAAAAAATACAAATGATATCTAGAATGAAAAAAGAAGACACAAATACAGATCCTACAGTCTTTATAAGGATTTTAAGTGCTTTATATGAGGTATATACCCAAAGGAATTGAAGGCAGGGCCTCAGATATCTATGCACCCGTGTTCACAGCATTATTCATGATAGCCAAAAGGGAGAAGCAACCCAAGTGTCCATCAACAGATGAACAAACAAAATGTGGTATAGTGGAATATCATCCAGCCATAAACAGGAATTTCGATACATGCTGTAACATGAACCTTGAAAACATTAAATGAAATAAGACCCAAAGGGACAACTATCATATGATTTCACTCATATAAAATAGGCAAATTCATAGAGATAGAAAGATTAGAAGTTATTAGCAGCAGGAGGGAGGGGGCAGTGCTTAAGGGTTACAAAGTTTCTGTTAAAGGTGATGAAGAAGTTTTGGATATAGATCACTGTATGACTATATCACTATAGATCACTACATCATGGTTGTCTAACATTGTGAATATACTTAATACTGCTGAATGGTTAAAATGCAAATTTTGCATTAGGCTAATCATTGTAAATGGATGTTATGAACAACTTCCTACCAAAAGAATTTGAAAATTTAGATAAAACAGACAAATTCCTAGGGAAACACCACTTACCAAAATTGGTAAAAGAACAAATAGACAATAGGAATAATTCTAAGTCCCTGAAGGAAATTGAGTATGTAATTAATAACCCTTCCACAAAAAACACTCAGGGCCTAGGTGACTTTACCACTGAGTACTGCCAAACATTTAAGGAAGAAATAACACCAATCTTACTCTTCCAAATAAGTGGTAAAGAACACTTCTGAACTCATTTTATGAAGCCGACATACCTTAATACCAAAACTTGAAACGGACATTAACATAAAAGGAAAATCCCATGCCAATTTCATTCGTGAACACAGATGTAAAAATCCTAAGACAATATTAACACATTGAATCCAGCATATATAAAAAGCATAACATTATGACCAAGTAGAGTTCATTCCAGAATGCAAAGTTGGTAAATCAGTAAATACAGAATTGCCACATTCGCAGAATAAAAGAGGCAATGCTTATGATCATTTCAAAAGATGCAGAAGAAGAATTAGATAAAAGTCAATATCCATTCCAGACAAAAAACTCTTAGCAAAGCAGGAAGGAAAAGGAGTCTACATAATCTGATACAGATATCTACAATAAACAGATAGCAAACATCGTACTTCATGGAGAAATTTGAACACTTTTCCTCTGAGATGGGGAAATGAGTAAGGGATGCCTTCTGTTTACCATTTCTACACAACAAACACGGCCGCGCTAACATATAGGAAGCAAGACAGTGATATATTGCAAGCTTTTCAGGGCATTTATCCCGTTGAATGGGGGGAGAATGGGAAAGATAAAATAACAAAGAACAATTATATAGGGGCACCTGGGTGGCTCAGTAGGTTAAAGCCTCTGCCTTCGGCTCGGGTCCTGGTCCCAGGGTCGGGTCATGGTCCCAGGGTCCTCGGATCTAGCCCCACATCGGGCTCTCTGCTCAGCGGGGAGCCTGCTTCCTCCTCTCTCTGCCTGCTTGTGACCTCTGTCTGTCAAATAAATAAAATCTTAAAAAAAAAAAAAGAACAATTATATAGCAATGAGAATCTCTCTTCCGCTTTGCTCATCCCTTTTTTTCCTCTGAGGATCAGAACCAGAGTGGAAGCAACAGTCTTTTGGATCACCAATCAGATGCTGCTGATCGTTCAACTTTAGACCAAGAAGGAGCCTTGAAATATCATCCCCTATAACAACCCTGTGGATTCACAAGAAAAGAACGATGGGCCAGAGAGACTGAAGGAGTTGTCTAAGATCCTACTGCCACTTAGAACCCGTTTTCCTCGCTGGTTGGTAATGTGAGTCTCTTAGGTCCAATGTGAGCATCCCCAGGTGCCGCAGCGACTCCACCTCCTGGGGTGAAGGCTCCAGAGGAAAGCGTCACCCACGGAGAGGCAGAGCAAGTCTGGTGGCACACCTTTTGCCCCGCTGACATCACAAGCAGAATGCTGGGGCTGGTCACACTTGAATTGTGATGTCAAGGAACAAAGCTGGCAATTTTCGAGAAGGGGGGCCAACTTGATAGGGAGATCACAAAACAGCAGCCAAAGGGAAAGGTGAGAAGGCAGCCATCGGATCCCAAGAGATGGAGAGGGCTGGGGTGGGGCGCGTGGGACTGATGGGGACCCTCCTGACAGCTAGTGAAGTGAGACCAGGGCAAGACCCCTGCACCTGAATGCCCAGGGGTTCTTTTCTCTCCCGTCACAGGGCCGCCAAGCCTCTAGCCCTCCCTGACATGCAGAAGGTTTCACGTAAGTACTTGTGTCCATTTTCCCTTACATTGATGTGACTTCTTTCTGCCATCCGCTTGCTTGACTAAGATTTGTTGCAGGAGTTAGGGCTGGGACATGGAGAACACAAACCCCATGTTATGCCTCCCATGTTGGCTGACCGATGACACAGTCTCTGTACCCCATGGGGAGACAGCTGCTTCCATGGAAAGGACTGGCCCTCAGAGGCCCTTCAACACCTGCTGTGGCTTCTTCATGGTTCTGCTCTGTCTTCTCAGGGCCAGCCCAGGACCGCAACCCAGCCCTGCAGCCCCCTGCCCAGCCCTCAAGACCTCCCCAAACCCAGCTCCTAATGAGTAACAGCAGTCTCAGCACCTTCGAGGACCAAGTCCTCTGTCCCATTTGCCTGGAGGTGTTCCGCAACCCGGTCACCACCGCCTGCGGGCACAACTTCTGCATGACCTGCCTCCAAGGCTTCTGGGACCACCAGGCCACCGAGGGCGAGACACTCTACTGCCCCCAGTGCCGGGAGAGCTTCCCCTCCAGACCGCGCCTCTGCAAGAACGTCATCCTGGAAGAGATGGTGACCTGCTTCACCCAGGCCAAGGGCCACACCTTGGGATCCTCTCTGATCCTGGCGGGGCCCCGGGACGTGCCCTGCGACTTCTGTGCTCCGCAGAAGCTCAAGTCGGTCAAGTCCTGTCTGCAGTGCATGGCCTCCCTGTGCGAGAAGCACCTGCGCAGCCACTTCGAAGACCAGGCATTCCAGGACCACTCGCTGCTGGAGCCCGTGTGGGACCTCAAGAGCCGCCTGTGCCGCAAGCACCGCCAGCTGCGGCGGCTATACTGCCGCACGGAAGGCTGCTGCGTGTGTGGGGCCTGCCTGCTGGAGGAGCACAAAAACCATGACACCATCCCCCTGGAGGAGGAGCGTGCTCGCAAGGAGGTGAGGCCAGAGGGGAGGAGCCAGGGCCCTGCCGCCCACCCGCCCCCGACACTCACCCAGCATGAGTCTTTTTTTTTTTTTTTTTTTTTTTTTAAGATTTTGGGGCCCCTGTGTGGCTCAGTTGGTTAGGCGACTGCCTTCGACTGGGGTCATGATCCTGGAGTCCTGGGATCAAGTCCCACATCTGGCTCCCTGCTTGGCAGGGAGTCTGCTTCTCCAGCTGACCTCTCTCCTCTCATGCTCTCTCTCTCAAATAAATAAATAAAATCTTAAAAAAAAAAAGATTTTATTTATTTATTGACGGAGAGACACAGAGAGAGAGGGAACACAAGCAGGGGGAGCAGGAGAGGGAGAAGCAGGCTTCCCCCCCTCCCAGCAGGGAGCCTGATTCGAGGCTCGATCCCATGACCCCGGGGATAATGACCTGAGCCAAAGGCAGATGCTTAACGACTGAGCCACCCAGGAGCCCCAGAGTGTGAAAGCCTTTCATAAGCCGGGGGCACACCTGTCCTTGGAGGGTAGTTATGAGACCATCCAAGTGACAGCCATGGGGGCGGGTGCGCGGGGACGTGAGCAAGGGCTGGCAAGTTCGATGAACAAGGGTCCCAAGTTGTATGTACGAGTTCTAGGGTTCATTTTTTTCTTGCACAGCAAAAGGAAAGTTGGAGAGAAAACATATCATGTCGGGTGGAGCAAATCCCCTCCTTTTCTCTACTTTCAACTCTTGTTACATATATTTGCCCCGGTTTTTCGAGGGGAACACATATTTCAGACATTCTACCATGTGTGTTCGGTAAGAGTGCTCTCCCCACATAGCCACCGGGAACGGGAACGAGAACGGCCCATGGCCAGAGGCTCAGGCCAGGGTGGAAACCCATTCACCACCCTGTTGAGCTCAGCTGGCACTTTTTCCATAGCGAGACTTGGTCAGCAGCATGTTGACTTAGAGAGTCTGGCTTGAGCTGCTTATCTGGGGGTGCGCCAGCAACAGCTCACGGACAGGCACTTGGACCCGCACAGTTCTTCATCTGTTGTAAACAAGAATGTGCCCGTTGCTGGAACAGGTGGAGAACAGACGGCTTCTCTGTAGAGGGACATGGGACACAGTGCGCGCTGGGCCAGGCAGCACCAGCCCAGCGAGTTATCTCTGGGGCTCCGTATCCGCTATGTTCCTCCTCGACCCACTGCCACCTCTCAAGCCACTGCACCCTCTACAGCCCCTTTCTGTGACCTGAAACCCCGTGGTCATCACTATTAGGGCAGAGAACCTGGGAGTCAGAGACCACGAGCAGAGGGTAGACCCTGGGCCACCGTCCCTTCAGCGCTGGTCTTTCTCTCTCTCGTGCAGGCATCTTCGGAATGTAAGAGGTATGCCTCCTCTGGGCTTGTGGAAGGGCTTCTCCGAGGCCACTTCCTGGAATCAGGGGCCCTCTCCTCCTCCCTCTTGCTCCCAGGTGGAGGTTCGGAAGGTCCAGGCCAATGTGGAAAACCAGATGCTGATCATCAACTCTGACAGCCAGAAGCACAGGGGGCAGGTGGCCTTTCTCTCGGTAAGCCTGGCCCACCCTCTCCCAGGCCGGGGTTTCCTGGCAGTGCCCTGCATCGGGCTCAAGGGCCCTCTCAGGGCTTGGAGTGGAGGTCGTGGAGCCCAGCTATCAGCAACAGGACGCCGAGGCAGGCTCCAGGCCAGAACACTCGGGGTACCCGGCTCCAGCTCCTAGATACCTCTCGACACTCCGTCCACCCCACCCCCCTGCAGAAACTGATCCAGACAACTCGTGAGGAGGTGAACACCTGCTTCTCAGAGATCATCCAGGAGGTCAAAAATCTGCAAATGAAGGTCTTGGATTTTGTGGAGAAAGAGGAGGCAGCGGCTCTGGGGAAGCTGGGCAGCTCTATCCAGCAGAGCCACAACCGGCTCCTGAAGCTGGAGGGGGACAGCATCTGGCTCCGCACCCTGCTCGCCAACAGGAGCGACCAGCAGTTTCTGCAGGCAAGCCCCCCACCCCTCCCATCTCTGCCCCAGGCCCTGACACAGCCTCCGCTCCCCTCCCCCTCGCCACCTGCAGATGCCCCAGATCTGCCCAGACCTAGGATTAAGTGGTCAGCATTTGGGGCTGCCTCTCTTCGTCTACTCTCCAGCCTCCAGGAGGCTCCCCATCCCAGGCCATCAGTCCCGAGCTTACACCAACCTACCTGGCTTCTTCCTCCACCTGGGGCACTCAGCCTTACCCTAACCTTCCTGCCTTCGTTTTCCTGAACAGAAGGGAGTGGACCCTGGGATTCCGAGTACCTGCCACGGTGTACGTTTCTCCAGACTCCCCCAGGTCAGGGAAGCAAACAAGTCCAGAATAATCCAGATAGCCTGGCATGAAATCCCTTTTCCTTCCCCAGCCCTGGCCTGGTCCCCAGCCCATTGCTGCTACAGGAGGGTAGGAGTCAAGGTCACTAAGCAGAGGTCTGGGTGACAGCAACCTTGTCTATGCCTGTGGCCCAGGGCTCCCCAGACTCCGGACTCAGCACTGACCTCCTTTCTTCAGCTGGGATCACGCGCCTGGGAGCAGATTTCTAATTTCTAGAGCTGTTGCTCACTGCGTCCAGCCACACACAGCAGCGGCCTCCCTCAACACACACACACTCACCAGGAAACATTTGGCAAAGTTTTTCCCTAAGCAATTAAAAGCTCAAGAGAAACCTCTTCCCGTTGTTTTCTAATACACTTTGCTTAATGCACGAGGCCACAGCGGCCATGCTTTTAGCAAAGCCTTCATCTAAGACCTCATGACCAGCAGGGAGGGAGAGAGGTGTCCAGGTTTGAAAATAAGCCATTTCTTCACCTGCCCCATGGTTCCGAGGACCCCGGAGCCCCTAGCATAAGCGGGAGCTCCTGGCATCGGCCGGGGCGCTGGCTCACAGGTGGCACTGGGGGCCGCTCCCTGCCTTCAGGAGTTCCCCAGGCTGAAGCACTTCCCTGCCTGCGTGGAACCCCTGATGGGAACCAACTGTGAGGAGAAGCAGACCTTCCTCCAGTTGCCAGAGACCCTGGAGGAGCTCCGGACCCGGCTGATGGACCTGGGCCTCAGCTTCATCAATCAGCTGCTCCTGAAGGGTCAGTACCGACAGCCCGGGGCTACCGGAGACTCACCCGAGTTCGGGGGGCAGGACCGCCCCACAGGGCAGTGTTTGCAGAGAGCCCTGCCTGCCCCTGTGTGCCTTCCCCCAGGTGACGCAGCCTGCTGGAAGCCCACGCCTCTCTCTGGAAGAACGCTGGGCTGTAAGAGTGTCCTCAGCAAAGCCCCTCCATCCCCCCCCCCACCAGGCATTAAGATGAACTCCTATGAGGTGCTGCCCCCAGCTGTGGACAGGAAAACACTTCTCAAGTGTGAGTCCTCCCCAGTGGCATCCAGAATCGGTGGGAAAGAAAGGAGCAGCCCCACTCCCACCCCGGGGGCCCTCATCTTCCCCTGCCCCACCTGCTTTCAGACCAGGGCTCCAGAGAGATGCCAGCCCTGGTTGCCCTGACCTCCCACGTGCCTCTGGAGACCTCAGAAGGACTCAGCCTGCAACTCGAGGCCCTGATCCGGGGAGGGGAGGACTAACCTGTCTCATCCCATGGCTGGACCAAGGATCTACCTCCTGCCCAGCCACTGGTTCTGCCGCCCTCCCGGGCTGTGGTGTGTCACCACCTCTGCCCTCAGCTCGGTGCCTGCCAGTGTCCCCCGGGGCTTTAGTCTAGCCAGCTTGGATGACACTAACCATTTCGTCCTCAGACAAGCTTCCTTTTCATTTGATGCTTCCGCAGCCCGTCTCCTGGGCCGGGCTGGGAGGCGCAGCTCCGTGACTTCTCTGAGATACAGTGGGTCTCTCTGGTGAATCCCTGAGTCACCTCCTCCAGGAGCCCTTGACCTTCCCTCAATCCCGTCCAGTCTCAGGTCCTCGGCCCGGGGTGCTCATCCCATCTCCCTTCCCCGTCTCCTCCCACAGGTTACTGCAACCTGAACTTTGACCCCACCACGGCCAGCGAGGAGCTGTTCCTGTTCAAGGAGACCCACTCGGTGCTGAACCTGGGCATCCTCCTGGAGCCCTTCGCCACGGGCGGCCCCTTGCCCGGCTTCAAGCAGTGGCCGCAGGTGCTGTGCTCGCGCGGCCTGTCCGACGGCCGCCACTACTGGGAGGCCGACGTGTCCAACTCGTGGGTGTGCCTGGGCCTCACCTACCGCCGCAGCCCCCCGCTCGGCAGCCGCCCGCGCCGCAACATCGTCTACCTGCTGGGCCGCAACCCCTACTCGTGGTGCCTGGAGTGGGACTCGCTCAAGTTCTCCGTGTGGCACAACAACACGCAGACGGTGCTGCACGGCGGCTACCACCGCACGCTCGGCGTGGCGCTCGACTGCGGCGCCGGCTGCCTCTCCTTCTACTGCGTGGCGGGCGGCGTGAGCCTGCTCTACCGCTTCCTCGTCTCCTTCCTGGAGCCGCTCTACCCCGCGGTCATGGTCAGCAGCGGCGCCTCCGTGACGCTCAAGCAGCGCCCGGAGGCGGAGGCGTAGGCGGCGGTCAATAAAGCTGGACTGGAGCGCTGGCTGTGCCCGCGGAGCCCCGCGGGGCGCGGCGGGGGGCGGTGTGCGGTGGCCACGGGAGGTCCCGGCCCCCGGTGGAGGGGTGGGATGGGCAGCCAACCGGCCTCCCGACCCGCCGCCCGGGATGGCCTGGGAATCCCAGGAAACAGGCAGACCCCTCCGTTCCCGCAGCCCCTCTGAGCCAGGCTGGAGTTCCCCCGGGGACTGGGGACAGTCCGGCGGCCTCCGGAGGGTGGATTCCTGACCCGGGTGCACAGTCTCCCCCACCGTGGTGACCACCTTCCTAACCCCCCATCAGAGGCCCCTGGCCTTGGCTCTCCAGGCTGGTCCTGATTACTCAGCATTGGGGACCCAGGGATGTGTTCCCCAAGGCCAGGTGGCCTGAGTGGGCGGGGCTTGGAGCAGATGGCTTCTCTCTGCCCCTCCCCCGCAGGTGACCAGGCTGAGAGGAGCACCTGACATGGAAAGGGGGGGTTCTGTCCCAGCTGCTTAACTGGGGTTTGGGAGGTTAAGGCGAGGAACCCAGGCTGATCTCAGGCCCAAAGACAGGCTGAGGGCCTACTGACCGGAGCAGAGCGCCTCATACAGCTGGTGTTTCATAGTCGGGCCTCCGCTCTCCTCGAGCGTACCACCGCCCAAAAGCAAAGGGGGCTGCTTGCGCACCCAGGCCTCTGGCAACCCACCTGCCCCGCTGCGGGTGCGAAGTCCCCCGCAAGGCTGGATCCCAGCCGGGTTCCTGCCTTGCGACCGCAGGAGCGCGCCCGGGGACTCTGGGGAAGTCCCCCCAGCATTTCCAGCCTCAACCAGCCGCTAGTTCCTCTGGCTTCTCCTGCCGAGGCCCTCGGGTTAATGATTGACTCTGAAGAGGAAACGCTACAAATCCGGGAGAAAATCCCTCTGGCAAAGCGCTACCAAGTCCAGAACCGGCCCCAAGAGCGCCCAGCCCCACGGGTGTGCCTGAATTCCATCCCCGCTGGGCCTGTTGGAAGAGATATTAGGGACCCTAGTTTCCCATCAGGAGAGGTCATTTTGGCGCCAGGGCAGGGCCAGACCGGAATGGGATGCAGGGGGTACGCTCAAGGTCTCCGAGGGTGGGGCGGCCTTTGGCTCCTCTGAGCAAGCTGTGGTTTCTTGCCGACGGTCCTTTCTGGAGTCTTCACTCAGCACCAATTCCAATCACTCTTGCCCCCAAGAGCTATTCCCCATGCTGATAGGCAGGAATGAAATGCAGACTTTTCCCAGTGTTCAGGAGAGGTCTCTCACATCCACAGGCCTCCATCTTGCCACCCCACCCCTCACCCCTGCAATCTTCATTCTTCCTCTGGCTGAGGTCAGGAAGGGCTGAAGGGGCGAAGGGGGGGGTGTGTCTAGCTGCATGGATCTCTGAGTCTTTCCCCGACTCCTTGCAAGGAGGCCGCTGTAATGCCGGAACAGTCCTGACACCTTCCTGCACATGTTGGTGTCAAATCCACACCTGAGCTAAGGGGGGTATTTGCTTTCCTAAAAAGCTCATCTGTAGTTCCTAGGCCACTAGGAATTCACGGTGATAGTCCTGGGTGGGGTGGGGGTCCTCAAATGCTTTTTAGTATTTCACAAAGCCAATTGGGAAAGCAGGCCTGCACATCAGGGAGGCTACGCAGCAAACCAAAATGTCAGCATTTTCTGCTGGGGTCCTCCCAGTGCAAGACCAGCCAGTGCTCTTGGATAATCATGTCTGTCAACCCCACCCCTTCCCTTTCCCCCACTGCAGAGACACCAGGGAAGGGACTGTCCCTGCAACACCACCCACGCTCTTCTTATGACTTCCTGCTCCTGCCTTAGCACTCAAATATTTTTTTGTGTGTGTGAATCTGAACAGGCTGTAAACTAGTCTGTCACCAAGGATTATTTCGCTTTAAAAATGTCCATGTTGTTGTTTACAAAAAAGATTGTGTTCCTGTACTACTTGGGTAATTTTAAAATTAATCTTTTTTGCATTTTCTATAAAAGTGATGTTGCTTTTATTTAACACATGACGTCTACTATATGCCAGCCACTGCTGATGGCAAATGAAATGTTTGTGGCCAATATGAACCTCATAACCTTATAAATAGGTATGAATTATCCCCATTTTATGGATAAGGAAACAGAAGAGGTTAAGTGACGTGTCTAAGGTCATAAAGGTATATAATTGAGCCAGGATTCAACTCTAGGCTGTCTTTTTTTAGCTATTATGCTACACCACCTCTCCTATTCTGCATTTGCTCTAGAAAACTTACCGATACTGTACTTTCAAAATGCAAAAGCTTATGCAAAATGCAAACATGACTTGTTCACTGGCTGTATAACATTACATCTATATTCTACAAATTCTACAACCTATAGCTTTGGTGTGTGTATGTTTGCTTAATATCTGCAACCAACATGGGGCTCAAACTCACAACTCCGGGATTAAGAGTTGTAGGCTTTTCCAACTGAGCCAGCCAGGTGCCCCTCCTATGGCTTTGTTTTGTCTTTAATTCCTTCCTGATTCCCACTGGAGATGGGTGGCGAGTGGCAACCGAGCCAAAGCCACAGATGTTGCTTCCTCCATGTTACTCCCAAGTTTGGCCCAAACTCAGAAGGCTCAAGGTAAGGGCCAAAGGATCTTGGTAGCAGCCATGGTTTCTACCCATCTCATCATGCTGGCGCACAGTTGGGGGGAGAACAGAAGCAGGACCAGGTAGCAGGAACCTAGGGAAGAAGGCTGAATCCTGCCCTTTCCCAAGGGATGGTGTGCTCAAGCTGGGGATAGAAGGGAGAGGATGGTTGTGGGAGCCTGGCATATGGTGGGCAGCCGGCACCTGTCAGGAACATCCCACTTAAGAGAGCATCAGCTCAACTCTGCACTTTACCTGTGAGGAAGTCCTCTGGTGGTACGTGGACCAGATCCCACCAGCAAAGGAGAGGGGGACTGTTTCTAGCCTGCCCTGCTGGCTCAGTCCCACGCCGACTCCACCCCCCAGCTCCTGGCCACAAACATCAAGTCTCCTGTAGCTCTCACGGGCTTCATTACCAGCCCTATACTATCCTATCTTCCAAAGGGTCTTCCTTCCTGGGCTTTGCTCATGTTGTCCCTGCTGTCTAAAACACTCTTCCACCATCACCCACTCAAGTGGGACACTTGTCATGTACTCCCATACAGAGCTTAAGACAGCTAAGATGCTCTGTGTTCCAAGAAGCAAGTCTTGAACCCCGCCTCCCTAAGCCAAGTGGTGTTCCCTCCTCTCTGCTCCCATAACATGCTCTGCATGTGTTCCTCCTGGCATCCACTTGTTTCCTGTGAGAATTGTCCATCGGATAGAGGGGCAGGCTGGATATTTCATGTCTCCAGTGCTAAATGCATGCTTACCAGAGAGCAGGTCCCTACTGAATGTTGACGCAAGGACTGAAGAAAACTTTCTAGAGGTTGGAGGGTGGGGGGGCCACCCAGATCCTTTCCAGGGTCAGGTCAGGTTTGGTGTGAGTGGCCTGGCACAGCTGCCCAACGACTTCCTTCTCCTCCCTTTGCCATCCTTTTGCTAAGTTAAGTCTGCACATGCCCTGCATCCCGGCGGGAGCAAAGGACCTTCCCATTCCTCCATTTGCTTCCACTTTTGACCTCCCCTTTAGCATGAAGATTCTTTGAGGCTGAGGATCCTCCAGCAGGTGTGTGAAGGAAGAAACACCTCCCTCAGCCTCTTTTTCCTGATCAGCAAAATGGCATGGATAGGGATACCATTCATATTTGCTAAAGATTATATGACTCCCTGTGCTTCTCAAACCAGGAAGCTGGGAAACATGCATTTGGTTCAGGACCGGGATGAGGATGAAGCAAATGAGGCATTCATCTCAGACACAGAATTTAAGAAAGGGCCCTAGGGGGCACCTGAGTGGCTCAGTAAGTTAAGCATCTGCCTTTGGCTCAGGTCATGATCCTCTAGTCCTGGGATCGAGTCCTGCATTGGGCCCAGCTTCAGGGTCTCTGCTCCCTGCTTAGTGGGGAGTCTGCTTCTCCCTTTCCCTGTGCTTCTTCCCCTGTTCATGCTCTATCTCAATCTCTCTCTCAAATAAACAAAATATTTTTTAAAAGAAGGGTACTAAATGAGAAAAATATGCAGCCAAGAATACCTTATCCAGCTAGAATGTCATTGGAAATAGAAGAAGTGATTAAAACTTCCCAGAACAAACAGAAACTAAAAGAATTTGTGATCACCAAACCTGCCCTACAACAAATATCGAAAGGGGTCCTCTAAGCAAAGAGAGAGCCCAAAAGTAACATTGGCCAGAAAGGAACAGAGACAATATACAGTAACGGTCACCTTACAGGCAATACAATGGCACAAAATTCATATCTTTCACTAGTTGTCCTAAATATAAACGGGCTAAATGCCCCAATCATAGGTTGCATGGTATCAGATTACATAAAAAAGCAAGACCCGGAGCACCTGGGTGGCTCAGTGGGTTGAAGCCTCTGCCTTCGGCTCAGGTCATGATTCCAGGGTCCTGGGATCGAGCCCCACATCGAGCCCCACATCTGGCTCTCTGCTCAGCGGGGAGCCTGCTTCCTCCTCTCTCTTTGCCTGCTTCTCTGCCTACTTGTGATCTCTGTCTGTCAAATAAATAAAATAAAATCTTAAAAAAAAAAAAGCAAGACCCATCGATATGCTGTCTGCAAGAGACTTATTTTAGACTCAAAGATACCTCCAGATTGAAAGAAGGGAGTGGAAAACCATTTATCATGCTGTGCACATCAAAAGAAACCTGGGGTGGCAATCCCTTTATCAGACAAATTAGATTTTAAACCAAAGACTATAATAAGAGGTGAGGAAGGACACTATATCATACTTAAAGGGTCTATCCAACAAGACTATCTAACAAGTGTAAATATTTATGCCCCTAGTAGGGGAGCAGCCAATTATATAAGCCCATTAATAACAAAATCAAAGAAACACATCAATAATAATAAAATAATAGCAGGGGATTTTAACACACACCCCCTCACTAAAATGGACAGATCATCTAAGCAAATGATCAACAAGGAAGTAAGGGCTTTAAATGAGACACTGGACCAGATGGACTTCACAGATATATTCAGAACATTCCATCCCAAAGCAACAGAACACACATTCTTTTCTAGTGCACAAGGAACATTCTCCAGAATAGATCACATCCTGGGTCACAAATCAGATCTCAACTGGTATCAAAATACTGGGATCATTCCCTGCATATTTTCAGACCACAATGTTTTGAAATGTGAACTCAATCACAAGAGGAAAGTTGGAAAGAATTCAAATATATGGAGGCTAAAGAGCATTCTACTAAAGAATGAATGGATCAATGAGGAAATTAAAGAAGAATTTTAAAAATTCATGGAAACAAATGAAAATGAAAACACAACTGTTCAAAATCTTTGGGATGCAGCAAAAGCAGTCCTAAGAGGGAAGTATATAGCAATACAAGCCTTTCTCAAGAAACAAGAAAGGTCTAAAATACACAACCTACCTTTATATCTAAAGGAGCTGGAGAAAGAACAGCAAATAAAACCTAAACCTTCAGGAGAAGAGAAAGAAGAGCAGAGCAGAAATCAATGAAATAGAAACAAAAAGAACAGGGGCACCTGGGTGGGTCATTCGTTAAGCATCTGCCTTCAATTCAGGTCATGATCCTGGCATGCTAGAATCAAGCCCCACATCAGGCTCCCTGCTCAGTGGGTAGCCTGCTTCTCCCTCTCCAGCTACCCCCTGCTTGTGTTCCCTCTCTCACTGTCTCTCTCTGTAAATAAATAAATAAAATCATGAAACAAGACTAAAAGAAATCCAAAGAACAGTAGAACAGATCAATGAAACTAGGAGCTGTTTCTTTGAAAGAATTAATAAGACTTATCAAAAAGAAAAGAGAAAGGACCCAAATAAATAAAATCATAAATGAATGAGGAGAGATCACAAACAACACCAAAGAAATACAAACAATTATAAGAACATATTAAGAACAACTATATGCCAACAAATTAGGCAATATAGAAGAAATGGATGCATTCCTAGAGACACATAAACTACAAAACTGAACAAGGAAGAAGTAGAAAACCTGAACAGACCCATAGCAAGCAAGAAAATTGAAGCAGTAATCAAAAGTCTGCCAACTAGAGCCCAGGGCCATATGGCTTCCCAGGGGAATTCAACCAAACATTTAAAGAATTAATACCTATTTGTCTGAAGCTGTTTCCAAACATATTCATATATATATATATATATATATATATGATGAAAAACTTCCAAACTCTTTCTTGAGGTCAGCATTACCTTGATCCCAAAGCCAGACAAAGACCCCACCAAAAAGGAGAATGACTGACCAATATCCCTGATGAGCATGGATGCAAAAATTCTCACCAAAATATTAGCCAATAGGATCCAACAGTACATTAAAAGGATTATTCACCACAACCAACTGGGATTTATTCCTGGGCTGCAAGTTTGGTTCAATATCAACAGTATCAATGTGATACACTACATTAGTAAAAGAAAGGACAAGAACCATATTATCCTCTCAATAGATCCAGAAAAAGCATTAGACAAAGTACAATATCCTTTCTTGATTAAAACTCTTCACAGTATAGGGATAGAGGGTACATACCTCAATATCATAAAAGCCATCTATGAAAAATCCACAGTGAAATCATTCTCAATGGGGAAAAACTGAGAGTTTTTCCCCTAAGGTCAGGAACATGGCAGGCATCCACTATCACCACTGCTGTTCAACACAGTACTAGAAGTCCTAGCCTCAGCAATCAGACAACAAAAAGAAATAAAACGCATCTGAATTGGCAAAGAAGAAGTCAAACCCTCACTCTTTGCAGATGATATGATACTTAATGTGGAAAACCCAAAAGACTCCATCTCAAAACTGCTAGAATTCATATAAGAATTCAGAAAAGTGGCAGGATATAAAACCAATGCACAGAAATCAGTTTCATTTCTATACAACAGTGAGACAAAAGAAAGAGAAATTAAGGAGTCAATCCTATTTACAATGGCACCCAAAACCATAAGATACCTAGGAATAAATCTAACCAAAGAGGCAAAGAATCTGTACTCAGAAAACTATAGAATACTCATGAAAGAAATTGAGGAAGACACAAAGAAATGGAAAAACGTTCCATGCTCATGGATTGGAGGAACAAATATTGTTAAAATGTTCATGCTACCTAGAGCGATCTACACATTTAAAATGCAATCCTTATCAAAATACCATCCACTTTTCCCATAGAAATAGAACAAATAATCCTAAACTTTGTATGGTACCAGAAAAGACCCTGAATAGCCAGAGGAATGTTGAAAAAGAAAACCAAAGCTGGTGGCATTACAATTTCGGACTTCAAGCTCTATTACAAACCTGTAATCATCAAGACAGTATGGTACTGGCACAAAACAGACACACTGATTAATGGAACAGAATAGAGAACCCAGAAATGGGCCCTCACCTCTATGGTCAACTAATCTTTGACAAAGTAGGAAAGAATGTCCAGTGGAAAAAAGATAGTCTCTTCAACAAATGGTGTTGGGAAAATTGGACAGCCACATGCAGAAGAATGAAATTGGACCATTTTCTTACACCACACACGAAAATAGACTCAAAATGGATGAAGGACCTCAATGTGAGACAGCGATCCATCAAAATCCTTGAGTAGAACACAAACAGCACCCTCTGTGACCTCAGCCACAGCAACTTCTACCTAGACACATCGCCAAAGGCAAGGGAAGCAAGGGAAAAAATGAACTATTGGAACTTCATCAAGATAAAAAGCTTTCACACAACAAAAGAAACAGTCAACAAAACCAAAAGATAACCAACAGAGTGGGAGAAGGTATTTGCAAATGACATATCAGATAAAGGGCTAGTATCCAAAATCTATAAAGAACTTACAAACTCAACACTCAAGGAAGAAATAATCCAACTAAGAAATAGGCAGAAGACATGAACAGTCATTTCTGCAAAGAAGACATCCAGATGGCCCATAGATACATGAAAAAGTGCTCCACATCACTCGACTTCAGGGAAATACAAATCAAAACCACAAAGAGATACCACCTCACACCAGTCAGAATGACTAAAATTAACATGTTAGGAAATGACAGATGTTGGTGAGGATGCAGAGAAAGGGGAACCTTCCTACACTGTTGGTGTTGTAGGTGTGGTGGAATGCAAGCTGGTGCAGCCACTCTGGAAAACAGTATGGAGATTCCTCAAAAAGTTGAGCTACCCTACGCCCCAGCAATTGCACTATTAGGTATTTCCCCGAAGATACACATGTAGTGATCTGAAGGGGCATGTGTACCCCAATGTTTATAGCAACAATGTCCATGATAGCCAAACTATGGAAAGAGCCCAGATGTCCATTGGCAGATGAATGAATAAAGATGTGGTATATATATATACACAATAAAATATTATGGAGCCATCAAAAATTTAACTCTTGCCATTTGCAATGACATAGATGGAACTAGAGGGTGTTATACTAAGCAAAATAAGTCAATCAGGAAAAACGATTATCATATGATCTCACTGATCTGTGGAATTTGAGACACACAAGGCAGAGGATCATAGAGGAAGAAAGGAAAAAATGAACCAAGATGAAACCAGAGAGGAAGGCAAACCATAACAAACTCTTAATCTCAGGAAACAAACTGAGGGTTGCTGGAGTGGAAGGATGGGGTGGCTGAGGGATGGACATTGGGGAGGGTATGTGTTGCAGTGAGCGCCGTGTATTGTGTAAGACTGACAAAACATAGGGGTGCCTGGGTGGCTCAGTGGGTTAAGCCTCTGCCTTCAGCTCAGGTCATGATCCCAGGTTCCTGGGATCGAGCCCCGCTTCGGGCTCTCTGCTCCGCAGGGAGCCTACCTCCACCTCTCTCTCTGCCTGCCTCTCTGCCTACTTGTGATCTCTGTCTGTCAAATAAATAAATAAAATATTTTAAAAAAAAGACTGACGAATCATAGATCTGTACCCGTGAAACAAATAATACATGATATGTTAATAATTTAAAAAGATTGCAGCATTAAAAAGGGCTCCAAAAGTCTCAGTAATCAAGATAAATGTTCTAATGCAATATTTTACAAAATCAAAACTAATGCAAAAGTCCATGGTGGGCAGAATATCAAAATAGTACATAAAGCGCAAATCTTGACCCAGCACTTGCACTACTTGCTTTGTAACCCCTCAGACTAAGCCTGACCCTGATTCTGCTGACATTTTATTCATGAAACCAGGTGACTCCACTGGCCATAGTTTGTTGATCTGGTTTTCTAGAATTATTGCATTAAATTATTTGCCTTGATTACTGAATTTTCTTGATATCCCGTAAATTTTGTGCTCCTGGCAAGCGCTTCACTCCCCACACCCTAGATGGGCATGTCGTGTATCTGGAATTGAGTAGCTGGACCAGGGGTAGGCATCAGGGATGTCAAACATCCTGCAGGGCTCAGAATAGCCACCCCCAAACACCCCTGTTGTTAGTAGGATACGTATATGCCCAGATACTTCAAATGAAAAGTTAAACAACATTCATTTAGCTGCTCACCCTTGCCAAAATAAATAATAATCAGACTGTCAGAAGCCCAGGGGCACCCTTTAAAAGGCTTTTGGTTCCCTGCCAAGTGTTTCTGGATGCTGACTCTTCCTGGTTTACAACTAGATTCTTCCTGCCTGGAGGATGTGTGCCTTAGTGCTTTTGCATTTCACAGGTAGTTGGGAGAGGACACCAGTGGTTAGATTTCTGCCCAGTTTGCTCCAGTGTTCCACAAATGTCCTCTGAGTGGCTCTGTGGGCTAGGTACAGGGTTCCCCATGTGGGCTGCGGTGGGAATCAAGATAGACTGAGTCCCCACCCCGGTGCAGCTCAGTGAGTGGAGGAGGAGAGACCCTAAGATCAGTCGCAAGGGGTGAACGTGTCTAGCCACATACTCTTCAAGGGAAGAGATGACCAAGGAGCCATCCCACACCAAGTATCAGCAAACTATGGCCTGTGGCCCATTACCCATTGCTGTATAGCTTGCAAGCTAAGAATGGTTCTTACTTTTTTTTTTTCTTTTAAGATTTTCTTTATTTGACAGAGAAAGACACAGCAACAGAGGGAACACAAGCAGGGGGGTGGGAGAGGGAGAAGCAGACCTCCCCCTGAGCAGGGAGCCTGATGTGGGGCTCGATCCCAGGACCCGGGGATCGTGACCTGAGCCAAAGGCAGATGCTTAAAGACTGAGCCACCCAGGCGCCCCAAGGTTCTTACATTTTTTTAAAAAATTGTTTAATCATTTGTCAGAAAGAGAGAGTGAGAGTGCACAAGCACGGGGAGCAGTAGGCAGAAGGAGAGGCAGGCTCCCGGCTGAGCAGGGAGCCCAATGGGGGACTAGATCCCAGGACCCTGGGTTCATGACCTGAGCTGAAGGCAGATGCCCAGCCGACTGAGCCACCTCGGCGTCCCCAGGTTCTTACATTTTTTAGTGGGGAAAAGAAATCAAAAGAAGAATATTTTGTAACACATCAAAGTTACACAATGTTCAGATTTCAGTGTCCATAAATAAAGTTTTATTGGAACACAGCCATGCTCGTTTGTTTACATATTGTGTATAGCTGCTTTTGCTCACAGTGACAGAGTTGCAACAGAGGCTGTCTTGCAAAACCTTAAATATCTACCATTTGGCCCTTGATAGATAAAGTGTGCCAGCTCCTGATTTAAATCAATATATTATATATATATATATATATATATATATATATATATGCACAATAGTGCAAAGGTCAAAGAGGAGAGATAGATGTGCTAGGAGAAATAACCCAGCCTCACCAGGGAAATAAGGGATGTCTTCCTGAAGGAGGTGATGTTTGAGCCATGATGTGAAATAATAGAAGTTTCCAGGTAAAAGGGATCAGGACAGTCCTCCATGCAAGAGGGCCAGGAGAAGTAAAACCCCCGCAGCTGGGCACACATGGCAAGCAGAGAAGGCCATTGTGGCTGGAGGCAGTGAGTGAGGAAGAGAGATTTGGGGCTGAAAGGGCGAGCAAGGGCCGGGCTTTGAGGGTCTTGTGACCATACCAGGAGCTCATCTTCATCCTGCAAGTCCTAGAAAGCCACCGTAGAGTCTTAAGCAGGGTGAGAAATCAGGCAAGATCAGATTTACTTTGTAGAAATATCAGTGCAGCTATAGTGTTGAACAGGAATTTGAGGTCTCAGATGGACAACAACGGTCCAGGGGTGGTGATGGTGGAGATGAGGGCAGGAGGCTAGAAGAGAGAAATACTAGGAAGTAAAGTGAGCAGGACTTGGTTATGGATTAGATATGGGACATGAGAGAGACCAAAGGTCATGGAAGGTCAAGGAAGGTTATGGGATGCTGGTACTGCCATTTACTGAAACAGGTTCCAGAAGAAGGACCCGGTTTGGCTGGGGTGTGGGGGAGGGGCAGTGGAGGACAGCATCCACAGCAAACACTGGTTGATGTTGGGTTTGGGTGCCTTTGAGGCACACAAGAGAGGGTTGCAGGTTTGATATCTGGAACGTGGGTTCATCAGTATACAGGTGGTGGCTGGAGCCACAGGCGTGGCACAGAAGAGGACAGGGTGAAGGTCAGAGTCTGTGGAACTCTGCCATTCAAAGGTCAAGAGTAGGGCGCTTGGTTGGCTCAGTAGGTTAAGGGACCTCAGCTCAGGTCATAATCCTGGAGTCCTGGGATTGAGTCCCACATAGGGACTGAGCTCCCTGCTCAGTGGGGAGTCTGTTTCTCCCTCTGACCCTCCCCCTCTCTTGCTCTCTCTGCCTCTCTGTCTCTCTCAAATAAATAAATAAAAATTTTAAAAACCCCATGAAGGTCAAGGGTAAACAGCAAGAGTGGCAAGAGAAGTGGCAGGAAACCCAGGCGAGAACGATGTCCTGCAAGCCAAGGAAAGAACGAATTTCAAGGAGGGAGGGGTCAGTGGGGTCAGAGGCTTTAGGTGAGGACAAAACATGTCCTTCAGATGTGGTGACCCAGGAATGACCAGAAGGGGTAGAAGTTCAGCTTTTGAGGACAGAGGAAGGAGGGGAGTTCTGGAAGCACACCCAGGGAGAGGGGACACCTCTCATATCCAGTTGGGCTGTAGAGGGGGCTGGAGCAGGCGCTGGAAGGGAGTATGAATGAATGGAGGATAGACTTTTGGTTTTGTTTCATTTTAAGAGAGGCAAGAGCTCGTTTAAACGCCAGTCTTGCACAACAGCCTATATGTGTGATGATTCAGAACTCCTCTGGGTAGATTTACACCCAGCAGGAATTTTAGACAGCGAGAAATGCTAAAACCCCCACGGTTCCCAAGGGAAGGAGACTCAGTGCAGAAGGGGGCAGGCCAGGAGCCCCAGGGAAGATGTCTCAGAGGAGGGGGGCCTGGGGGCTGCGTCCTGAAGATGGGTGACTCCATCAGGCCACAAATGCATCTTGGGCAACTGTACTGGGTTGAATAGTGCCCCCCAAAACTCATGTCCACCTGGAACCTCAAAATGTGACCTGATTTGGAAACAGGGTCTTTGTAGACATAATTAGTTAAGATGAGGTTATATTGGAGTAGGGTGGGCTCTAATCCAATGACCAGTGTCTTTATAAGAAAACAGAGTCACAGAGATATCCAGACACAAAGAGAAGATGGAGGGAGAAATTGGGATGATCCTGCCACAAGCCAAGGAGCGCCAGCAGCCCCCAGAAGCCAGGAGACAGGTGTGCAATGGATTCTCCCTCAGAGCTCCAGAGAGAACCAACCCTGCCCACAACTTGATCTCAGACTTCCAGCCTTTAGAATTGTGAGAGAATATGTTTCTGTTGTCTTAGCCCCCCAGTTTGTGGTCCTTTCCTTTGTGGAAGCCCCAGGAAGCCAACACAGCACCTGTTGAAGGCTATGTGTTGGGTGCTCTGCCAGATGCTGGAGATACCAAAGCTGGTCATCCCCGAGGTGGTCGTGGCTCTGGAAGCTGTGACATGAGGGACCACCATGGATACCTCTCTAGAAGAGGTGGCACGTGGCTTCTGTCCTAATAAACAGTGGGAATTTCCATGGTAGTGGGCTAGCACGGGTGTGAAAACAGGGGCATGATCAAACGTCGGTCAGGACCGGAGCAAAAGAAGGGAAGGGACCAGCAGGGGACTAGGCGGCCGGCAGAAACCTGACCTTAATTCTTCAGTGCCCTGGGCACCATGGAGAGAGGTCCTTCAGGGAATGGCATGATCCAGTTTGCCTGATCGAGGCTGAGTGGGAGGGAGAGAGAAGGTCTTGGAGGTGGAGTGAGGACATGAGCAGAGGAGGTAAGGAGGGCAGGAATGCGTGCAGTGGGGTAGATGAAGAGGTGAGTGCAATGGGTGAGCTATCAGCACGTGGGCTGGAGGGGTTGGGAAATCGGTGTGTGTCCAGAGCCCTGCCCAGGTGTGGGCGGAGTGGTCCAGGAACCCAATGCCAGGGAAGGCTTTTAGGTACAGCCCCTGAAAAGGTGGGTGATTTGGGAAGATGAATTTGGCAGTCCAGGCAGGGAGGCTAAGTGAAGAGGTCCTATTGAGGTTCAGGGTCTGCGCTACATAGGTCTGATGTGGCACCAGCCGGGTAAGACATACCAGCAAGACGGGAAAGACCAGTCCGTGGAATTAATGAGTCGCTGGATGTGACGATGGAGGCAAAGGGGAGGGAGAGAAACTGGGACCACTTCAGAGAACAGAAGTGGGGCCCAGTCTGAAAAGGAAGATGGCAAGGGTGCTGTGGGGACAGGCTGAGTTGGGGTGACAGAAAATCACAAGGAGAGGGGCCTGGAGCTCTGGAGAGGGGGAGCCTAGGCTGGAGGAGAGAGTCTGGTTAAGAGGCAGGAAGGAGGAATCAGGAGAAGGAATTAGGGACACAAGATGAAAGGGTGACCCCAGAGCCAAGGGAGCCCCCTTCCAACACCCCCCTCCCAGGCTAGGAGAGAGCAAAGTGGTTATTTGGAGAGATCGCTGTGTCCAGGCCATAGTTCTAGAAGTGACTGACTGCCTGATTTATGACCATTGCCCCTGAACTCAGGCCAGGACTAAGCATAGGGACAATCCCAAATCAGGGGCTATGAGGTCACCCTGTGGTTTCTCTTGTTCTATTTTCCAGCCCAGCCCCAGCATAAGGCAACATGCTGCTCCTGAGCGGGAGAGAGTAGGACACTTATGCCACCACCACCCCGGGTAGTGGGGGCTGGGGCAGAGGGGAGGGTAGAAGCAGCGGGTGCCCAACATCACTGCCAGCATCTATGGCCAGCTCCAGGACAGGCTGTGCCCATCAGATCTGAATTCACGGGGTCTTTGGGCTAATGGCCAGCTAGATAGACCTCTGCGGCTAGCCGACAAGCTGCCACACGCCCTAGGCAAGCAGGCAGAAGAGTGAAGAAGAGAAAGGATGAAGAAGCAGCCCCAGTGCTGGTGGAAAGGGAAAGGGATTGTAAACAAGAAGGCATTGAGGGGTCCAGCCACCAGTAGCGTCCGGGACAGCCCAGACAGGTTGCCCCCATGGTTTCAGCAGGGACAAAGCCAGTGACAGCACAGGGTCACAGCCAGAGGCCAAGAGCCAGGGAGAGGGGCAGAGAGACCAGGATCCCATCCTCGAACTTTTAAGTACTTAAAATATATATATTTTTATTTATTTATTTATTTGACAGAGAGAGAGAGATCGCAAGTAGGCAGAGAAGCCGGCAGAGAGAGAGAGGGAGAAGGAGGCTCCCCGCTGAGCAGAGAGCCCGATGGGAGGCTCGTTCCTAGGACCCTTGAGAACATGACCCATGAGAACAAGCGGAAGGCAGAGGCTTAATCCACTGAGCCACCCAGGCGCCCCAATAGTTAAAATATTTTTAAAGAATCCCAGGCTGTGGGCTTAGGGTGCTAAGACCCAGGAATGGGGGCTTTACTTGGATGGGCAATAGTTTACCCATTCCTTCATTTCAGCCAGTGAGCCAGGACCTGGACAGCGCTCCATACGCGTCAACCCGTCTCATAGCTATTGTAATCCTGCATTAAACACGGCGAAGTGCTGGGGAAGGACTGATCATCCGGGAAGAAAGCTCCTAAACCTCGAGGAGCTTAGTGGGAGACAATGCAGCACTCAGAGGGATTAATGCCTCAACCTGTAGGGTCTGAGAGGCCTTCTTGGAGGAAGGGGCTACAAAGTAGACACCTGAAGACCAACGAGGGGCCAATCGGATAAAGACAAGACTCCCCGAGGCAGTGTTTCAGGGAAAGGGAACAACCACATGCTCCCAGAGATCTCAGAGGATCCGGCCAACCAGCAACAGAAGGTGGTGCTGGCTGATATCTGTCCTGATGTATGGTGATTGCGCTAGTAAGTACGAATTGCTTACTATGAATTCCTGAACATTTATGTTTTCGCGCAAGTGCCTTCCTCTCTCTTTGCGCAGATACCCCAGTTCCTTTATTTGTAGGATGGTGACCCTTCCAACTCTGTGTCCCTAGCCACTCACCCATAGTGACAGCTGTCCATAGGCCGTCACGAAATGGGACGTGACGCTAGGCTGTGCACTTAGACCAGCACTTAGGGGACAGAGTCAGAGAGGAAGGCTGGGGAAGGCCATAGAGAATGTCTCCGCCAGACCCTGACTCAGAGCTCTGTGGCCTCGGTGACCATGCTCCAGCCTGCTGGGAACTGCACCCTCGAGAAGCACTCACGGTCCAGGAAGGTGGAGGGAGTGTTCCCACAGCTCTATCAATTTTATCTTGATGAAGCAGAGGTCAAAGTTAAACGTGGAGCTCCCCAGAGAACAGTGAGATCCTGGAAAAAAGAGGGTGGGAGCTTCTAGGAAGTCCCCGGGTACTAAGTCCCTGGATCCCGCCAGAGTACCCAAGGATGGAGGGGACGGCTGCGTTCGGTCTTTTCTGAGTACCCAGGAGCAGGGACTGCCACTCACAGGACTGAGCCAGGCTGAAGTGGGGGAGGGGGGTGCTGAGATGGTGCAGACCCTGGAGTAGGATCCCTTCCGGCCCCCCTACACGCCTGAGACCATCCCTAGAGGACCATGGATGCACTTTAATGGATCCCATTCCCTTCTTGCAATGTTTGTATCCATGGAAACTCAGGCTAAGGCGAATGTCCCTTTGTGTAAGGGCCAACCCCAGCACGGAGACTATTGGCAAAAAATGAGACAAGTCACAGAGATGACTTATGTCTAAGATGTACCTTACAACTAATGTAAATATCTCCGACATAATTCACCCAGGACTTAAGCCATCCTACTGGTTGTGAAGTGGTATCT
This sequence comes from Lontra canadensis, assembly GCF_010015895.1. Taxonomy (NCBI): domain Eukaryota; kingdom Metazoa; phylum Chordata; class Mammalia; order Carnivora; family Mustelidae; genus Lontra; species Lontra canadensis. The sequence goes on along the minus strand of NW_022631035.1, from coordinate 5,914,701 downwards.
CATTGTGTTGGGTTTTTTTAAAGATTTTATTTATTTATTTGACAGACAGAGATCACAAGTAAGCAGAGAGGCAGTCAGAGAGAGGAGGAAGCAGGCTCCCTGCTGAGCAGAGAGTCTGGTGTGGGGCTCGATCCCAGGACCCTGGGATCATGACCTGAGCCGAAGGCAGAGGCTTCAACCCACTGAGCCACCCAGGCGCCTCTCTCATTGTGGTTTTGATTTGCATTTCCTTGATATCTAATGATGCTGAACATCTTTTTTTTTTTCTTTTTTTTAAGCAGACTCTTTATCCAGGACGGAACACAAAGCAACACTTGAACTCACAACTCTGAGATCAAGACCCCAGCTGATGGGGCACCTGGATGGCTCAGTGGGTTAAAGCCTCTGCCTTTGGCTCAGGTCATGATCCCAGGACCCTGGCATGGAGCCCTGCATCAGGCTCTCTGCTCACCAGGGAGCCTGCTTCCCTCTCTCTCTCTGCCTGCTGCTCTTCCTACTTGTGATCTCTGCCTGACAAATAAATGAATAAAACCTTAAAAAAAAAAAAAAAAAAGACCCCAGCTGAAATCAAGAGTCCAACGCTTGACTGACTGAACCACCCAGGGACCCCGAGCTTCTTTTCATGTGCTTATTGGCCATTTATATGTCTCCTTTGGAGAAATGTCTGCTCAGATCCTTTACCCATTTTCTTTTTTTTTTTTTTTAAGATTTTATGTATTTATTTGACAGAGATCACAAGCAGGCAGAGAGGCAGGCAGAGAGAGAGGAGGAAGCAGGCTCCCAGCTGAGCAGAGAGCCCGATGCAGGGCTTGGTCCCAGGACCCTGGGATCATGACCTGAGCGGAAGGCAGAGGCTTCAACCCACTGAGCCCTCCAGGTGCCCCCCTTTACCCATTTTCAAATGGGCTTATTTGCCTTTCCGTTGTTGAACTGTAGGAGTTCTTTGTATATTCTCAAGTTATCAGATACAAAATTAGCTAATATTTTATCCCTTTCTGAGTATTATCTTTTCACTTTCTTGATGGTGTTTTGGCACATGAAAGTTTTTAATTTCGAGTGTCACTGGTGTTTGGTGTCCTACCTAAGAATCCATTGCCTTGTTCAAGGTCATCAAGATTTCCTCCCATGTTTTCTTCTAAAAGTTTTAATGTTTTAGTTATGACCTTCCCCCCTCTTTGTTATAGTGCGCGGCAAGAGTCCAGGCTCATCCTTTTGCGTGTAGATTTTCCGTTGTTCCAGCACCATTTGCTGAAAAGACCATTCTTTCCACCCTGGATTGTCTCAACACCCTTGTGGAAAATCAGCTGATCAGAAATACAAGGATTTATTCTGAATTATTTTCCATTTGATCTATAAGTTTATCCTTATACCAGTACCACACTGCCCTTTTTAAAGTTTATTTATTTTTAGTAATCTCCACACCCAACCTGGGGCTTGAACCCCCACCCCCAGATCAAAAGTCTCACGCTCTTCCAACTAAGTCAGCAGACACCCCAGTACCACACTGTGTCGATGACCATAACTTTGCAGTAACTGAAAAAGCTTTAAATCATGCATTTTAAGGGCTGGCTAGGTGGAGAAGATGGAAAACGGCCTGCAGGTCTGAGCGGCGCCTGCGAAGGTGGTGGGCGTCCTCTGATCCGCCCCCAGGGTCTGAGGGGTAACCCTCTTGGCGCGCCGGGCCCGCCCCAGATGCCAGAGTTCTTCTGGGTGTGGCCCTCAAGCTCCAGCTTTCAGTGGAAGGACCAGTGGGGGGGCTAAAGCCGACAAAGAACGGGTCCTCTACGGTGGCCTCCCACCCGACTCCGCTGGGAGGTAGAGCCCCTTAATCACACGCTTTCTCCTTCCCCCTCGGGGGAGCCCTTGCACTCGGAGGGAGCAGGAGAAATGATATGCTAATGACATGCAAATGATTCCGCCGAGCCGGCGTCTGCAGCCCGGCGGCCCGCCACTGGGACCACTGGACCCGGCTGAGATGAGGGGTGCAGGCCCTGGGCCCTCCCGCCACGCCCTCCCACCCGGGGGCCAGGACGGCCCTTCCCCACCCGCCGGCGTCGCGGAGGTGGGCCCGCCCCCCGGCGGCCTGAGGCCCGCCCCCGAGGGCGCGGCTCTCCGCGGACCGGCGGCCTCCTGCCGCGTCCATCGCTCGCCCGCGGGGCCGCAGGAAGTCGCGCTCGGCGGGAGTGGAGCCGCGCTCGGCGGGAGTGGAGCCGCCCCACGGCCGGGCGGCGCGAGCCGGTGAGCGGGCTCCCCGGGCCTCCCCACTGTCCGCCAGGCGCCCTCTCGCCGGGGTCCCCGTCAGCGCCGTGGCGGACCCGCCTCTCCGGGGACCTCCGGGGCCCCTTCCCGCCTGTGACGGGCTCCGGGTTGAGGATCCAGGAAAGTCTTGTCCCATTCCTGAGCGGCCCCAGCCTGTGATGGCTGGGGACCCCCACGCCTGAGGGGGCTCTCCCGAGCCACTGCCACCCTCCACCGCCTGGGGAGTGGGGGAGGCACGGGCACCACGCGAGGCCTGGCCTGAAATCTCCACGCGGGTGCCCAGGGCGCCAGGGCGTCCCAGAAGCCCCACCCAGGGAAGATCCGTCTTGGGGAATGTGGGAAAGCGGAATGACCCGGGACGGCAGGGACACGGGGCCAAGCTGGGAACGGGTCCTGAGGTCCCTGTTGCCTATCCCATCCTCCTTTCCAGGCCGAGGTCAGAGGGCCCCTGAGGGAACGTGGGGGCAAGTTTGGAGACAGAGAAAGGAGGAGGGTGACTTGTCCCAGCTTGAGGAGTTCTGGAACACCCTGTTCCTTCCTCAGCCCCTGCCAAGTGTAGGGGTTTGAGGGCTTGTCCGTCCCAACCTCAAGCTGGTTCTGGCAGCTCTCCTGCCACTGCCACCCTCTGTCCTGGCCCCTGCCTGATATGGGGTCTGGGAAGGGGGAGGGGGGCTCAGGTCCTGTGGGCCTGCCCTGGAGCGCATGGTGCCTCCTTTGCCTCTCACCATGCGAGAGGGGCATCCCTTCCACTCAGCACACCAAAACCCTGAGTGAGAGCATTCGCTTCCTTTCCTGACCATGCCTGTAAGCTTAGAGGGGCAGAGAAGGGATTCTGACGCCCTGCTGAGGCTCTGCGGAGGCCCCAAACACAAACCAAGTGATGCGTACAGTGTTTGAAGGACAAGAAATGCTTCTGGTCTGGTGCCCTGCCCACAGCTTCCTGCCACTTGGGCATGAAGGGAGTCACTCAGACTCTGGGCTGAGATCCCTGCGGGCTGAGGTGGGCAGCTCCAGTGGAGAGCTTCCGGTCCCTGGAAGTGCGAGCCAGGTGTCTCCAGCTGCATTTCCTTCCTTGCCACAACATACCAGGCAGCGACCATGATTCGTGGTGCCCAGAGCAAAGGAAAGACCACTTCCCTTCTGGGGCAGCACTGGAGCCAGAGCCCCGAGCCCCATCTCATCTCTGCTCTGCTTGAGTTTTCTGGAATGGACCTGCCTACCAGGAAGCCAGGTCACCCTTGGTCCTGGTCTTGCCTGCCCCCAGGGGAACACAGGTGGGTCCCATTAAATTATCTTTTGTGCTCCCCGAGACCTGGTAGGGGTGTGTGAAGAGGTCCCTGTTCTTAGAGTAGGGGGAGTGTGTTGGGGGGGGAGGGACAACAATGATAAACAACAGAAGGATCCATTCCAATGTGGTGTGAAAAGTACATTGAAAGAAAGAAATAGAGGAAGAGGGCCTGGTCTAGCCTGGGGTCAGGGGAGCTTCCCAGGAATACTGTCAGGGCTGAATCTTGAAGGACCGACAGCATTTGCTCTAGTTAGGATTTTGGAACCTCGGCAGCCTAGTCCATGAGGAACTTGCTGGTGGAAGGGGCTGGAGTGCCTACCAGACAAGAAGGCTGTTTGTGATATAGGAGTCGCTTGGGGTCTGGGAGGGGACACCCCCTGGTGGAAGGCAGAGTCTTCAGGGGAACCCCCAAAGGGAGGCCAGGGGTCCTCCCAGTGTGCAAAGAGAGCGCAGAGGTGCTCCAGGTTTCCTGGGCTCTGACTCTCCTGGGAGGCCTGGAGGAAGGAGAGGCTGGGAAAAGTCAGCTGCACTGAAAGATCCGGGCAGAAGGTGGATGCAGAGTGAAGGTCGGAATCCTGAACAAAGTCCCCAGAAGGCTGCCTGGAGAAGTGGCTGCTGAGAAGGGCACTAAAGATGCTTCTGATGGGGGATGGGGGTGGGAGCAGGTGGTAGAGGCCTCTCTCTAAAGGGGCAGAACAAGCAGGAATGACAAGGGACCAGAGCTGGGGAAGCAGGGTGAGGGGAGCTGGGTCTGTGTCTCCTCTGTCGTCCACCTCCTCCCTGCCACCTCTGGGTCGAGGGACTGTATGCTGCTCTGAAGGGAAAACAGCAGGGTCCCAGGGCTTGGGAAGGGACAGGGGTAGGGCAGCTGTGAAGGGAAGAGCCGGAGGAAGGGAAGGCAGTGGAGGAAGGCTGGCGGCCCTTCTGGGAGGAAGAGGGGAAAGTGGCAGGTCAGGGAAGACTGAGGTCCCAGCTCTGGAGAGGTTGTGGAGGGGACATTTAGGCCAACACAGGATCAGGTTGCACTGGTGACCTTTCCATTTGCTGCGGGAACAGAAATCCTTGAAGGGAACTGTATGGGAGTTCTGCCTGAGCCTGGAACAGGGCCAGGAGGATCAGGGCTGAGGGATCTCTGGGGCCAGTATCACAAGCCAGAGCCAGGATGGCAGGACCTGCCTGCAGAACACACACACACACACACACACACACACACACGCACGCACACACACAGGCGCGCGCCCACGCTCATTGCACTCTGTCCAATGGGCTGCTCACCTTGGCAGGGCTCCTGGGGGTCCTTTGGGGAGAAAGAAGGCTTGGTGCCCAGAGAAGAGATGGGAGCGTCAGAAGGAGGCGGTTTGGGGTGGATCCCTTTTAGGTGCTGCTTTAAAGTTCCTGGGTCTGGTGGAGGGGGCGGGGAAAGTGTGGAGTACAGGGCGTGGCATGAGGATGGGGTTGCATATTTCTGGTAGATCCATGGGTTTCCATGGATCTTCCCAGGACCTGGGGCTAGAAGGAGGGAGGCTGTGGGAACTGTAGCTCAAGGGATCCACTGCCTTCGTTGAGGCAAAGGCTGCCGGAGCCGTAAGCCTTGAGTACGGGTGAGGTCTGAGGGCCACGGGGGACCAGGGAACAGGTGGAGAGCAGGGACAGAGGGGACAGGGTAAGGGCTCCGCTTCTGGGGAAGGGCCTTGGGGCTTTGAGGCCTGGTCGTGGCAGCTTCCGTGACGGGGTGGGGGAACAGCCTGGATGGGGCGAAAGGGACTGAGCCAAAGATGGGAGTGGGTGTATCTGTGTGTGTGACCACGTGCGCATGTGTGTGTCTGTATGTCTGTGTAGTGTGTGTCTGTTTGCATTTGTTTGTCTCTGGGCTTGTCTGCATGTGTCCCCATAGGTGTGTATCCGTGAATGTGTGTGTCTCTGTATATGTCTGGGCAGGCCTACGTGCGTGACTTTGTATGTCTGTGTGTCTCTAGACTTTTCTGTTTATGTGTGTCTGTGTAAGTGTGTGTCTGCCTGTAAGTCTATGTACCTGTGTGGTTCTGTGTGTCTCTGTCTATGCAGTGTGTGTATGTGTGTGTGTGTGTGTGTGTGTGTTTTAGGGGGAGTGTTGCTCAGAGAAGCCCTGACAGGTGGTGGGTCATTACTGAGCATTGCTGTAGAACTTGACTCTGCCACGAGCTCCCTGTGGAAGGAGGAATATCAGAGGGCCTTCAGATGAGACCCGTGCCTTTTTTTTTTTTTTTAAGATTTTATTTATCTATTTGACAGAGAGAGAGAGAGATCACAAGTAGGCTGAGAGGCGGGCAGAGGGGGGAGGGGGAAGCAGGCTCCCTGCTGAGCAGAGAGCCCTACGGGATTCGGGGCTCCATCCCAGGACCCTGTGTGGCACCCTGGAAAGCTATTCTGTGTACACTCCTTGACGATGTCCAGCACCCACTTACTCACCCAGGCCGTCTCAGCAGCACTGAGAGCGAACGCTGCTGTCGAGGCGGCTTTGCAAAAGTCTGTGTTTGTGTGCAGGAAGCCTGTTTATGAATGTTTGAAAATGCATCTGTGCGTACATGCGGGGGAATTGGGACGTCGCGGGCTCTAGAGATCTGTTCCGTTCTACAAGCTGTTATTGAGTGCTTGCTGTATACAGGAGGGGGCCCCAAGGCCGGGCCAGGAAGTGCCGCCTACTGACTGATCACCAGATGTTGTAAGTCTAGAAAGAATTCCTCCCACCTGCCTCATCCCACTGACAGCTCACCTGCCTGCGCCTCCTGTCAGGCTGGCTCTGGGAAGTGGGTGAAAGGAAAGGCCAAGACCAAGGCGTTTGCCTCTGGCCACCTCCCGGGAGGCGGTGCCCTCTGTGCTACGTGGTGCTGGGGCAAAGGAAGGGATGGTTTCAGCCACCCAGGGAAAGTGGCAGGTGAACTGGAGTTGGCAGCTGCATTCTGTCCCCTCCGCAGGTGGCCCAGGAAGTGGTAACGGCAAAGGATGCCCCAGGTTCTGGAGCGTGCAGAGGGCTGCTGGGCCTGGGTGGTGCTGCTGGCCTCCCTGGTGACCCAGGGCCTCACTCTGGGCTTCCCCACATGCACTGGCATCTTCTTCACTGAACTACAGCATGAGTTCCAGGCCAGCAACAGTGAGACCTCATGGTTCCCCTCCATCCTGACAGCCATGCTCCACGCTGGGGGTGAGCAGCCTGGGGAGGGGCCGAGGGAGGGTTGAGAAAGAGCGCAGGGTGAAGGAGGAAGCCACAGTCTCCCTGGCCTCCTGGAGCTCACTTTCGCTGAGGCCACAGGCTTTGTCTCATGGGGTGAATTCCTAAAATGTCACCTGATTTCATCCCCCCCTGGCTGGAATACGGGGCTGGGCTGTGCTGAACTGGGCTGAGCAGGTCTTGGCTGGGCTGGGGATGGGGAGAGGGTATGGAGGCTCCCAAGGCGCACAGCCAGTCCTCGCAGTGGCTGGAGGCCGAGAGAGGATCTGGGCAGATTGTGGGAGCTCAGACTTGAGGAATTGCTGCTTGGGTAATCGCTCTGAACCTCAGTTTCTTCTTCTGCAATATAGAGGTAACACCCAACACCCTACCACCTCCTACCTGGGGTCATAGGGAGAATCCCATGAGTTACCAGCAGCTAGTATTCAGAGAACCTTGGCGGGGGCTTCAGGATGGGAAAGGGGGCTCGAGGAAAACACAAGGGGCAAGATGGGGGCAGGGAAAGAGCCCCATCTCTCCCCAGGAAGCAGAAGGGGTATTGCAAGGGCTGGGGAGGTTCAAGTGAAGGCAGCCTCCCCCCCCATTTCCTGCTTGGCTCCTTCAAGAATGTGACCCTCTCATCCTGACCTCCCCTGACCTCAGTGAAGAGGGATGGCCAGGGCTGCCTGGGAGATTCCCTGCCATAGACTTGGGCTCAGGGCCCTGCCCCTGACTCCTGAGAGCTCTTGAAGGAGACTCCAAAGAGTCTCCAAAGAGGGACCTGCAAGCGGGGATGGGGGATGGGGGATGGGGCAGGAGGCCCTGGTCAGCAGGAGCAAGATCTCCTGGCCCACAGGGCTCTCCCCATGTGCTTTCCTGGCTCGGCTGACTCCACCTCCCTGCGCACCTCCTGCCACTCCCTCCACCCGGCAGGAGCAGCCTGCTTGTTTTTCCAGGTCCTTCCCTCTAACTGGGGGAGAGGTCAGACTGGGAGAGATGGCCTCCCTGAGATGACCCCTGAACCTGGCGGGGCCTGGACTTAGGCCCTGGGAGAGGCCTGGACTAGGCCAGACCCCATGACCTTTTCACCTGCAAGGTTGGGGCAGAAGTGGGAATCTCAGGCAGTTTGTTCCATGCAGCCAGAAAGGAATCCATGCCAGGGCCCAGGAAACAGGCATCCGGTGGGGACCCCAACTCCCAACCAGCTTTAGACTCCCCAGCCCCTAGCAGGCATGCCAACACTTCAGTAGGCCTGGGATTCCCATCTGTATGTCTGTCTGTCTCACATACACACCTTTAGCCCATGCTCATTCAGAGTATCAGAGGAATTTTTTTTTTTAAGATTTTATTTATTTATTGGTCAGAGGGAGAGAGAGCACAAGCAGGGGGAGTGGCAGGCAGAGGGAGAAGCAGACTGCCCACTGAGCAGGGAACCTGATTCGGACTTGATCCCAGGACCCTGGCATCATGACCTGAGCCGAAGGCAGACGCTTAACCAACTGTGCCACCCAGGCGTCCCCAGAGAAATTTTGAACTTGAAATTATCCTCAATCTCAAGCACCCCCGGCCCCCACACATCTTAGAGATGAAGAAAGCAAGCAAGCACAAGTACTAGGCACGTTCAGGGTTGCAGAGTGAGTTAAGGGCAGAAGCAGTGCCCAGTAGAGGAAACACCCTGCCTCCCAGTGCCCCTGGCTGTCTGAGGTAAGCTGGCACAGGTCCCAACCTCTACCCCCAGTGCCATGACTTGGGGCTTTGCCCAGTGTCACTTTTCCAAAGTCAGACCAGAGTTTGGGGTGGGGAAGATGGACAATGTGTGGGGCAGTGGTCATGTTCACTGCAGTCTTGCCTCTCCCTCTATGGCTGCCTGTGCTTGATTATCTCTGAGTGCGGGCTGCCTACTTCCTGTGTCACTCCCAATCTCATACTGGCTCACATGCACACATCCCCTCTCCACCCCAAACATATACACACACTGGGCATGCGCTCTCGATCTCACGCTCGCTCCCTCCCTCCCTCCCTCCCTCCCTCCCTCTTCCTTTGGCAGGTCTCTGGGAGAGTAACTGTAGAAATTCCATTGTGTGTACTTGGGGGGCAGGGCACCTGGTGAATGGGGCCCTGTGAGGTGTGGAGAAGCAGCCAGCCAGGACTGGCTCCTTTCCGCTCTGGGTCTGGGCTGGTGAGAAGGCAGCTCGAGGTGGGGGTGGGGAGGAGGAGAACAGGACCCTCTCCACTGGAAGCCAAAGAATTTGTGTTGGCTGGAAGTGATGAGGGAGGGGAGAAAGCACCCCACCCAGTTCTCTCCCGAGGCCAGGGCAAGGGGGTGTGGAGTGAGTGTTCCCGCACCCCAGGCTGCCCACCCTAGACGGATTGGAGGCTAGTGGCAGGGCTGTGGCCAGTCCTCTTGAGAATGGGAAGCAGGTGGGGGCTGTAGGCACTCACCATCGTTTTGATAACCTGGAACCCTCACCCGCCGAGAAAAACCCCCAACAAGGGGCGTCTACCCAGGTCACAAGCCAGGCCTATTTTACTCGGATGGAATCAGCCTCAGGTCAGTGCAGCGAAGGGCCTCCTCAGTCCAAAGCTCTGGGGATCCTTGTTAGGGGTTAAACCGAGCCCTTGCAGGACCTCCACCTCCGCTTACAGGTGGTCAGGTGTCATCCAGTGTGACCTCCTGTAGGGGAGGTGCAGAGAGGGACTGGGTTTGCCCCAGCCCATAGCCAGCCTGGGGCCGGGTGGCGATCAGAATCGAGACCTATAGGCCCCAGGGCTGTGCCCTTCCAGCCACATGGCTAGTTCTTGCTGGAACCCCTTCCCAAGCCCTCTCTCCCTCCTTCCTGTCCTTCTCATTCAGCTGCCACCTGCTGGCTGCCTCCTCACCCCTGCCCCTCCCTGCTTCCTCCCCACAGGACCCCTGTGCAGCATCCTGGTGGGACGCTTTGGCTGCCGAGTGACGGTGATGCTGGGGGGCGCACTGGCCAGCCTGGGCATGGTAGCAGGCTCCTTCTGCCGAACCCTTAGCCAGCTCTACCTCACAGCAGGATTCATCACAGGTGACTGTCTTCCCATTTTGAGAATTTCTGGGTGCCTGCCAAAAAGTGCCAGGCATAAGTGTAGGCGGCATGTCTAATCTTCTGGGGCTGCTTATCAATCCCATGAGGGAGAGGGACAATGAATATGTAAATGAGAAAGATTGTTTCTGATGGTGACAAACACCTGAGAAGCAAGGGAGGACCGCTGATGGGATGGTGTCCTGGCTGGGGGGTGGGTGGGCCGAGATTAAACAAACAAAGAAGTAAAACATCTAGGACACCCCAGGCAGAAGATAAAGCAAGGTGGGGAAGTTGCTGCTTTCAACAGGGCAGTCGGGGAAGGTCTTGCAGAGGAGGTGACATTTGGGCAGGAAGCTAATGGAGGTGAGGGAGTCTGCTGCCAGGCTCTCAGGGAAAGAGCATTCCAGACAGCAGGAACAGCAAGTGCAAAGCCCAGAAGGGCCCAAGGGGCAATGGAGGGCACGAGCAAAAGTAGGGTGGAGGCTGGATGGGGAGTAGTGCCTGATGGCTGAGTAGTGAGATGGGAAGCCATGGGAGTGATTCAGGTGGTGGGGTGAGTGACGTCATCCAACTGGTGTTTGTAAAGCCCTCCGGCTGCTGTGTTCAACGTATGTGCACTGGGTGGGGACTAAGAGCAGGAGACAGGTATGAGCATCATAACCCAGACGGGAGATGGCCTACCTTTGACCATGGCGGTACGATGGAGGTGGTGAGGGGTGGTCAGATTCAGGACTGCATGGGAGGTCCAGAGAAGAAGAGTCAAGGATGACCCAAGGTTCCAGGAGCCAAGAAGGGTGACGCTAAGGTTTTTGCCCCAAACTCCGGAAGGATGGAGTAGCCTTTAACTACAGTGGGGAACCGAAGGGAGGAGCAGGTTGGTGGGCGGTTGGGAAACTCAGATGTGGAAGCATCCAGTCTGCTGTTCGGGGACAGGCCCTTGGCTGCTCACGACAGGGCTGGCATTCTAGTATTGAGAGGAGGTATCGTTCTGCTGTCACTAGGAGAACAAGAGTGGGGGGCTGAGGGGGCCTAAGGACTGGGCCCTGCGGTGTCCAATCATTGGTGGGAAGGAGGGACACAGGCAGGAGGAGGCCCAGGAGAGGGAGGTTTCTTGAGAAGGTGAGGAGAGAGTGAGGGCTGTATCAGGCTGCTGGTGGGTCAGATGGAAGGGGACCAGCCTCAGTCTTTGGATTTGGCAACATGGAGGTTGCTGACCTTGATAAGAGGGAGTCTGGACCAAAGGTGAGGCGGAAAGTCTGATTGCAGCAGGTCAAGAGCAAAGAGAAAGACAGGAGTTGGAGACAGTGGAGATAAACAGTATTTCCAGGAAATTTCGATGAAGGGGACAGAGAAACAGGCCAATACCCGGAAGAGGCTATGGGATCAAGAGAGGTGTTTTTTTTTTTGTTTTTAGTTGTTTTGGGTTTTTTTGCTTTTTTTAAACTGCCTTATTAGCTTCACAAAATATTATGAGCATCATTCCATGCAATAGGGGAAAACTCCCCGGGTGACAGAATCTTACAGACTGAGTCAAAATACAACATTCAAAGGCACCTGACTGGCTCAGTCAGTAGAGCATGTGACTCCTGATCTCTGGGTCATGAGTTCAAGCCCCATATTAGGTGAAGAGCCAACTTAAAATAAAAACAGGGCACTGGGGTGGCTCAGTGGGTTAAAGCCTCTGCCTTCGGCTCAGGTCATGATCTCAGGGTCCAGAGATCGAGCCCCGCATTGGGCTCTCTGCTCAGCAAGGAGCCTGCTTCCCCCTCTCCCTCTGCCTGCCTCTCTGCCTACTTGTGATCTCTCTCTCTCTCTCTCTGTCAAATAAATAAATAATCTTTAAAAAAATAATAAAATAAAATAAAAACAAACATACAAAACCCCCCACCCACATTCAGTTAAGAGCCAGTAACAGGGGACCCTAAAGAAACATGTAACACCAAAGGATTTATGGGAAAGGTCCCTTAAAACCAAGTTAGAATGTAGGTACGTCTTCCTGTGACCTTGAGGGAGAACATCAGGACTTGAGGCATCAGGCCAAACTCATCCAGTCACGGTGAGGAGAGTTGGTGCTAACTGCCTGAAGACCACGCCAGGACTGCTTTTCCATCTGCTGCCTGACCTCCTCCCTCCCTTGCCCATAGCTTTCCAAGCCTCTGACACACGTCCTACCTGTACTGCAGGATGCAGCTGCCTACGGAGGCACACGACATCCACCAGCTTCCAAACAGAAGGCCAAGGGCTCTCCTTTATTAGCACCTTGCTCCTTTTCATCCTTTCCTGCATTTTCCTGGTTGACATTTTGTACTGCCTGTTCCTCTTCGGACACCATGGCTCCTGGGCCTCTCCTTGTGGGCTCCTCTTCCTCTTCGTAGCAGAGAGAATGAACCCCCAAGACCCTTCAAACTGCACATCTGCTCCCCCTCTGCCTTTTTGGGATCACCCCTGGCCCGCAGACCCTTGGGGCTACCGGGACCAGGTACTGAGAAGGGAGTGGGAGCAAGCTGGGGCTGGGTTTCCGTTTTCTTTTTTTGTTTGCTTTTGTTTTGCTTTTTTATTTATTTTTTATTTTTTAAAAATATTTTATTTATTTACTTGACAGAGATCACAGATAGGCAGAGAGGCAGGCAGAGAGGGAGGAGCAGGCTCCCCACTGAGCAGAGAGCCCGATGCGGGGCTCGATTCCAGGACCCTGAGATCATGATCTGGGCCGAAGGCAGAGGCTTTAACCCACTGAGCCACCCAGGCGCCCTTGTTTTGCTTTTTTAAAAAGATTTTATTTCTTTATTTGAGAGAGAGAACACGAGGTGGGGGGAAGAGGCAGAGGGAGACGGAGACGGACAAGCAGACTCCCCACTGAGCAGGGAGCCCAGCCTCTGGGCTTGATCCCAGGACCCCGAAATCATGACCTGAGCCAAAGTCAGATGATTAACCAACTGAGCCACCCAGGCGCCCTTTGTTTTGTTTTTAATGGGAGGAATAACAACGAAGGAGAATGATGTGGCGAAGAGGAGAAAGTGGGTGGTGCAGGAGAAAGAAATTGCTGGAGGGATATGCCTTAAGTGGACAAGATGAAGGGCATAAGCAGCGGGTTGACCTTGGCTGGCAGCAGGGACAGACAGTCCAATGTCACAAACAGAAGGCAAGTGGTCAGCTAGGGGTACTGGGGGAGGTGCACAGAGGACTGGTGGTCATCCAGGAGGGTGGGAGAGAAAATTGATAGTGACATCACAGGTGGCCCGAGAGCCCACCTGAGAATCATGGTCATGGTGTGGCCGTGAGCTTTCTCTTGCAAATTGTTCAGCTCTTCGGGCAGCACAGAGACGGTCGGGGTGTAGCATCTGAGCTGAGCCAGGAGAGAAAAGTCTAGGGGAAGCATATTTTAGGCAGTGGGAACAGCAACTGCAAATGTCCCGCCGTGGGGGGCAGCTTGGTGTCCAGAGGAAGAGAAAGAAGCTGATGTGGTTCAATCATGGTGAGTGACAGGAGAATGGCCTGAGATGGCACCCAAGAGATGACCAGGGGCCAGACCCTGCAGAGCCTCCCAGGGCACAGCAACTACTGTGGCATTTTTTTCCAGGTGAAGTAGGAAGTCTTTGAAAGGTGACTTACCCCAATTTAGGTTTTTATTTTATTTACTTATTTATTTTAAGATTTTATTTATTTGAGAGAGGGCGAGCCAGCACAAGCAGGGGGAAGGGCAGAGGACAAGGAGAGAGAAAAAAGCAGGCTCCCCACTCAGCAGGGAGCCCGACGTGGGGCTCCGTCCCAGGACCCCAAGATCATGACCCGAGCTGAAAGCGGATGCTTAACTGACTGAGCCACCCAGGCACCCCCCCCCCCTCAATTTAGGTTTTTTTAAAGATCAGCCTGGTGCTATGCAAAGGGCAACAGGTGTGCCCCTGGCAGCCTTGGGAGGGCAGAGCCGATGTTTCTAAGGAGGTGGCAAGGCAGGCTGTTTCCATCCTCAATCCCTGGGGACCTGGAAGTGGGTCTGGGCCAGAACAGAAGGAGGGCAGACCCCACGACCCATCTGGGTGCCGGCGGGAGGCCCAGAATTCCCTCCAGCCGGTCTCCTCCCTCCCACCACAGGCCTGGGCATGTGCTTCAGCTTCCAGTCGAGCATCACCGTGCTGGGCTTCTACTTCCACCACCACCGGGCTCTGGCCAACGCTCTGGCTTCGGTGGGCGTCTCCCTGGGCATCACGCTCTGGCCACTGCTCTCCCGCTACCTCCTGGAGGACCTGGGCTGGAGGGGCACCTTCCTTGTCTTCGGCGGCGTTTTTCTCCACTGCTGCGTCTGTGGGGCCATCCTGAGGCCCGTGGCCACCAGCATGGCCCCTGAGACCACAGAAGCGCCCCCTCCACCTTCCAAGACACCTGCTCCCGGCTGCCTGGCAGCGTGTGGTCGGGCCATCCAGCGCCACCTGGCCTTTGATATCCTGCGGCACAACGCGGGCTACCGAGTGTACACGCTGGGCGTTATGTGGATGATCCTGGGCTTCCCGCTGCCGCACGTCTTCCTGGTGCCGTACGCCATGTGGCACGGGGTGGACGAACACAGGGCGGCCCTCCTGATCTCCATCATTGGCTTTAGCAACATCTTCCTGCGGCCCATGGCCGGGCTGGTGGCGGGCCGGCGGGACTTCGCGGGCCACCGGAAGTACCTGTTCAGCCTGGCAGCCCTGCTCAATGGCCTCACCAACCTGGTGTGCGCCGCGTCGGCCGACTTCCGGGTGTTGGTGGGCTACTGCTTGCTGTACAGCGTGTCCATGAGCGGCATCGGAGCCCTCATCTTCCAGGTCCTCATGGACATCGTCCCCATGGATCGGTTCTCTAGCGCCCTGGGCCTCTTCACCGTCCTGGAGAGCGTCTCCGTCCTCATCTCCCCGCCCCTGGCTGGTGAGGCCCCCCTCGGGCGGATGTGGGTGCGGCCTGGGCGTGCGTGGGCGTGGCCTGGGTGGGCAGGACGTGGAGGTGGGGCAAAGGGGAGCCGTCTGAACAGATCTGGGTGCCATCCAGCATCTCCAGGGCGAGGGACTTGGAATCTGTGATTTTCCAAGCGTCTGATTTTCCAAGCTGCAACCTCTTCCCCAGCTGGCGCCCAGGGCATGAACAGTTAAAAATAAGGATTTTTATTTTATTTTATTTTATTTTTTTTGGGTACCAGACTTGCCTGAGTCCTTCATCTTCCTCTCTGTCCCTCTGTTTTCTTTTCAGCAAAGTGGGGAGGTTAATATGATCTACCCCATAGACTTGTTGTGAGGACCGCAGTTATATAGCAAAGAGCTTAGCAGAGAGCCTGGCACAGAGCAGAAAACCACGTGCATGTTTGCCTGATTAAGATCCTGGCTGTCCCACTTCCTGCCTGTGGGACCCAGGCAAGTCATTTTCCTTCTCTGAGCCACAGTGTCATCTCCAAAAGGCAGACAGGAACACCTGCCTTAACGACTGGTTCGCCTGTGCCAGTCACTGGGGGGGGGGGGGGGGGGGTCCTGGCTGACTGGGGACAGATGCCCATCCCCACCTCTCAGGGCTTCCCTTCTGGTGGGAGAGTCAAACCAGACACAGGTTTGTGCTCAGTGTGGTGATCTGTGCCAGGAGGGAAACAAACAGGTGTGGAAGCAGAGACCCCCATGGGCAGACTTGCCAGGCAGCCAAGAATGTGACATTCAAAGTAACATGGAAGCTGTGTGAAGCCCTTGAGGCTGGAGGGCAGTCAGCAATGGTGGCAGTCAGTACAGTCCTCTGATGACAAGGGGGACTCTTCCCAAGTGTGTCATTGGAAGTCGTGGTTTCCAAGGGAGTTGATGAAAGCAACAAGTGGAGACGGTTACCCAGGAGGAGGTGTGGGAGGGCCCAGGTGTAGCTGAGTAGGTATCTTGGACTACTGGCTCTTGTGTGCTTGGTTCCCTGCCACCAAGGGTAAGGGAGACATGCCATGAGGTGCCCTTCTGGCCCAAGGGTTCTTCTTGCCCCCTGGAGAGCAGGCTAAATGTTCCTGTTCTCCTTTGAGTCAACAAATCTTTATTGAGTGTCTTCTATGTGCCAGTCATAGTGGCTCATCCTGGGGATACAGCAGAGCCTGAAATAAAATCTCTGCTCTCGGAGAGCACACATGGTAGTGGGAGGGAGACCTGGCATCCCCGGACAGCGGCCTAACTTGCTCTCTGTCCCCCAGGGCTCCTCCTGGACACCACCGACAACAACTTTAGCTACGTTTTCTACATGTCAAGCTTCTTCCTTATATCAGCTGCCCTCTTCATGGGTGGCAGCTTCTGTGCCCTGCAGAAGAAGGAGAGGCCAGGCATGCAAGCCGAGGCAGAAGGAGCCATCACGGAGGTGCCCTCAGAGCAGGGCCTCATGGTGGAGGACTCACGTGGTGCCAAGAAGCACCTGTACACCGAGGTCATGTATGTGACCAGCATCTGAGCCCTGAGGTCCATGAGTGACCACTGCTGCAGCCCAGGAATGTGATGTCCAGCTGCCAGGGGCTGGGGTGAGGGGCTGCCCAGGAAGCCCAAAGCCAGAAGCCTTCTAGGCTCTGCACACTGGGACTCAGCCAGGAGCTGGGACCTTGCAGGCTGGCCTCCAACGACTCAGAGCTCCTTCCAACCAGCAGATCCAGGAGCAGGTCCTCCTGATTTTTTCTCTGGGGCACCAGCATACCTGGAGCCTAGGAAAGTGAGTCTAAACCCTGCTTGGGTCTGTCACAGCCGGCTCAGCCCAGTGGGCTGCCCAGTACTATCGCTGCCATTCGACACACTGGACCCTCCAGTCCAGCCTGGATGTCTCCGATGTGATCTCTTTGTCCTTCTTCGGCCTCCAGACAGTTCCAGAGAGTTTACCCCTCCTCCAAGGCTCTCCGCCCCCTTTCTTCCCAAGGGCCCGGGCACAGGTTGTTGGGCCTCATGCTGACTGGAAGCTTGGGAAAAAGAACCCCCTGAAAGAATGAGCTGGGACCGGCAGTGGTGGATAGCCAGGCTGAGGGGTTGGCATGGACACAGGACACGGACAGATTAACAGTTGGGGAGAGGACCCAACCTGGTGTCTGAGCAAAGGGCTGGAGGGGAGCCCTTGGCTTGGGTCCTAGAATCACTGAAGTTTGAGGGGTCCCCTGCACTCAGCAGTGCCTGCTGTAAGGTCTCCCTCCCTCCTGTGCCCCTGCCTTGTATCTTGGTCATAAAGCTGCGTGCTGGCGTGGGGGAAAGCCTGACATTTGAGTGAGCAGGGGCGCAGAAGGATTGCTAGGCAGGGCGGAAGACCTCTGGGAAAATGGAGCTGTTTTGCAACAGAAGCCTTCTCTCCCTCTCCTGCCCTCCTCTCCCTACTGTGTCAGAGGTGTCCACCCTAGGGTAAGTAGCCGGCTGGGCCAGCTGCCAGCCCACCTCCACTCCCCAGAGGGCTTCTGCCTGGGGTGTGGAGGTCAGTGCTCCCCACACACCTACTCTTTTTTGCTGGTAGGGTTCCTGAGGTCATCACTTGGGGGCTGGCTGTCATCAGCCCAAGCTTGTCCCAGCAGGGTACCACCTGAGCCAATGGAAACATAGAGTTTGTTTGAATAACAGACAAAAAACGTTCCGGCAGCAGGTTATAAACCCCCTGAACTAATGAAGCTGGAAAACAGGCCTTGAGTACTCCCTTCCCTCCCCCTTTAGTTCTCCCTGCTCAGCAGGCTCTGCTGTGACCCAAGGCCTTGTTTGTTGATTCAGGCTCAACCAGGCTCCAACAAGAAAGCCTTATCAGGAAAATAAAATTTTATTTGCATGACCTGACTCCAACCTGCCTTCTCCTGTCCAGCTGACATGAGTAAGCATCCTTGAGGAAGTACTGTCTTTTCCAGGACCCTGCCATGAGTGCCCCCTCATGGTCAAAGAAAGTAGTGCCCAGGTGAAGCGAAAGGCTCTGAGCTGGGATAGACCCGACTTCATGTTTTGGCTCTGCCACAATCTGCTGTGTGACTTTGGGCAATTGTTCACCATCTCTGGGCCTTAAAAAAGGAGGAGCCTGGCCTGGATAAATCAGAGTCTCTTGTTTGAAAAGTCTGACCCTGAAGACCCCCAAGGCCTTCCTGCTCCTCACCCAGGCACGTACTTGGCCACCATCCACAGCCTGTGCCCTGAAAGGGGAACGCTTGGACACATTTTACCCGGTCCTGTCTCCTCCTCCATCTCAACTGAGTGGAAAAGGAGAGAGTGAGACTGGTGGATAGGTGGATATCTTTGGCCCTAAGAGCCACCAGGCTTTGAAATGTGCAACCCCTATTAGGCCCACTTCCTGAAAACAGATTTATTTTAAGGAAAAAAGATATGAGTGAACATTCAGCATAGGAAGCTTTGATCTCATCTTCTCCCAGCCAAGACTGGCAATAATCTCTGGGCAGATTCCCTTCAACAAAATTATTGAGTATCTACCACGTCCCAGGGCCTGGGTAAGAGGAGTAAGACCTGGTGATGCCCTCAGCACAAAACCAAGGACTGAGAATTTCTCCCCAAGGAGGAAGGCCCCTGAGCCTTTCAGAGGGGACAAATGAGGGAGAATGGGATGGCCGATCTGATTCCAGATCCCCACTTAGGTGCTCTCCTGGGACTCCTCTAGAGAGGAACTAGAGCTGTCTGACCAGCGCAGGTTAGAGCTCGCTTACCTCCTGTCCCTGAATTCTGAGCCCCTTGTCCCCAGGACTTTGCTGCTCTGTCCAGACAGAGGCAGAGAAGCCCCTGGCCACCTTGGGTTGAGATGTACTTCCCCACGTTTTATCGGCTCTCTACAGAAGCCAAAGGGCCTGATGACAGGTCTAGGGCCACTGTCCTATGTGGAGCTATCAGGGTACCCAGGCACCCAGATTATAGTCATAACTCCTGCCTCAAGGGGTGCACACAGGGCAAGGGCTGACCACAAGGACCTGAGCCCATGGAGGTGTGTGGGGTCTGCTCAGTGATGCTGTGGCAGGCTGGAGTGTGGCAGCCACTTTCCTTCATGCTAGGCCCAGGGCCAAAGATACGTGGTCCTAAGCCTCAAGAAGCTCACAGACCAAACCCCCCTTACCCCAGCATTTTCAAGCACAACGGGAGTGCGGCAGCGCCATTTCCCTGCCTGGTGCTCTATCCCCTGTGCCTGCGAGGCCTAGATCACACATCACCTTCCTGAGAAGCCCTGAGAAAGAACTAGGATGAAGGGCTTCAGCATCCAGGGCTCCACAACCCAGAGCGGCCAAAGCGGTATATTTAGGTGAACGGAGGGTCCTGGGGCTCATCGATGCCCCTAGCACTCCCCATCCATCTGGCTGGCAAAAAGCCTTAGGATATTATTACCCTGTAATTCGTAGCCAGAGGTGACCAGCTCAGGGCTGGGGAGCAGAAGGTGCCAGGCTCACCGGGCTTTTTGGGAAAGATCAGAGGATAGTGTCAAAGGACCCGGACTGGGGTGCAGGGAACTGATGCCCTCATTTCAGATGGGGAGTCCCGGTCGAGGAGGCTGGGTTGCGCCCCCTCGTCAAGTGCAAAGGTGTCTGGAGGTTCTTCTGCCTCGACACTTCCCCACATGGGCGCCCTCCGACTCCTCTGGGTTCCCAAGCCCAACATCAACCCTATAGCACCCTTGCGACCACGGAACCCCTTCAACCATAGTCCTACGGCACGAAGCGCGCCGCGCACGCGCGCCGAGCTCAGCGACAGCTCCGCCTCTAGTTTGCCTCGACCCGCCTCTTCCGCCACCTGGGGCGGGGCTAAGCGTGGCTTCCGCCGGAAACCTAGAATCCAGCCGAAAATCAGGCTCTGAAGTTGCTGGCTGGGTGGTCCTCCTGGCTCTTTCTCGTTTCCCGTTTCCAAGTTTAGGTTTTCACGCCCACCTCTAAGAAGGTCCTGAGACCCCACGCCACCCCCCACATTCCAGTTTCGGCAGCAAATTACTGCAGAACCCGAAGCCAGGGAAGGAACCCGTTTCCGTCCTCACCTCCCTCAGTCTCCTGCCCTTCTCCCCGCCCCCTCTGCCGCCCTGACCATGGCCCAGAAGCCGAAGGTAGACCCCCACGTCGGGCGCCTGGGATACCTGCAGGCACTGGTTACGGAATTCCAGGAGACGGAGAGCCAGGGTAAGAGCGGCGGGGGGGGGGGGGCAAGGGACAGAGCAGGGGTCCGGCCGTGACAGCCGCCCCAGACCTGGCTCCAGAGCCACTTTTCCGCCGCAGACGCCAAGGAGCAAGTACTGGCCAACCTCGCCAACTTCGCCTATGATCCCAGTAACTACCCGTATCTGCGGCAGCTGCAGGTCCTTGATTTATTCCTCGATTCCCTGTCGGAGGAGAATGAAACCCTGGTGGAGTTTGCAATTGGTAAGTATGGGGCAGGTCTCCCAGATACGTGATTTGACTTCGTGAAGTAAGTGAGTTAAAAGCCAGTCACGGGGGGGGGGTGCCTGGGTGGCTCAGTGGGTTAAGCCTCTGCTTTCGGCTCAGGTCATGACCCCAGAGTCCTGGGATCAAGCCCCGCATCGGGCTCTCTGCTTGGCAGGGAGCCTGCTTCCTTTCCTCTCTCTCTGCCTGCCTCTCTACCTCCTTGTGATCTCTGTCTGTAAAATAAATAAATAAAATCTTAAAAAAAAAAAAAGGCCAGTCACTGGGAAAGGAATATTTTAGGGAGTTCCTCTGTTGAGAAGGCGGATCTTCTCGACGTCTGCGCCAGCGATACCTTCGCCACCTCCTGGTTCACACATTGTTCCAGGTCACAGCTAGCTTGAATCGGATCTGGAACCACTGCCCAGGAGTCCCTCTGCATGTCTGCCTTTCCTCCTATTTAGAGATGAGATCATAAACGAGGGAATGGATTGAAGCCACTTGAAGGGAAAAAAAAAGTTTATAGAATCCCATTTTTAGTTTTTAAACTTTTTAAAGATTTTTATTTGAAAGAGAGCAGAGCAGGGGGAGGGGTGCTGAGTGCAGATCCCATCTCAGAGCTGGATCGCAGGACCCTGAGATTATGACCTGAGCAGAAGTCAGACCCTTAACCAACTGAGCCATTCAGGCACCCCTAGAAAGGTGTTTTTAGACATCTTTATTTTAATGTGAAAATATCAAGGAAAGTAGAGGTGACTTGGAATGGCTTATACCTCCTGTAGTTGTTATGGTCTAAGACCTGTTATTCAGTGGACAGATACTTATTTGGCATGTACTGTAAGGTACTGTTCGAAATGCTGGAGAGATGATGAACAAGTGGAGGAAAGGTCTTTGCCCTCAAGGAACTTACATTCTAGTGGGGGGAGACACATGGTGAGCAAACCAGCAAAAAAGCTGAGGCTCTGAAGAAGTAAACAGGGTGATGAGATAGAGCAGAGAGCTGAGTTGGGGGCTGCTTCAATTCTGCCCTCATGGGAAGGCATTCTAGGAAGAGGCACAGCATGGGCAGAGACCTAAAGTGGGAGGAGCCAGAAAGAAAGCTGATGTGGCAGGCTGTGGGGAGTGCAGCAGAGTGGTAAAAAATGAGGTTGGAGAGGTGGGCAGTACCAGAGTTTACTTGACTTAGCTCTAGGCCATGGGAAAAAGCAGTTTATTCTGAGAACAAACAAAAATTCTTTTTTTCAGCATGCGTCTTAAAAAATAATATTTTTCTGGGGTGCGTGGGTAGCTCAACAGGTTAAGCATCTGGTTCTTGATTTCGGCTCAGGTTATGATCTTGGGATTGTGGGATCGCCTTGTGTCAGGCTCCAGAGCTCAACGTAGAGTCTGCTTGAGATGTTCTCTCTCCCTCTACCTTTCCCTCTGCTCTTCCCCCTACTTGCACACATGCTATCTCTCTCTAAATAAATATTTTTTAAAATTAAAAAAAAAAAATAGGGGTGCCTGGGTGGCTCAGTCGTTGGGCATCTGTCTTCGGCTCAGGTCAAGATCCCAGGGTCCTGGGATTGAGCCCCGCATCCGGCTCTCTGCTCGAGGGAGGCCTGCTTCTCTCTCTCCCACTCCCCCTGCTTGTGTTCCCTCTCTCACTGTGTCTCTCTCTATCAAATAAATAAAATATTAAAAAAATATATATATATATTCCCCCCCGCCGGGTGCCTGGGTGGCTCAGTTGGTTAAGCATCTGCCTTCGGCTCAGGTCATGATCTCAAGGTCCTGGGATCAAGCCTGCATCGGGCTCCCTTGCTCAGTGGGAACCTCCTTCTCCTTTTCCCTCTGCCTGGTGCTCCCCCTGCTTGTGCTCTCTCTGTTAAATAAATAAGATCTTTAAAAAGTAAATGTTTTCGGGGCACCTGTGTGGCTCAGTTGGTTAAGCCTCTGCCTTCAGCTCAGGTCATGATCTCAGGGTCCTGGGATCAAGCCCCGAATCTGGCTTTCTGCTCAGCGGGGATCCTGCTTCCTCCTCTCTCTCTGCCTGCCTCTCTGCCTATTTGTGATCTCTGTCAAGTAAATAAATAAAATCTTAAAAAAAAAAGTAAATGTTTTCTACACAGTGAAAGGAACCTTGTTTACATAGAGAAAGAAACCGTTTATAATTATTCCATTATCACCTAACACCTAGTCATGCAAATTTCTCTAATAGTTCCCAAAGGGGCATTTAATCTGGTTTTTATGTTCCTTAGGTCTCCATCTCTCTTTCTGTCTCTTTTTAAATGAACTTTGTATTTTATTTTATTTTTTTTATTTCTTTACTTTTTTTTTTTCTTTAAGCTCTCGCCCAGCATCGGGCTGGAACTCACAACCTTAAGATCAAGGGTTGTCCCGGATGCTCTGGGCACCTGGGACACTCAGTTGAGCGTCCAACTCTTGATTTCTTCTCAGATCATGATCTGAGGGATGTAAGATGGAGCCCCATGTCAGGCTCTGTGCTGGGTGTGGAGCTTGCTTGAGATTCTTGACACCCCCTTCACGCTCTCTCCTGTGCACACGTACACTTGTTCTCTCTCTCTCTCTCTCTCAAAAAAAGAAAAAAAAATTCACATTCTCTACTGACTGAGCCAGCCAGGCACCCCCATGAATTTTCTATTTTAGAACAGTTTCAGAAAAATTGCAAGGGTAATACAGAGAGTCCCCATATATGCCATACCCAGTTTCTCTATTATTAACCACTTACATTAGTGTGGTACATTTGTTAGAATTAATAAGCCCGTTTTTTAAAAGATTTTATTTATTTATTTGACAGCATAAGCAGGGGGAGAGCACAAGCCTCAGGCAGCCCCGCCTGCTCTGAGGGCAGAGGGAGAGGGAGAAGCGGGCTCCTCACTGAGCAGGGAACCCAATATGAGGCCCAATCCCAGGACCCTGGAATCACGACTTGAGCCTGAGGCAGACACTTAACTGCCTGAGCCACCCAGGCAGCGTTTGATACATTGTTACTAACTAAAATCCATGCTTGATTCATTTCCTTAGTTTTTCCCTAATGCCCTTTTACCATTCTAGGATCCCATTCAGGATACCCTATTACTTTTAGTTGTCACATCTTGGGCTCCTCTGGACTTGTACCAGTTTCTTAGATTTACCCATTTTTGGGTGACATTGATGGTTTCCAA
Organism: Lontra canadensis; assembly: GCF_010015895.1. Taxonomy (NCBI): domain Eukaryota; kingdom Metazoa; phylum Chordata; class Mammalia; order Carnivora; family Mustelidae; genus Lontra; species Lontra canadensis. The sequence goes on along the minus strand of NW_022631035.1, from coordinate 5,891,417 downwards.
GAGTGCTGGTCAGGTATTTTGTAGACTGTCCCTTAACTGAGATTTGTCTGATGCTTTTCTCTTGATTAGACTGGGTTATGCGTTTTAGGGGAGGACAGCCACAGAAGTAAATGCCGTTTTCCCCACATCGTGTCACGGAGCTGTGCTGTCAGCGTGACTTCTCACGGTTGATCATGGCCTTGATCACCGGGCTGAGGTGATCAGCTGGTACTTGTACTGGTCAGGTTTCTCCCCTGTAAAGTTATTCTCTTCCTCCTCTTTGCATATTGTAGTCTTTGGACGGAAGGCGCTATACAAATTATCTCTTTTAATCATTAGTAGACTGTTTTCATGACACTAATTATTGAAGGATCCAGACCAGTTCTGAAGAATTTCCCACCTTCCTCCTTGTTTCCTAATTGTCTGGTTGCCTCTTTATGGTGTCATTTAGCTTGTTCCTCTTTCCCCTTTATTCCTGGAACCTAGAAGTTGGATTGAAGGCCTCGATAGAGCAGGTCCCACTGTGTAATGGTTAGCACTCTGGAGTTTGAAGGCCTTGGTAGAGTCAACTAACACTTTTTTTTTTTTTTTGCACTGAATACATCAGGTAGGTGTGTTGTAAAATTTTGAAAGACTATCCAGGCTGGCCCCTACTGTTCGGGGTGTGTGGGGCTATGGTACAAATGGGGGCCATCCCTCCTCCCCACAGTAGGTCTCACCCATGTGTGTGGACATCTCAGCTGTATTCATACCTGCCCTGTGGCCATTCCTTGGACTTAGAGTCCATCCGTGGGAGTCAGGATCCAAGAAAGAGGCCCGTGCAGCTGGGGGAGCAGGTTCAGGGCCTGGAGCCCCAGGTATGGGGGAAAGGAGGATGGGCTGTGGGTGGGCTCCCTGCACTCTTCAACCTGTGGAGAGGGCCAGACGGATGCCCCTGGAGATCATTATGCTAAATAAATTTCTAAACATTGGTCACTTTAAGATTTTCTTCTGTAGAAGTCCTCCATCCCCTCCCTGTGCTCCACAGCTTCTGCCATATGAATGGTGACAGTGGTCTCTGCGATGCACAGCTTCCACCAAGGAGTGATGGAGCTCCTCCAGCTCAAGCTTTGGACGGGTGCAAACTTGGATAAAAGGAGTAGTCCCCCACAAAAAGTTTTTGCAGGATCAGGAACTTGCCCAGGGCAGGAGTACTCTTAAGACCCTGGGCTGCTGAGTGGGAGACTTGGGCCTGGCCTGGGTTCTTGCTCTCCTGGGCAGCCTCCCAGAGTGGGTGATGCATCTGTCCCTTCTCTGAGATCCGTCTCCTCACCTTGCTTGCCCTGAATTGCAGGACTGTCGTGGGGAGCAGAATGGGCTCTCCGTGAAGGTACTGGCTGGTCACTTTCTTAGTATCTTCATCCCCAGTTTTCCTTTTTCCTGCCGCTTTTCCTCATTTTCTCTTCCTCATTTTCTCTTCCTTTCCTTCAACCGGCACAAAGTTCCTAATCCCCAGAGTAGTTGCTTTCTCAGCGTTGAATCCCTCCATGGGATTGTCTGCAGAGTAAATTTCTCTTGTATTTTTTGTGCATGACTTAGGAGGAGAGGCCCAGTCGTACTTAGATTCATATTTTGTTACTGCTATCATTTCCTTTTCTCTTCATGTCGCCGGCCCTGAATGGGAAACACTGTCAGGTGCCTTTTCGGCTAATAGGCTCTGTGCTGTGCTTTGTAGCTTTGACTCTTTTTTATCTCTGGTAGCAGGGATGAAATTTATCTCCACGAGGGCAGAGCTCAGCTTTGCTTATCTCTGCGGTAGAGGAGAGAAGGGCCTAGAAGGTGTGGAGTATGGGCCCTAACTCAGTGCTGTAGCCCTGAGCAGGACTGATTCTGAAGTGACCACAGAGAGGAGAGCTGGTTTAGATCACCTTGGGCTTGCAGAACCAAACCTAGTGTCTCTTGGTTGGCAAGGAGCACAGTGAGTTTGATAAGAGCTGGGCTTTAGGGTCAGGGAGGTCTGGGTCCAAGTCCTCGCTCTCCCACTTAACTCTGGGCATGTGATTTCCTTTCTCTGGTCATCTGTTAGGTGGGGCATCAGCCTTGCAGAATTGTTGGGAGAATTAAATGAGACAAAGTGTCTGTAGCTTCAGGATCCTCTAGGCCTCCACCCAAGGGCCTGGTGTCCAGGCCCTTTTGAGGATAAACAGTTTTCTCATGTCTCAAAGAGGTGAGGTGGGATGGCTTACTGTAGCCAGTCCCCTAGTTACAGAGCCGGTGCCCTGGGACTTAGAAGGACTTACAGTACTAGTTAGCACTTACAGAGCACCCTCTGTGTGCCCAGTTCTGGCTCCTGTACTTTGTCACCTTTGACCCTGAGACACACTAAAAGTACGTGTGCTCAGAACCTCCATTTTCGGGGTGCCTGGGTGGCTCAGTGGGTCGTGATCTCAGGGTCCTGGGATCGAGCCCCACATAGGGCTCTCTGCTTGGTGGGGAGCCTGCTTCCCACCCCCCTCTCTGCCTGCCTCTCTGCCTACTTGTGATATCTCTCCTCTCTCTCTCTCTCTCTCTGTCAAATAAATAAATAAATAAAATCTTTAAAAAAAAGAACCTCCATTTTCCATACGGAGTCTGAGGCTTAGGAAGGATCAGTTGGTTGGCCAAAGGTTTAAAGATGGCCAACCTGGAACGGAAACCCAAGGCTGTCAGATTCTAGAAGAGAACACAGGAGTTCCCCCATTCCTAGGATTGTGGATTGTGAAAGCTTGCAAGGCACTGCAGACCCTCCATTTCACTGATGAGGAAACTGAGGCATGGACCACCCAGCCTCAGCTGATCAGTGGCAGGTCAGGGTCAGAACTCGGGCTTCCATCCATCCTCACAGCCCAGCAGGATCGCAGGCATCTTTCCAGGTGGTGCTGATGCGTTCAGCTTTGAGATAAGACCTCTCCTATCAGGCGGCCCTGCCGGCTCTGAGGGCTGAAAGCGGCCACAGTCACTCACCGGTGGCAAGCTGGTGTGCCTGACTGTTGACTTTCTGTGGAGGCCACTTCCCGTGACCCCTCAGACACCCTGGGCAGGATAACTGTAGCCTTCAAGATGAATCTGGTTACCAGGATTGCCAGTAACACACAGGGCTTTTTGAGTCTCTGTACCTTCCCCTTTCTTGACCTTTTGTGGATTTGCCCATTTAGAACAATTGTAGAGCTGTTTTACCCTTTTGTTGTCATCCTGCTAGGGCTCTGTATGTGTCACCAACCACAAGGCCTGTAGTACTAAGTCCTTTTTTTTTTTTTTTAACGTGTGAGGAAACAACTCCTCAGTGAGGTTAGGTGTGTTGTCTGAGGCTCCCACTGTTCGTGATGACTGGAGACAGGAATTTACCCATCCTGCCTGGATCCAAATTCTGTCCCCAGGGGTCCCGGCTGACGGAGCCAAGACTCAAACTCCAGAGTGTCCTCTTTCCTTGTTCTTTCTTTCCACCACACCTTGCACTTTCACACTGTCCTCCAGGTGTTTCTGGTGGGAAGTCATCCCTGCTCCTACTGGTGGTGCTCACAGTTCAGGCCACGTTTGATTGGCAACTAAGGGAAACTGCCACTGGGAGGCCATACTGGTTGGCCCCTGCTTGGGGTCGGGGGGATCGGAGTGGGAGAATTATGAAGGACCAGCTGTAAAGCCAGGATCTCAGTAAATACCCAAGTGGGTGAAAGAATTTGGGGCTCTTGCTCCAAATAAAAACTCAGATAGCCTTTGGCATTTATTTGGGAATGTTTGCCCAAAGCACTGTTGGTTGATTCTCAGGTGTTCTGTATGCAGCCTATGCGTCTCTCCTAGATGCTGTATGGAGATAGAATGGAACCAGGAGAGAACTCTCTGCCTCCATGAAAACTGGTTGAATCCTAGGATATCACAGAATACTTGGCAGTTTTGTTACTAAAACAGGGTTCAAGTAGGTGGCCTCCCAGAATTCATGTTAAATTGTTTTCCTGTGTTCTATTTCCTGCAATACATGTAGTTGCCACCAGGTGGTGGTGGTGCTCAGAAAAAGACTGGTAAGGGCACCTGGATGGCTCAGTCGTTAAGCCACTGCCTTCTGCTCAGGTCAGGATCCCAGGGTCTTGGGATGGAGCCCCGCATCAGGCTCCCTGCTCAGCGGGAAGTTTGCTTCTCCCTCTCCCACTCCTCCTGCTTGTGTTCCCTCTCTCACTGTCTCTGTCAAATAAGTAAAATCTTTAAAAAAAAAAAGCCTCTGTATGTCCCTTCCTGATCCAGTTCTTTACTATCAGAGGTGAACACCTTCCTGACTCATAATAATTTAATAATCTCTGGGGTGCCTGCCTGACTCAGCCATTAGAGCTTGCATCTCTTGATCTAGGGGTCATGAGTTCAAGCCCCACGTTGGGCATGGAGTTTACCTTTAAAAAAAGAAGAAAAAAGAAAAAATTCCTCAGCTACCCATCTGTGGCAGGATTCCCTTTATAGAAAGGAGGTGATGTCTGTGTTCTCACCCCACTGCTCCCTTCCACGCTTAGCTGGAGCAGGGCAGCCAGCCTCTGCCATTCCTCCCAGATTGCAGAGACCAGCTCCCCTTCCTCTGAGTTCTGTGCATGGACACACGACACACCTTGTCTGTGTGTGTGTGTGTGTGTGTGTGTGTGTGTGTGTTAATTTATGTGACTACATGATTGAGTCACATGGTACAGAATTCAGAAAGGTATATAGTGAATGGTAACTCTCTCTGTAGCTTTTTCTGGAAGTAACCATTGTTACTAGTTTCTTTTTTATCCTCCCAGAGATATTTTCAGGATTTACAGACAAATCTGTACATATTTGCATGTATACCTTTTTGCCAGTTCTACATGTCTGGTAGTATATGTATATTCTGTTTTTTTATTTTTTTAATTTAGCATCATGTTTTAGTGCACCTGCAGTATCAGCCCACAAAGTTGCCTCATTCTTTGCAAATGTTGCATGCCATTCCCTGGCACCCAGGGACTGGGTTTAGCTACCTCTTAGGGGTGGACATTCAGGTGGTTTCCATTTGCTCTCCCAAGCAGTACTGCCGTGGATAACCTTATTTGTATGCCATTCCTCCCCTGTAAAGGTATACTGGTGGCATAAATTTCCAGAAGTGAAATATAGGTCAGAAGTATGAAATGCCATGTTTTCTCTGCTTTTGATATAATTTAATTTGATGTTTGTTATGATGGGAAGCATTCATGAGTTTAAGTCAAAACTATACAAGGTATTTTGAGAGAAGTGTCACTTCTTTCCCTATCACTTTCACCCTGTTCCCCTCTTTTTTATACATAGGGGTAACTTTATACACTGTTCTATCCCTCAACATTTAAGTTTCAGAACTGTTTTCAAAATGCTAAAATAAGGGGCACCTGAGTGGCTCAGCGATTAAGTATCTGCCTTGGCCCACATCGGGCTCCCTGCTCAGCAGGGAGCCTGCTTCTCCCTCTCCCCGTACTTATGTTCCCTCTCTCTCACTGTCTCTCTCTCTCTCTCTCTCTGTCAAATAAATAAACAAAATCTTAAAAAAAAAAAAAAAAGATACTGAAGTAAAACCCAAGAACAAATAGTCTCGAATGAAGATTTTTATTTGGGATGGGGAGCAGCCAGCCCAGCGCCCTGGGGTGGCTGAGTCATGAGATGGAGTAAAGTCTTGGGTCACTCTCCTAGGGCTTGCCCAGCCCCCAGCCGCTGGCTAAGCACTTACGGGCATGAGCTCATGTAATCCCCAGAACAATCCTTAGACCCTCCTGTCTCAGCAGCAGTGCCCTACTTGCTGTGTGACCTGAGGTCACCTACCTGACCTCTCTGAGCCTCCAGCTTTCTCATCCTCACTTGTCCTTGGGGTTTTCTCTTTCACCTCTCCTGGGGATTTCTGTGGTTCCCTGTGCCTAGGAGGGCCCTGCTTTTGCCCCCTGTTCTCTTTGTGTCTTGTGTGGTTTGCCCAAAGTGTGTTCCTCAGCCAGTCAGAACTTGTTCTTTCTGTTCCATAAGCGTGGTTTAAGATGCTGTGCCGTCCGCATACGGTGAAGCGCACATATCTTGTGTCCGTTTGACAGGTTTTTTTCTTGATCTTTCTTTTTTTTCTTTTTAAGTTTTTATTTAAATTGCAGTTAGTTCACATACAGTGTAATAATAGTAGTTTAAGGTGATACAGTGATTCAGCACTTCCGTACAACACCCAGTGCAGTTTGATGGGTTTTTAATTTCATTAAGGTATATGTGCATCTGTGTAACCAGCACTAAAATCAAGATAGAGAATGTTTCCGTCTCCCCCAGAAAGGTCCCTCACACCCTCTCCCAGTTAGTGTCTTCTACCCGCAGGTAACCACTGTTCTAACCCATGGGTTTTGCCTAGTTTGTTGTTGTTTTAAGGCTTTATTTTGGTGAGTGATGGAGCATGGAGTCTGCTTGGGATTCTCTCTCCCTCTGTGCCCTTGCCCCATGCTCTTGCACATGCAAGTGCACGCCTCTCTCTAAAAAAAAAAAGATTTTATCTTTTTTAAGATTTTATTTTACAGAAAGAGAGCATAAGGAGGGGCAGAGCAGCAGGCAAAGGGAGAGAGAGAAGCAGGCTCCCCGCCAAGCGGGACTCAGTGCTAGGACCCTGGGATCATGACCTGAGCCGAAGGCAGCCGCTTAACCGACTGAGCCACGCAGGCGCCCCAAAAAAGATTTTAGTTTTGCGCAAGCCCCACACCCAATGTGGGGCTTGAACTCGCAACCCCGGGATCAGGATTTGCTTGCTCCACCGGCTGAGCCAGCCGGGCGCCCCTGTTTTGCCTGTTCTTGAGCTTCATCTTAGTGGAATCACGCAGGATGTACTCCTGGGTCTGCTTTCTGTCACTCAGCGTTTCTGAGGTTTGCCCAGATTGCCACCATGTCTTTGGCTCACGTCGTGGTGCGCTACGCCGCTGTCCGTTCGCCCAGTTCGGCTGCCGACGGAGGCTGGCTTCTGGTGTGGAGCCTTCGTGCACAAGCGCTCGTCAGGGCTGGCACGCGAGTGTTCGCGTGCCCACAGGTACTCCGTTCTCTCAGGTCCAAGTACAAGTGAGTTGCTGAGTCACAGGGGAGGTACACGCTTAACTTCGGCGGGAGCCGCCACGTATTTTCCATCCCCGTGATGGCGTGTGAGGCGCCCAGCCGCCAGCCTATGAGGAGTCCCCAGCCCCACCTCCCACCAGCCCTTAGTCTTGTCAGTGTGCTCTGCTTTAGCCATGACAGTAGGCGGGGGAGGCCCCTGGCATGGTGTGAATTTTCATTTCTCCGAGAGGTAGTGACGAGCACACTGTCACACATCACTGTCCTTATCCAGGCCTCTTCTCGTTTTTACAGCATGTTTATCTTTTCTTGATAGGCAGTAATATATACTCTTGTGTATCCGGGAAGAAGTCTTCTTTCAGATACAGAGTTTATTAATATTTTCTCCTTTTGTCTTTTCACTTTTTTTAGTGATGTCATTTGGTGAGTTTTACTTTCTAAATGAAATTTACCTTTAGGGACGCCTGGGTGGCTTGGTCAGTTAAGCATCTGCCTTCGGCTCTGGTCATGATCTTGGCGTCTTGGGCTCCCCAGCTGGGAAGCCTGCTTCTCCCTCTGCTGCTCCCCCTGTGTGTACACACACACACACACACACACACACACACTCTCACTCTGTCTCTCTCTCTGCCAAATAAATAAATAAATAATCTTAAATGTAGCTTTAAAAAAAAATCCTTTTCCGGGGCACCGAGGTGGCTCAGTTAAGCGGCTGGCTCTTGGTTTTAGCTCAGGTCATGATCTCAGGGTCCTGGGATCGAGCCCTGGGTCTGGCTCCGTGCTCAGCGGGGTCTGCTTGAGGTGGTTTCTCTTCCTCTTCTGCCCTTTCTTCTGCTCGTGCACATGCGCTCTCTCTTGCTCTTTCTAAAATAAGTGAGTCTTTTAAAAACTCCTTTTCCTGCATATAAAAATAACATTTTCTACCTTGTTTCCTCTCCACAGAAAACAAAACAAAACAAAAAAAGGAAACAAAGTATTTTTGTGGAAGTAGACTTAGAAAATAAAGGTGAAATGACTCCTGATCTGTTGCACAGATAAGCCTTGTTAACCTTCGGCTGTGTTTCCAGCTTGTCTTTAGTTAATGCGTCTGTCCGTTTATTGAGCATCTGCTATATGCCAGGCTGAGGTGACCATTTGAGACAAGACAAATTCCCCCTCTGGTGGAAGTTGGGATATAGTGGGGACCTTCAGTAAACCTGACAGATAACTTCGGCATGAAGAGGAGACCCAAAGGAGGTGGGGGGAGGGTGCTGGGGAGACGGGCCGTGAGGGGGGTCGTGGAAGGCTTTCAGAAGAGGTGACACCTTGCTGTACTTAACTCGTTCCATCGCAGTTTTATCGTATATACAATTTGATGACGTTTTTCCCTCCTTAAGCTTATGTTGCAAGCATTTTCCTCTAGTACTCTTTGAAAACATGATTTTTAAGAATTATAGAATTTCCCATCATACGGACAGACGGAACTGGATCCAACCAGCCTACTCTTGCTGGGCATTATTTATGAAGTTTCCAGTTTTGTGTTCTTCTTTTCCTGTAGCCCTCCTTCGTTCTTCAGGGCAGGCTCACAGAGGTAGACTCGAGAGGGCGAGCTCACTTCGCTGTGGCCTTGGCTTCTCCTGGGTCCCCTGGCTCCATTTTTGGTGCTTCCGTTCAGACTCCTTGCCCCCTGAAGCCCTTCTCTTTCCAAGCACTCACTCTTGTTTTCTACTCTGAGGATCGCTGCCCGCAAAGTGGAGAGGCTTCAGGAATGCCCTGGGGTTGGGTCCAGGCAGTGGCAAGCTCTGGCAGGCACAAGATCCATCCTTGGAGACTTCCTAGGTCTACAAACAGGGAGCAGATGGGGCCAGCTGTCCAGAGGCTGCCTGGCTTCGCCCTCCAGCAGATGCCATCTGATTATCCCCCAACCCCAGGTGGCAGTGTCCTGCCCAGGCTCATCTCTCTGTGATGATGACTCAGTGGCCAAGGGTGACTCAGACTTCATCTTATCATACTTTACAGCAGAGATAAATCCCATCGCCTACCCCCAGTCAGTTAATCTACAGTGGGTAGGAGATTGGTTCACTGCTGGCGGTTCAGAAGAGATGGTGTAGCTGTGTCCAGGAAGCCAGAAGCCCACCAGACCGTGACATAGGGCTTCCCATCTTCTGGGACTTCGGGCAACTTAACAGCCTCAGCTTCCACTAAAATCAGGGTGGTGGTACCACTTCCTGGGGTTCAGTCGTGTTCCCAGCACGTGTCCAGTGAGCGTCCAGTCACAGGTGCCTAGGATACTGCAGTAAACCAGATACCCAGGCCTTGCCTTGTGGTGTCGTGACAGGGACGGCACAAGTACGGAAGGCAGTCCACGGGATGCCCCAGGATGTGCTGAGGTAGTATCAGCAGGCCAGGTCTCTGCGTGTCCCATGGGGAGGCACCTCTCTGTCAGAGTGCCTTGTCTCCCTTGCCTCGTGATTGCGGGAGTGACCCTCAGCTGCTTCCTTCCCTCAGAGGTGCTCTGAGCCACAGTTGGGTCCCCGAACTGCGGAAGTCCATGGTAGGCGACATCTCGGAGCCAGCTGCCCAGCCCCCAGCCCTCTGCAGTACAGCCCCTCTCCCCAGCTCAGTGCTCTAAGCTCTTCCAACAGTACTCGTGGAGTGCTTCTTGACCAGGCACCAAGGACCTGTGGGAATAAGATGGCCATGGTCTTGACCTTAAGGCACCTGCCTTCTAGTGGGGCTTGGCAGCTAGTGAGCAAGAAAACAAACCTGCCAGGGTGGTTTCTCAGGGTGCTAGGCATATGAAGAAAATGGCAGAGATGCGGGGACTGCCCTGGATGTGGTCAGAGTGGGGTATTCTGGGGGACCCTTACTGGTGAGGGTGCAGTGACGTGTTGGTTACCAGCCCAAGTGAGGCAGCATGTGAAAATCTGGGCCCGGAAGGTCCCAGGAAGGGCTGAGGCTGTGGGTACCAGAGAAGGACAAGACCAGATGGTGCAGGGCTGTGAAGACGTCAAAGGGGAATTTGGATTTTATTCTGAACGCAGGGAGAAGTCCCTAGAGGCTGAATGGATAAAACTTCTAAAGATATTTTCCTGTAGCAGGACTCAAACTGACCCAGGTACCGTGAGGGAGGGTGGCAGTGCCAGACCTGGGCAGACTTCTGCCTCTGGAAGAGGCATGTCCCTGCCAGACCCCACCTGTCCCCCGCTTCCTGTAGCATTTAAGTAAATTACACTGCATCCGTAAGTAGTACACTGCACAGCCATTAAATGACACAGTGGTTGTAGATCTTTTGGCATGGAAAGATGTTCTGAGTCCATTGCTGAATGAAAAAAGCTGACTTACAAACAGGAAACTATCACATTTTTATTAAATGTTTATGTGTATCCACATTTTTTTTAAGATTTTATTTATTCATTTGGCAGAGAAACAGCGAGAGAGGGAACAGAAGCAGGGGGGTGGGAGAGGGAGAAACAGGCTTCCCACTGAGCAGGGAACCCGATGTGGGGCTGGATCCCAGGACTCTGAGATCATGACCTGAGCCAAAGGCAGAGGCTTAACCCACTGAATCACCTAGGCACCCCTGTATTCACGTATTTTGAAGTTGAGGAAAGGAAAAGCAAATGTTAGATGGATGGTAGGATTAAATTGGTTTATAATTTGGCTTCTAGTACTTTTAACAGCTTTATTGAGATAACTGATATATAATAAGCTGTACATCTTTAAAGGATAGTTTGATAAGTATTGGCGTATATACATGTGTGAATCAGCACCTGACCTATGTTTTTTAATTTTTTTTTTAAAGATTTTACTTATTCATTTGATAGAGAAAGACAGGAGAGCGGGAACACAAGCAGAGGGAATGGAAAAGGGAGAATCAGGCTTCCTGCTGAGCAGGGAGCCCGATGTGGGCCTCAATCCCAGGACCCTGGGTTCATGACCTAAGCTGAAGGCAGATGCTTAACCAACTGAGCCACCCAGGCGCCCCCGTTTAATTCTGTAAACTGATATGGGCTTTATTTTTTGGTTGGGGTTGGTCTTTTTGGTTTTGTTTATTTTTGCTTAAAAAAAAAACATATTAACCATTTAACTGGCTGAACCAAGGAGGAAAGGGATTGGTACTCGCTTCCTGAAGGCTAGGCTCTGGCAGGCAGGCGGGCCTTCGGGAGCCTTGAAGGGGTGGATACCAGAATGGACTTTGGATCCCTTGTCCCTGGGACAAAGTGGGCAGAGGCGCTGGGAGGGGAGGTGGGAGGATGCACAGGCCTGAGGCATCGTGTCTCCTCTTGTTCTTCCCCAGGAGGCCTCTGCAACCTGTGCCCAGACAGGGCGAACAAGGAGCACATCCTGCAGACAGGGGGCGTCCCACTCATCATCAACTGCCTGTCCAGTCCCAATGAGGAGACCGTGCTATCTGCTGTAACCACGATCATGTACCTGAGCTCCCCGGGCTCCAGCTCCCCCCCTGAGCTGACCGCCATGCCTGTGGTGCAGTGCATGCTGCGCTTCTCTCTCTCAGCCAACACGAGGCTCCGCAACCTGGCTCAGATCTTCCTGGAAGACTTCTGTTCCCCAAGCCAGGTGGCGGAGGCCCGCACCTGGCAGGCCCACTCTGCCCTGGGGATCCCACTGCCAAGGACTGAGGCCCCACAGCAGCCCAGATCCAGGGAGACCTCGCAGCCATGACGCCCTGACTGCTAGAGATGAGGCCACAATCCTGGTGGGGGCTCGGGGAGCAGGAGCTGCCTGGCTCCCGCTGAGCATTTTTCCCCAGAGGTGCCCTTTCGGCTATTTTAAAGGTGAGTTTTCTCAGCGTGACAGGTATTTACACTGTGGTGAGGGGCACTGAGAGAGGAGGCCAGGCTTTGGGATACGAGGAAGAGCGCAAAGGCAGTGCCATTTCCATAGGTTGGCACTGTCAACCCGCTGGAGGTCAAGCTCCTGCCTCGCCCCCTCCCCGCAGTGCCTCACTGCCAGGGCATCAACATCACGTGAGAAGCAGTTGGGACCCTAGATTCAGAGGCTTTAAAGGAAGGAGCTTTTCATGAAGAACAGCTGGGCCTGGGATTAGACTTGCTTGTGCTTGAGGAAACAGGAATTTTCCTTTAACAGAAGTATCTGAAATAATCTTGAAGAATGGAAATGAGAAGCCAGCTTGGGGCTCCGAGAAGGTGTCGTGCCCACTCCAGGGCTACAGAGGCTGGGTACCTGCACCGCAAGCTCCCCTGGCTGGATACTGGGTATGGTTGATGCCGGCCTGGAGAATTCTGTGGCCTGGGATCAACATTTTATCCACAGCAGTCTATCTGATGGGACCCTCATGGAAAGTTCAGGAGCAGTGGGGAGCTTCTTGGCCTCCCTTTTGCACTCCCTCAAGGTTGACCTCTAACATAGCCAAGGAAAAGCAGATGCAAGAGAGGTGGTGTCTGGTTGTGAAGGTGGGGCAGGTTCTGGAGCCACTGGACTATGGACAGGAGGAGGGAGGAGAAAGCCTCCTGTCAGCCTGTATTCCACCTGCCCTTCCCAGGGCTCCTGTCCCTTTACCTTCCCAAATAAAGGGCCTTTAAAGAATGCTGAGCCAAAGTGTTTTATTAAAAAGGTTCCTGAGTGATTTTCCCACCATGTTTCCTTGCCAGCCATCTTGTTGGGTTCCAGGTGGCTGGCTTGCGAGAATGGAGGTTACTGTGTCTCCCTGTTCTGCAGTGCTGGGGGCCACCACCACGACACTGCCCTGTCGTTCAGCTCTGCTAAGGTTCTCTGCTGGCCTGCCTTTCCTTCCTTCAGCTGCTATCCACTGTTCTGGCCCCCCGCTTGCTTTCTATGATCTCCCTCCAGTTGTCACTCCAGGAGAGCAGCCGTCTCCTTGTTGGGGGTAGGGCTAGGTGCTGGTTGTGGCAGCAGGTGAACAAGATGTGCTCCCAGCTTGGGGTCTCCTCTTGGCCTGGGACAGGACATGGGAGAAAGGCAGTGAGACGTAGTCTGTAATCTGGTTATTTTACTCCCTCTCCCTAATCCCAGCAGGCCAGATGCCTGGTAGGTTGCCAGAAAAACAGGTCTAAAACTAACCTTGAATGCTGTCCTTGTCATCAATGAGCAGGTCCCCCAAGACCACCGTCTTGTCCCTCGTCAGGATGATGCGCTCCACAAACTGGGGCCCCAGGTATTTCGCTACCCAGCGGTACTGTGGTGAGGACACAGGTCTGTCAGTAGGGCCAGTGAGTAAATACGTGCGAGTGGAGTCTCCAGCCTTTGAGAGATGCTGCTCCCCGCCCACCACCACCACACTTCCTGTGTTTCAGTTCTGCTGGTTTATTTTAAACATCAGAACTTAGGAATCTGTTTGCTAGAAAGGGTTGTGGTAACCGCACCTTCTCACCCACACAGTGTTCATACTTCAGCAGAGGGCTGGAGCAGATGAAGACCTCCGTGCTGCACGGAAGGGGCACGGGTTAGTTGGGGTGGTGCCCGCCCTTCCTCCACCGCCCTCCCTCTCTGCCCTTCCTCACTCCTGCATGTTGTTCATCTCCAGCATGGCTTCCAAGGCTCCAGGGATAGGCTCCAAGTCTAGGAAAAAGCCTGGGGCTTCATACACACTGGCCACTTTGTCCTGAAAGATACCGTGTTCTTGTCCCAGCCCCAGGGATGACTCTCACAGTAAGACTCCTGGGGGACCCGTCGGCAAACCAGAGCCACAGGGAGAGGATTTTGCATCCGGGGAAGCATTCTTTCAGATTTTCTTGTCCAGGGCGAACAATGGATTCTGAAGCGAGGGTTTTGCTAAACAAAAAGGGGGTGACTCTGGAAATGGAGCAGAGGCAGTCTTGCCCAAGGGGAGGGCTCCCATTCCTAGGTGCCCTGTGGGCTCGGGCTCCCTGCTTTCGGGGACACTGTGGGGTCGGGGCTCTTGCTCCTGGCGACAATGTGGGGTCGGGGTTCCCGCTCCCGGGGACATTTTGTGGTCGGGGTACCCGGTTCCCCGGCTCCCTGTGGGTGGGGACGCCTGGCTCCTGGGCGCCCTGTGGGGTCGGGGCTTCCGCTCCCGGGGTCACCATGGGGTCTGGGCTCCCCTCCCGCCCACGACCCCTCCCCCGCTGCGCTCCCGCCCTCTCCCTACCTACCCCCAGGTCTGGCCGCAGGGCTCGGTACTGTTCGCGGGCGAGGAAGCCTCGGCGCTCTTCCAGCGCCACGTGCGGTTCCCCGGGGAAGAGGCGGCGGAAGCCCCGCAGAAGGCCCCCCTCGAAGTCGGCCAGCACGCCGTCCATGTCCACCAGCACCCGCACGGGCCGCGCGCGCCGCGCCGCCATCGCCACCGCCATCACTGCGGGCGCCCGGCAAGGGAAGGACGGGGGAGGGGGGGAGGGGGAGCGGGCGCCCGGCCCGCAACTTCCGGAGGCGCGGGGTGGGCGGGCGCACCGGGGCTCATTTGCATGGGGCGCCCCGGGGACCAGCCCCGAGGGAGCGCGCGGCCTTCCCCCGGCTGCGGCGGCGCGGGGCGGCCTGAGCGCGCGCCCGCGTGCCCGTCTGCCGCCCCCGACTCCGCAGTGGACGACCCCAGACCCTGCGAAGGCCTCAGGGCTCCTTAAACCTGTGGGGCTGGCGCGAGCCCCAGAATCCCGACTTCGACGCCCCGGGCCGCCGCCCTCCCTGCTTGTGGCGCCGGGCGCAGGAGCACGCGGGACGCGGGGCCGGAGCCTGCAGGGCCCGCAGCCTTCAGGGCCCGCCGCACGGGGGCGCCCAGCGCCTCTGAAGGGAAAGGACTGCTGAAGGGGGCGGGGCTCCCGGGACACGGACTCCGGCCGGAGTCGGGAGCGGCCGCTGTGAACGTCCAGTTCCACCCCGAGCGGACCACAGGCACCCAGCTCAGGTAATCGGGAGTGTCCTTTCTGCGGGAGGGACCTCTGCTCCGGAGTGGGGCGTTACAGCCCCATCTGGAGAACGCGGAGCGCTGCCAAGTTTTGTTGATGCTGCTTTGTAGGCTTCACGCCGTTTTCTGACTGTGTCCAAATAGATTTACCTGCGACTGTAAACTCGGGTTGGGTTAGGTGAGCGTCTCCCCGCAGTCTCCCACTGAGCGCCCCAGTGCTTCCAAACCAGTGTTAACAGAAGCACTGCAGCCTAGTGTCGTGTTCTAGAGCGATCTGATGAAAATGGCTTAGGACGCAGAATCGGCATAAGCAATAGGGAGTCCGCCACTGTTTTCCCCTCCTTCCCACTCACGTCCCACAACCTGAGTCCCAAAAGTCCAGACTGTCCACGAGATACTGCTTGTTCTGCCCTCGTCATTTTATGATTATTCGACTCCACTTTCAAGACCCTAAGTAGAAAATGTAACACCCTTAGTAAACATGTTTACATAGAACTTCCTGAAATCTGTTCTGATATCAGAATGACTGGGAGAACTTCCCTCCTTCACAATACTTGACTTTTGATGAGGCACTTATCTTAAAAACAAAACAAAACAAAAAACACTGAAGTTACGAATTGTGACACAAATCAGAGATGTCTCTTTTCCAGGATCCCCACCATTAGAAGGGTACAGGTAGGGTTCCTACCTCCCTCCTGTCCTAATAGAAACTGTAACTCAGGCTAGTGTTTGTAGGGCTAAACTGTTTTAGTGAAATTGGACAGATCCTGTAATAAAGCTGTTGACTTCTCCATTTTGCAAATGCTTTGCATCATAAGGGAGAAAAACTTAACACCCCCAGAACCTATAAACACCTTTATTTTCCCAAAGAAATATCCAGGAGTTCCAGTGAACCAGTGGTTATGCTTATCATCTCAAAAATCTCACTTTTTCAGAAAGGAAATTGGTCCCTAAATTACAAGACAAAAACCACAATTTAGTAGTGTAGCTAGACCTAAAAGCCAAGTCTTAATGCCCAATTAGGACATTTAATATAGTATGTTGACCTAGAACTTTCTGCCTAGAACCCAAGAGTTTTTTCCTTATCTTCTGTCTCCTCAGATCCTCATCCCTCTTTCTTTGGAGTCCTCTTCTGTAACCTCACACCACTGGGAGGCACCCTGCAAGATGAGAGGACTTAAAATCTTACATGTTACTGCCCGGCACAAAGGGTAGGTGGAGAATGTAAAATATAGTGGCTAATAATTGTTTTATCATTTATCCATACTACTCATGGATTTTATTACCATAGATACCATTTTGGTGCTTTGAACTCCTGCTGTGACTTTAAATCTGTTTTTTTATTTTTTATTTTTTTAAGATTTTATTTTTTTGACAGAGAGATCACAAGTAGAGAAGGAGGCAGAGAGAGAGGAGGAAGCAGGCTCCCCGCTGAGCAGAGAGCCCGATGCGGGGCTCGATCCCAGGACCCTGGGATGATAACCCGAGCGGAAAGCAGAGGCTTTAACCCACTGAGCCACCCAGGCTCCCTAAATCTGTTTTTCTTTTTAAGATTTTATATATTTCTTTGACGGAGACAGCGAGAGAGGGAACACAAGCAGGGGGAGTGGGAGAGGGAGAAGCCCGCTTCCCACCAAGCAGGGAGCCCAGTGTGGGGCTCAACCCCAGGATCCTGCGATCATGACCTGAGCTGAAGGCAGACGCTTAACGACTGACCCATCCAGGAGCCCCTAAACCTATTTTCTTTAGAGAGAAGCCCACTTCTCTGGGTTTTCATTAGTTTGTCTTGACTTGAATGACTCATCATCAATCCTTGGGCAACAGGATTTAGAGTAACAGAGAAAAAAGTAACTAAACAGGGAGAACATTGAAACAGTCTCAAAAAGATGACACAGGACACAATGTTTCAAAATTTGTACATTGTTTACTTTAAGCAACAGTCCAGGATTGTGAAGTACAACACACATTTCAAGGATACTTCAGTTCACGGTCAAGCACCAGCATCATGCACACAGCTTCAAGTTCCCAAAGAAGAGCGCTGCCCCCCTGGGGTCTGTTCACCACAAAGACCCACTTCTGTGTGGTCACCGCCCTTGCTTTGCTTACCACTTGGAATTTGTCAGCTTGAGCGTACATGGAAGCCTTCCTCTGCGTGAGAGCAGCGGGCTTAGCTCGTCAGTTGAGTTAGTATCTGGCTTATCTCTTAAGGTTCAAAAATGAAGAAGGCAGTTTTTTGCTTGGCAGGCAGCAAGGCATGAGGCGCAGGCCTCTACTTTCCATATGGCACAGGGAGATGCTTTTAGCAAAGGCCACTGACAAGGTAGGCCAACAATGAGTAGGTTTGGCATAAAGACAACCCTGTGTTTGGGGGCCTGAAGGAACGGTGCCTGTGGACTGTTTACTGGTCTGTCCAGTCAAGGCTTGGTCAACCCAAGTAAAGCTGACAAGAAAAGGGTTTTAAAAACCTCAGTACAAAAGATCCTCTAACACATTTGGAACCAAATTGTTCTTAAAAACACTGTACTAAGTGTCACAAAACTTTCCCTCCAATCTACTACTAGAAAACACTCATGCCATGGCCTACAGACCCAGAGGAATCAGGACAGAGAGAGAGAAACCTGTTCTTTGGGGGAGGAGAGGGGAGAAAAAAAAGACAGCAGTACATAAAGTGCTTCTTTTTTAATGAAACAAATCCAAAGGATGTACAGTCAGGCTCAAGTTGTGCAGTTCACAAGCATGGAGGAAACAAAAACAAACAAAACGACAGAGTTCAAGAGAATCTGAGCTAACCCAGGACGAGGCTGGACTTGCCACCGGGGGGATTTCTTCGGGACGGCACTGGGGCCGGAGCCACTGGGCTGGGCACAGGGGCAGCGGGCACAGGCTTCTCCTCACTCTGTCCCAGGCTGGCCTGCAAGTCTGTGTCCACGTTTTCTAGGAAAACAGAAGAAACAGGGCTAATTATTATTTCTAGGTAGAATGAAGAATCTTAAGATTTTCTTGAAGGATGGTTCAGATCATACCTAGAGATAACAAAACAAATCATACCTAAAGAAGGCAATAATCGTTCAACTATGTCCCCACAACCCAAAACCAACCACTGTCAGTCTTTTTGTCATATTTGTACCCAGGCGCTTTTCTATGTGTTTCTTTTCCAAAGTATACACAAATAGGAAGATGTATTTTGTTTTTTTTGTGGGTTTTTTTTTTTTTAAGGTTTATTTATTTGAGAGAGAGAGAGAGTGCAGGGGAAGGGGCAGAGGGAGAGGAAGAGAGAATCCTCAAGCAGGCTCCCTGCTTTGGCGCAGAGCCCGACATGAGGCTCGATCCCAGGACCCCAAGATCCTGACCTGAGCTGAAATCAAGAGTCAGATGCTTAACTGACTGAGCCACCCAGGAGCACCAGTTATTTGTAATGTTCTAATTTAAAATATTTACATCTTCAGGATGCTTGGGTAGCCTCACCTGGGGCTCCGTGCTCAGCAGGGAGACTGAGATCCTCTCCCTCTGGCCCTCCCCACTGCACTTTCTCTAAAATAAAAGAACATTACAGATAAGCCATAGGCCCCTCACCCCCAATCCACCTCCACGTGGGTCTCCTCTCCCTCCTCCCGGAGGGCCTACTACTAGTTGTATCTAGTCCCTTTGTTTAATGCGTATTTATATTTTATTCCCAACAGAGAATACATATTACTGTTTTTGTTGTTGTATTTGATA
Organism: Lontra canadensis; assembly: GCF_010015895.1. Taxonomy (NCBI): domain Eukaryota; kingdom Metazoa; phylum Chordata; class Mammalia; order Carnivora; family Mustelidae; genus Lontra; species Lontra canadensis. The sequence continues at coordinate 5,872,840 of NW_022631035.1, read as the reverse complement.
TAAATGATATAAACTTACTTTTTTTACACTCTTAGACATTCACCCATATTTATACACCTGGTCATAATTCACCTTACTTAATTGCTTTATAGTATTTTATCCCATGAGTCAATATATTTGATATAATATAGTACTGTATTTGCTCTACTGATAGCAAAAAATGAACTGAAACAGATGCCCATGGGGATATGAGGGCTCCCATCTTCACATCTTCCCAAAAGGCTATGCCGTGCTCTACCCCAACCTTTGCACACCAACCATTTAGTAATCACCTCACTTTAAAATTTGCCAAACTGATGGGTGAAATGTTATTTCATTCCTGTTTGGTGTTACATTTCCATGATTACTAGGTGAGCTTAATTTTTTCTTTTCAAGTAGGCTCCACGCCCAGGGTGGAGCCCAATGCAGAGCTTGAACTCTTGACTCTGAGATCAAGACCTGAGCTGAGATCTAGAGTCGCCTGTGTGCGCTCTAACAAAAAACAAAAACAAAATGAGTTGGACGCTTAACTGACTGAGCCACCCAGGTGCCCCTCTGATTTCTTTTTCTAACCATAAAGATAATCCATTTTATTGACATCATTTATCAAAGAGTCTACCTTTCCCCTACTGACTTATAAATCTCCATTAATCAGGTCATTCCCATTTATATTAACTGGGTACTTTCCATGTCAAAGTCTTGAGAATTAGTGTATTATTACCCAACATCCTAGACATTGCTTGATCTACTAATCTGTGAAATTCCCAACAAACCTGTATTCTTATTGAGGCAGTTTCCAAACTTGGAAAAGTTTGTTTGTTTTCTTTCTCTTTTCTTTTTTTTTTTTTTTTTGGAAAAGTTTTTGTTCCAAGTCAAAAGTGACTGCACGGGTGCCTGGGTAGCTCAGTGGGTTAAAGCCTCTGCCTTTGGCTCGGGTCATGATCTCAGGGTCCTGGGATCGAGCCCTGCATCGGGCTCTGCTCAGGAGGGGGCCTGCTCCCTACCCCCTCTCTGCCTACTCTCTGTCAAATAAATAAATAAGATCTTAAAAATAATAAATTAATTAAAAAATTAAAAAGTGCAAAATGCTAGGCCTCATTTCGGTATTAAACCATCAAATTCAATTCAGGTGCATATTCTTTTTTTTAATTTATTTGACAGAGAGAGAGAGAGAGATCATAAGCCACCCAGGTGCCCCAAGAAATGTACTTTAAGTCCCTCAAAGACTAACCATTAAAAGTTCATGTTCCTAAAACCCCTTGTACCAAGTTTTGATTTAGCCAACTTTGATACCAATAAGTCCAAGGAGGAAGAGGTCTAAGATTGGAAACTCAACAAAAAAAAAAACTCTCAAAAATAGGGGCTCCTGGGTGGCTTAGCGGGTTAAGTGTCTGTCTTCAGTTCAGGTCTGTTCAGCGGGGAGACTGTGTCTCCCTCTCCCCCACCCCCCTGCTCGTACTTTCTTTCTCTCAAATAAATAAATAAAATCTTAAAAAAAAAAAGAAAAAAACCTCAGAAATATGCTACTGCTGCTCTTGACATTACCTTTTATGAACATTTGGAACTTTCTATAGAGGTAACATAACACATACAATGTTCTATACTATTATCAACCAGCAGTAAAAATCAGTCTGAAGCTTTCCAAATTGACAGCCCTTAAAACAACAATGGAGCAAGAAAGGGTCACCCCACCCCCCTCCGTTTCCCGTTGCCACACTTTGTTGCACAAGAAGCAGGATCAAAGGCATCAACATTAAGGACACAAGTCCTCTGATAAGTATCTCTTAAATATGTCCCATTTACTGTAAATACAAACAAAACCCAAAAACCGACATTCTGAAACAACCCAAGATGGATGATTACAGAGCATGAACTCCACTTGAGCCAGCCTATGGATTCAAGCAATTTTCTTGGTGCTGCTAGGACTTGGCCTCACCAGTACCCATGCTCTAACAGCTCCCCGTTGTCTGTCTGCATCAGGCAGTTAGGAGTACTTCCAAAGGAAACAGCTCATTACCTTGCAGCCCTACCGTGGTCATTTATTTTCATAAAATGATTTTTATTTTTACTTTTTTTTTAAAAGGTTTTATTTATTTATTTATTTATTTATTTGACATAGAGAGAGAAATCACAAGTGGGCAGAGAGGCAGGCAGAGGTAGAGGGGAGCAGGCTCCCCACTGAGCAGAGAGCACAATGCGGGGCTTGATCCTAGGACCCTGAGATCATGACCTGAGCCGAAGGCAGAGGCTTTAACCCACTGAGCCACCCAGGTACCCCTTTAAGACTCTTTTTAAAGTGATCTCCACACCCAACGTGGGGCTTGAACTCACAACCCCAAGATCAAGAGTTCTATGCTTCACGGACTGAACCAGCCAGGCGCCCCTCCATTAAACGATTTATTTTATTTTATTTATTTATTTATTTATTTTTAAATTTTAGGTAGGTTCCATGCCCAATGTGGGGCTCGAACTCATGACCCCGAAATCAGGAGTCTCATGCTCCACTGACAGAGCCAGTCAGGAGCCCCTCCATAAAATGATTTTTAGATAAATCAAGCTCACACCCACCAATCTTATGTCTGTCTTTCATTATTAAGGGAACAGTTTTGTCTTTCATGACTAGATAATATGCCAAGAAAGAAAAAAGAAAAAAAAAAAAAAAAGCACATATGAAGAATAAACAATTCTTAATTTAATTTAAATGCTCCTTTGTCTACTCAGAACTACTCCAGCCAGAAAAAATAAGGCTAGTCTGTTACTCCATCCCTTTAGTCTATAATGAGACAAGTACAGGAACTGAGAATAAGGCTTTAGAAACTTACACAGAGGGGCGCCTGGGTGGCTCAGTGGGTTGAGCCTCTGCCTTTGGCTCAGGTCATGATCTCAGGGTCCTGGGATCGAGCCCCGCATCGGGTTCTCTGCTCAGCGGGGAGCCTGCTTCTCCTTCTCCCTCTGCCTGCCTCTCTGCCTACTTGTGATCTCTATCTCTCTGCCAAATAAATACATAAAATCTTTAAAAAAAGAAAAGAAACTTACACAGGACCTGACAGAGAAAGCTTCTGTCTGTTGAATCTAATAACTGAAAAATGGGACTTTAAACACAAACACATCTACTAGAATAGCTAACTTATATACTCCTGACTTCTCTTTCTTCCTCGGCACATCAATGAGCTCACTGAACGGACACATCAGAGTAAATGATAAAGTGGTTTATTATAAGGATGAAAGAATTAGAGCGTCGAGAAGTGCAGCAGACTGTCTAACTTGCCTGAAGGCGGGAAAGACTTCGACCTAAATCCCATGGACCTTCTCCCTCCGCTACAGATTTCCCACGTGCTCCCTTTAGCCATTGCTGTATTTCATTTCCCAAAAGAGGGAGGCAATTTTCCTTATACCCAAACAAAATCTGTCTTATTTAAACTGAGTAGGAACAAAGAAAAAAATAAACTGAGTAGAGTAGCTTGACTTTGAAGTAAACCTGGCAACAGGACTGGGGTTGACCTCTCTGCCACCAGGCGGATCTTGAATCGTTATGCCCCTTGTCATTTCATGACAAACGAACTAAAAGTAAAGACTTGTCATACTACACAACTTAGGGTGCTGTTTACCTGAAGAATCTCTAATAAACTGAACGGGGGTGAGAGGGGAGTCATTATTAGCAGGAATAATGACACATTTTTTCCTAACTTCATCAGGGGCTCTCACATATTTCTTCAGGCTCCGCAGATGACTAACTCCATCTCCTGTCCAAAAGTGGGGACTAAAGATGAGCTGATTCTTGCTAAGTCAGGTCTGATGTGGAAGTACTTCAGAACATGGAAAGCAGCAAAACTGAAAAGCCCTGAAGATTTCTTTACCTCCAGAAGAATCTCTGCGAACGGAACACACTGGACACGAACAATAACATCTTCAGTCCAGTGAGAAAGTGACTCGTGCACTGAGGAGAAACCCTGGTAACGCTCACAAAGGTTCAGGAGATCCTTCTCCCACCACTCCCACCAAGAAACACTGTCTGAGGGGCGCCTGGGGGGCTCAGTCCATGAAGCGTCTGCCTTCAGATCAGGTCCATGATCCCAGAGTCCTGGGATCGAGCCCTGCATCGGGCTCCCTGCCCAGCAGGGAGTCTGCTTCTCCCCACTCCCTCTGTTGCTCCCCCCGCCCCCGCTCATGTTCTGTCTCTCTAAAATAAATAAATAAGGGGCGCTTGGGTGGCTCAATGGGTTAAGCCTCTGCCTTCAGCTCAGGTCATGATCTCAGGGTCCTGGGATCGAGCCCCAAATTGGGCTCTCTGCCTGCTTGTGATCTCTCTCTGTGTCAAATAAATAGATAAAATCTTCTTTAAAAAATTTAAAAATAATAAATAAATAAATAAAATCTTTAAGAAAAGAAGAGAAGAGAAAAGAAAAAGAAGGGGAGGGAAGGGAAGACAGAGAGGGCCGGAGAGGAATCTGGTTCTTAAACCTGTTCTATGGAACAGCTGCCTCACAGAGTGTAATGGTAGGAAGAGGTCCTGAGGAAGCAGCCTCTTCCTTCTGGACCAGACAAGGCCTTCCGGCGGCTGCATTTCACTGAGTCAACTTTCACCTGATTCCTACTGCCTGACACACACGAGCCTTTCATTGCGCGCAGAAGTAATTCTCTGGCACTTGTTAAGGAAGATTCAATAAATACTTCAAAGATTGACTATCATTAAATAAATGATTATAGCTCATTTCCACATATAATTGGTAACATGGATGCTGAGAATTCACATCTGCCCCCTAAATCATCATCTGTAAGATCACAGAGGTACCCGTGTCTTGCTAAATAAGCACCTGAGCATAAAAATCAAACAAACTTGGTCATTAAATGCTGTGGGCCAAGCTTGAAATGCCAGCACTTATTACTAAAAAGCTCTTATTAAGAGTAACAGACACTGGGGCGCCTGGGTGGCTCAGTGGGTTAAGCTTCTGCCTTCAGCTCAGGTCATGATCCCAGAGTCCTGGGATCGAGCCCCACATCAGGCTCTCTGCTCAGCAGAAACCTGCTTCCTCCTCTCTCTCTGCCTGCCTCTCTGCCTACTTGTGATCTCCATCTATCAAATAAATAAAATCTTAAAAAAAAAAAAAAAAAAGAGTAACAGACAACAGCCTGACTACTGGACACATATTCGTGAAAGACTCTCCGTTTCCCCTCCCTGCTGCATTTCTGACATGGCGCTCACCGCAGCAGATATACATGCAGCCGTGTTCACTAACTTCCCGGTTTCATTTTTCTTTCCTGCGAACCCAGAGCATGCAGGCACTTGGGGCAAAGCCAGGTTTCACTCCCCAGTCTCTTTCCCCAAGACACGATTTCAATTTCAAATTACAATCTATGCTAAAACCATTTACAGAACCAGAAACTGGGGCTTCAGGAGGACTCACCATGAATGTCGCCTTCTCCCTGGAAAAGAAAAGAAATTTAAAGTTTAGTTCAGTTTTTATTTTTATTTAATTTTTTTTAATTTATTTTTTTAGTAATCTCTAGCCAACATGGGGCTCAAACTCAGGACCCTGAGATCCAGAGTCACATGCTCTTCTGACTGAGCCAGCCAGATGCCCCTAAAAATTTACTCCAGATTTTAATTTTATAACAAGCAAATAAAGCAGTCACGGTTCTGATAGGCTACTATCTGTTTGAAACCAAATGCGAAATTTCATTTTGATGCAGTCAAGTTCAGGGTCAGGCCGCAACACGGTAACATTACAACCTTTAGTTACTTTTGGACAATGCTGAACAAAAATGCTACATGACAGGTTGCCCCAGTGCCAGCAATATCCAACACACCAAAAAACGTTAACATTTACGCCAATGACCTAATATCAATTAGGATTTCAGAGGATCCTTTAATCAGAATGGGAAACTGGTAAATTTATCCTTCCATTCTCTCTCTCCTTTCTCTTTATCTAGCTGTTGAAGGGCCTCTATAAATTCCAAAGTCCCACACAGGTCTCTCCACACTTGCACCGCTGATGCCTCTGTGTGCTCTGAGGTCCCTGCTTACAGGCTTCCAGACACATCCCTGGGGGCACTGGGACCATGGTCCTCTGCAGACAACTGAGGGTAAAGCCCCCGCTGGAGTCTCCTGGAGTTCAGCTCAGAACAACTGGGCAATGTTTGCCAACAACAGGAACAATCTCTGAATTCACAAATGCTACTACATATGAGTTACGTAGGAACTAAGCGTGCTCCATTAGTTCCCAAAATCAATAGTGAAGGAGAGAGACTAATCCTACTGGTAGAAGAGACATCTGAACAGACCCAGATCATGTCACTTCACTTTTCCGACTTTATTCTTTATCGATCTTCCATTCCCAATATGGCCTCCGTCCCTCTCCTAATTATGTCAGACTCCAGTGGCAAAACTGAAGCTCTTAGTACAACAGGAGAGAAGTGAATTTCTAAACTGTATTAACCTCAAAGCCCTTGTCCCATGTTGTCACACTGACCTTCAGATCTAAGAAGTCTCCAGCGTTCGCTTCAGAAGAGTTCCTTCTCTGGGGTCCAGATGACTCAGAATCCTGTCGGCCACCACTAGACTTGGCACCTGAATTAAACCAGACTTTCTTGAGGAATGGACAGAACTTAAGCGAAAACACTGCTTTCATGAGTGATGTTCGTGTTAGTCTCATATACAAAACGAGCTAACACCGTTAGGAGGGTTAACTGAGAGCTTAAAAATTCTACCAACTAACCCAATTTGACCCCAGTCCCCATTCCGACCCCTCAAGACTCAGTAGTTGCCACTTTTTGGTCCCAGTCTTTCCTCCACTGATAAGCTTTAACTGTTGTTGATCTCATTATGGTTGAGCTGGATTTTGCTCATCACAGAAAACCAATTGTAGTTATTCATGCTGGGTCCGTCCCTTTTGACCAGTGACCACAGATATAAGCAGTACCTGCCGACTTGGCCCATGAAGGAGGATTTTCCTCAGGTGTCCCAAAGATGCTAGATGCCATTTTGTTCCTCCTCACAGGCTGTTCTGTTGGTTCATCAAAGCCTAATGAAAAATTGGATCCACCGCCTGGAGGCCGCAAAACCCTTGGAATAATGGCAAAACATCCATTTCAGGTCATACCAAAACACTTCTCGGCATAAATGTCTTCAAACCCCTTTCATTTCATTTCCCTCACCCATTTGTTCCTCCCACCCACCCCCCAACAAGGGAGAGGAATTGATTCATCATGGTATAAATTCGGTACTGGATCACACCAGTCAGAATGGCCAGTAGTAGACAGACAAGAAACAACAGTGTTGACAAGGATGTGGAGAGAAAGGAACCCTCACGCATGGTGTTGGTGGGAATGTAAACTGATGCAGCCACTGTGGAAAACAATATGGAGGGTCCTGAAAAAACTGATAATAGAAATACCATATGACCCAGTAATTCCACTCTGGATATCTACCGGAACAAAACAAAAACACTCATTTGGAAAATATATGCACCCCTAAGTTTACTGCAGCATTATTTACAACAGCCAAGGTATGGAAGCAACCCAAGTGTCCACTGATAGATGGATAAAGCAGATCTGGTACAGACAGATGCACAGTGGGGTATTACGCAGCCATAAACAAGAATGAAACCTCGCCACTGGAGACAATGTGAAAGGATGCAGAGGATATGATGCTAAATGAACTAAGTCAGACAGAAACAAATACTACGTGATTTCACTTTATGCGGAACCTAAAAAACCAAACCAAATGAACAAACAAAAAAAACCCAGAAACAAACTCACAAACACAGAGAACAAACTGGCCAGAGGGGAAAGGGTGGGGGGATGGATAAACAAGGTGAAGGGGATTAAGAGGTACCAATTTCCAGTTATGAAATAAATAAGTCACAGGATAAAAAGTACAGCAAAGGGAATATACTCAATGTTGTAACAGATTTGTGTGGGGACCCACGGTGACACCAGTCACCATGGTGGGCATCTCATAGTGTATAGAATTGTCGAATGCTGTATGGTACACACCTGAGACTAATATAATACTGTATTGTCAACTATTCTCAATAAAAAGACTTAATATTTGCAGTAAGGTTGTCTGACACCCAGGGCAGCTGAAACAGCCTGGTTCATGTCCCCTTTTAACAAACACCTAACAGACCTCGCCTAATAGGCGTGGCTGGATATATTGGCAAAGAAGTTTGGAAGCACATCTTGTGAGTTATGTATTCATAACGCACTTCCACTTTTATTTTCAACAAAACTAAAACGCAAGAGTACACATGTAAAAGTTGATCATTTTAGAAACCCAAGGAAAGCTGATGATAGTCTCCTCCTGTCTTGGCGTCACCAGCGAGCACCATTTACATACCTGTAAGGCACGCAGTGTTCTCACTAGTAAAGACAAGGGACCGGCCACAGGAGGAAGTCCAAACGAGACACAGGCATAAGACTCCCAGCATCTTCGATTACCAGGCACCACTGGACACCCTCTACAGCTTTCAGTTCAGCAAGGAAACCCAGCACTTGGACATTTCCAGAGCTTCCTGTCTTGGATTGATCAATGTTCCCCCTCCCTGGAAGAACTCAATTTAACTTGTCCCGTCACTACTCAGAAAGAGAAATGGACGTGGTCTTATGGGATGATTTTCTAACTACTGATCCTATTCCGTTATTGGGGACAGGAGTAGTCTGGTCTCCTACTTCTTCTTAAGTCAGTTTGAGAACTATTTTTACAGGAGGATGTCCAAGTCATCCAAGTTTCCAAATAAATAACAGTTTTCATTTGCATACAGCTCCTTACATTAGAAAACGAAGGAAAAATTAAACACTTACGGGGTAAATTCCCTTCTAAGTACCCCTCTAAGGGCATTCCAAGTCTTGATTTTTTAAAAACTACTGTTGCATGCTAAATGTTTTCTCACTTCCATTATTTTTTCCTTCAGCGCATACATCATTGAAGAGTACATTTATATGTTTCCAAACATAGGGGTCTTTCTGGTTTATTAATTTCTAGCTTTTAACTATAACACAGACAACTGCCTGTATGACATGAGTCCTTTGAAATTTGAGGAAAGGTGCTTTTAAAGCCTAATATGTGGTCAACTTAAGAAATCTATATATGCTTGAAAAGAACGTGTATTTGCCAATGTTCTATAGGTCTACTAGGATAAAGCCTGCTAATTGTGAGTTGTTCTAATCTACTGATTTTTAAGTATGTTTTATCACTTAAGGAGAGAATCTATTAACAATTCCTACTACAATGAAGAGTGTGTCAGTTTCTCCTCAGAATTTTGTCAGGAGTTTTCTCCCAAAAAGACTGCCACTGGGGACCCCTGGGCAGCTCAGATGGTTAAGTGTCCGACTCACTTTCAGCTCAGGCCATGAGCTGAGGGTCGCCGGGTAGAGCCCCTGAGCCCACGCTCAGCAGAGGTCTGCTTGAGGATTCTCACCCTCTCCCTCTGTCCCTCCCCCCACTCACGCGTGCACTTCTTCTGTCTCTAAAATAAACAAATCTTTAAAGCAGAAAAAGGTGCCTGTTTAGCTCAGTCAGTAGTAGATCATGTGATTGTCGATCTTGGGGTTGTGAGTTCAAGACCCATGTTGGGTGTAGAGATTAATTAAAAATTAAAAAAGTAGAGGGGCGCCTGGGTGGCTCAGTGGGTTAAGCCTCTGCCTTTGGCTTGGGTCATGATCTCAGGGTTCTGGGATCGAGCCCTGCATCGGGCTCTCTGCTCAGTGGGGAGCCTGCTTCCTCCTCTCTCTGCCTGCCTCTCTGCCTACTTGTGATCTCTATCTGTCAAATAAATAAATAAAATCTTAAAAAAAAAAAAAGTAGAGGAATCACAAGAGGAAAATGGGACAAAAGGTACTAACAGGCAATTTAAAAATGTGGGTAGCCTCTAAACATTAAAAATGCAATCCCACTAGTAAATAAATGAAATTTTAAAAAAGGATAGGGGTGCCTAGGTGGCTCAGTGGGTTAAACTTCTGCCTCGGCTCAGGTCATGATCTCAGGGTCCTGGGATCAAGCCCTGCATAGGGATTTCTGCTCAGCGGGGAGCCTGCTTCCCCCCCACCCTCACTCTCTGCCTGCCTCTCTGCCTACTTGTGATCTCTCTCTCTGTCAAATAAATAAAATCTTTAAAATTTTTTAAAAATAAAAATAACAATAAATAAAACAAAGGGATATGTATTTTGCTTATTAGACTGATAAATATGAAAAAATGCCAATTTCCAGCATTAATTAAAGTATGAGAGTATAAATCTCTACAAACTTTCTTTTAAAAAAATACTTTTTTTATTAATTTGAGAGATACAGACAGCAAGAAGCACAAGCAGGGGGGAAGGCAGAGGGAGAAGGATAAACAGACTCACTGCTGAGCCGGGAGCCCAACGCAGGGTTCGATCCCAGGACCCTGAGATCATGACCTGAGCCGAAGGCTGACGCTTTACCATCTGAGCCACCCAGATGCCCCAAATTTGTACAAGCTTTCTAAAGGATATTTTGATAGCATATGTCAACTGTTTGCTTTTTATATGAACTGGCATTTCTACTTCCAGAAATTATCCTTATGGGATAACCAGAAATATGTACAAGGACACTCCTATAAAAATGTTAATCTATAAATAAAATTGGTAATACCCTAACTGGCCCTTAGTAGGGGTTTAGTTATCCAAGCATGTCCATACAACAGAAAGCTGTATACATCAGGGTCAGATTTACCTTCACTGGTAGATGTCAGAAGTTATTCAAAACAGAGTGAATGAAAAACGTTGGAAAACAGAAGGGCAATCATGTGTTCCATAGAACAATGTATATACAGAGAGATACACTTATCTAGCTGTGTGACCTTGGGAAAACTGCTTACCCTCTCTCTATGCTTTGGTTTTCTCTGCAAAAAGAAGAGGTTCACGGTAGCTGACTTGTAAGGCTATTCTAAGGATAGCCTGTAGACTGTGCCTAGAACAGAACCTGGAACACAGATGGCTACGAGGTACTGTCATCAGAACTAGACATAAAGGCCTGAAAGCACAAACACCACAATGTTATCCAGGGTTTGTGCTTTCGGATGGAATTTCAGGTGAATTTCAGTGTCCTGTTTTATACTTCATATTCTTCTGGATTGCTATTAATCTAAAATTCTTTTTAAGATTTTATTTATCTGATAGAGAGCACAAGCAGGGGGAGTGGCAGGCAAAGTGAGAAGCAGGCTCACTGCTGAGCAAGGAGCCCCACGTGGGGTTCGATCCCAGGATCCTGAAATCATGACCCGAGTCACAGGGAGACGTTTAACCCACTGAGCCACCTAGGGGCCCCATTTTATTTATTTTTTTTTTTTTTTAAGATTTTTTTTTTTTAAGTAATCTCTATATTCAATGTGGAGCTTGAACTCACAAACCCAAGATCAGGAGTCCCATGTTCCACCAACTGAGCAGGAGCTCCAGTCTAAATTTCTTTTAATGGCAGCTTCTGGGTCCCGGAATTCCCAGACACTCCTTCTATCAACAGTCCTAGCTTTCCCACTGGCCACAGCGTGTGCTTGTCTGTGCAGACCCCTGTGCCCTCGCATCTTACAACTGAAACCCTGGCTCCTCTGCTCCCTCGGGTGCAGCGGACCCTGGTCTGCGCTCCCTAACGCCGCACCCCTTCCTACCTTGTTCCTCTTCCCCGCAAACTAGCAGGAGCAAGCCTTGGTTAAGCCCAGGCAGGACTGAGGAGATGTGACCAACAGCAGGGCTCTCCGTCTTATCTAGATCTTACCTTCTTCACCAATCCAGCCGAGCCCCTTTCCTCACCTTTCCCTGAATAGTTGGTTAATCTCCACTTTGAGGTATTTACTCCCATTTTTACTCCGGCCTAGAGCACTCTCTACCCTTTCTTCAAGGGCTCTTCAAAACCTAGCCCATCTCTTAAACCTCCACGTCCTCCATAAAGTCGATCAATAGAACCCTCCATAGGCTCAAAGAGTATCAGGTCGTACATGGAGGAAAGGAAGGCAGATCCTCTCCTAATGGTGTTAAGTGCCCGAGAAAGTAAATGTCTTTGGCCTGTGGGTCATGCAGTCTTTTTTCTACCCCCCAAGAATTTGTTTATTTGACAGAGAGAGAGAAAGAATACAACCAGGGGGAGTGGGAGAGGGAGAAGCAGCTCCCCACTGAGCAGGAGCCCGATGTGGGGCTCGATCCCAGGACCCTGGTATCATGACCTGAGCCAAAGGCAGAGGTTTAATGACTGAGCCACCCAGGCACCCATGGGTCATGTGGTCTTTGGAACTATTCAGTCTGTCATGTAGCACAAAGGCAGCCACAGACAATCTGAAAATGAATGAGCACAGCTCTGTTCAAATCAAATTTTATTTACAAACATTGCATTTGATTTTCATGTAATTTCCACAAGTCAAGAAATGAATCTTTTTTTTTTTTTACAACCATTTATGAATATAAAAAATCAGGCACCCGCTACATTTGGCCCTTGGGTGATAGTTTGCTGGGCTCTGTTCTATCTAATTCAACAGCCTCACTTTTAATGGCTCAGTTGGTTAAGCGTCTGACTGTTTCAGCTCAGGTCACGGTCTCATGGGTTGTGGGACTGAGCCCCATATCTGGCTCCGTACCCAGCAGGGAATCTGCTTGAAATTCTCTCTTTCCCTCTCTATCTACCCCTCTGCCCACTCGCTCTCACTCTCTCTCAAATAAATAAATCTTAAAAAAAAAAAAAAGGCAAGTGTATCCAGGCATACATTTTATAAAGATGATAATTGTAGGTTTATTTAATTAAGCCGCTTAAATCATAATTAAAGGTGTGTTATAAATTCTTAATAGGCTTTCTCTCATGTTAAAGTTTGAAGCAACCAGCTTTTTATCCCTTGTTCCCCAAATCAACAAAGACACCTGAAATAAAATCAAAATTATCTTGCTTCAATATCATCCCCTTCACTCCCTAGAGAGTAGAATGATTTTTTTCCTTTCCATAATTAAACCCTCATGAATTATTTTACCAAGATGAAAATCTCCAGAACCCTAACAGGCTGGGAAGTATTTTGGGGTGTTAAAAAAAAAAGGGAAAAAAAAAAAAAGAATACTAGCACCCGAACACCAGCTTAAAAAGAAAGTCAAAGCCCTGAGCACCCAACTTTTTAAAGGTCTCTGTTCCTCCCACAATAGCAGGTAATACCTACTCCGATGACGTCATTGTTGTAGAGCCCATTTGTAACAGTGAGATATCCCCAAACAAAGGATTTGGATCATAAGACAGAAATTATTTCAGTTTAATTTGTTAAGATCCTCCTATTCTTTCTGAACTAAACCAGGATTACATATTTGAGACTCAACAAAAATGTGCCCATGAACTATGGATAGCAATTTTTTAAAAATTACTTTCTCTTTCTTCTTTCTTTAAACCCCAGAGTTCGCACGTGATCTTTGCAGATCATTCCCCTACTAGCCTAAATTTATAATGTGCTTATAGAGCCAGGAAAATGTTACTGCAGAAACAAGTGGAGAATTCGGTGAGATTACAGAGGAAGGAAAGGTAAGAAGTAAACACAAGGACAAAGCTCTAGTCCTGATATCACAATATTGGAGGGAAACTGATGACAAAAGGTGAATGAAAACATTTATTCTGCAAAACGAAAAAATCACTCCTGTCTCACATTTCCAATATACATATCAAAAAACTAGCATGAGGATTCATTTGACCTGGTTACTGAAATTCTTTATGAAGCACTAAACAGAACTTAACCCCAAAAGATAATACCTGATTTTTTTACATGATGTGTCGATTTTCACATTCCAATCACTACAGTCTGACCAGCACAAAGTTGACCACATGGCACAAAAGAAAAACCAAGGTTCAGTGTGTTCCATTGCCCTCTGAAAAAAATGATCTCATTGCAAGGATGACAACAGAAGAGGGAGTGACCAGTATTTTCATAGGTCTGTCCTAATCAAGGTCCCCAACCTGCCAGGACCAACCAATTTATAGTTTTTTAAATCTTTCCCACTCTTTTCTACATTGTATAAGGGAAAGGAATGAGTTGAAAAGGGATGTCAACCTCCCGCCCAAGACTCACTGCTGAGCCCAGTTTTTTGTCCCCAAGTTCTCCAACCCCAGTGAAGCACTATTTCACAGCCGTCTTCTTAGCCCCACAAAATGGCTCCCTTTGTGCCACTTGCCCAGGACCCCAAGGCTGATCGCACACGACAGCAGGTCGTGATCAATGAACAGATGCCCAGAAAAAGTGGAACCTAAGCTTCCTACAAGCCTTGAGCAGGATCCCAGAAATGTCTGTATCCACCTTAAAAGAACAGTGTGCAATTAGCCGAGACAATGTGGACACCTTCCACCGATTACAGACTCTTTCACCAAGTCAGGCAAGGGTTTGGAAAAGGGTTCCCGTCCAAACACCCAGTGTCCTCTTCCCCAAATGCGGTAGCAAGACTGGCCAGAAAGGCCCTGGCTTCCCAGGTGGAGACAGTACGGAAGAGACAATGGATGTCTCCGGCCCCGCCCAAGAACAGGAAACCTCCTCCAGCTCGGGAACCCGGGCCAGCGACGAACTCATTTGGCAAACGTCAAAGGGGTTAGGGAAAGAGGTGGGATGCAAAGACCGAGGTCCGAAGGTTTGAGCGCAGAAAACCCACTCGGACTGGCTCACCACCCACCCGCGTCTTTCGCGTTCGGAGGTGGGCGCGGGAGGGGAAGGAGCAGGGTCTTTCCTTTGTTAGCGGAGGGGAAGCACTTCGCAGAGGACTGACGGCTGGGTCCCGGACGGGCGTGGGGGTCGCAATGACCAGCCCCGCCCGACCACAAATGCCACCTGCCGGGCGGGCCCCAGCGGGCAGGAGCCCGCAAGACTCGATCGCTGCGGCCGCAAGAGGTGACAGCCGCACGGGGCGCGGGGCCGCCACCTGCCCCGGGCCAGAGGCATGAGCGCGTGGCCAGGGGTGGGACAATGGGGCCTGACCGGGGCGCCCCGGGGGCTGCCCAAGCACCTGGGGGCCAAGACCACCGCCCTGAAGCCGGGCCAGCCGCGCCGCAAAGGGAAGGAAGCGAACCGTCTCCGCGTGGCCTGACTACCAAAATCCCGCAGCACTGCGAGGGCGAGCGGCCCCGGCCCTCCTCCGCCGACCCCTCGCTCGGGGGCCAGGAATGAATGGGAGAGGAGCGGGAATCGGGCGGGGCTGGCGCGCCGGGCTTGCGGGACGGCACAAAGACGGAGCCGACGGCCGAGCACCGCCGCCCGCCCCGGCACGAGCACGGCGCCCGAGGCACGTTACCGCCAACGACCGGCCCCCCGGCCTCAGTGGCCCCACCGGGCAGCGGCCCTCCCGCCCCTGCTCCCCGACCTCCTCGTGGGGCGGGTGCGGCCCCGCAGCCTCACCGGGAGCTATTCCTGCTGTTGGGATCGACTCCCTTGAAGGTGGTGGTGGTGGTCATGGTGCCGAGGAGCGAGGTAGGCTAGAGCCGGAGCAGAGCGCTGAAAGGGTCGGGTCCGAGGGGCGCAGAATTGCTCCCCACCCCACCGCCAGCGACCGCTGCAGGAGCCTCCGCCACCGCCTGCCTCGCCGGCCGCAGCCTTTATAAGGCTCTAAAAAGCCCGCCCCCACCCCGCCGGTATTGGCCAATTCAAATAGCCTTTTTCGTTCCTATTGGCTCCCTGGAGTGCCAAGCATCGTGCGGCACCTCGACGGGCTGCCGTGGCCCCAGGTCAGCCTAAACCCGCCCCCTTCCTGGTCAGGGTGTCTTTAGAAGTTCCCCCTCCCCCACCCCCAAATCTCGGTGATGATTGGACAAAAGGACGAACCTGCCCCGCGCTGGGCACAAGTTGTGCTCGCTGTCACTTAAGGAAGTTACCTGACCAAGGAAAAACTCGCCCTGGGCGAGTTGGAACCCACAAGCCGAGGACAGATTTGTCTTTACCATTACTTAACTTGCCTTACTCACGGAGAGACAGTAAGGCACGCTCCTTAAGGGATGAAAATTACTGCCACAAACTGACATTCATTGAATACCTACTGTGTGTCCCGTTTGGCAAGATGACAGTCTCAAAACAGCAGCACTATGAGTCAGCAACAGAAAGCAAGCCAAGATGATCCCTTTTCAAACGACTGGAAATTCTTCACATTTTAATATTATTTAGCTGTCATGGGTGGTGCATGTACTGGACCAAAATTACAGTCGCTCCGGTTTGAGGGCCTGTTCTAAGGCTGGGTAATGGTTGAGGTGGTTGGGAATCACATCCCTTGCTACCAAGACTACGGAGCAGCCCTGGCCTCTGCAGCTGTTTATAACCCTTAAGTCATGACTCTTCCACCTGTCTGCGTAAATCTATCCCTGCAACAAATGCAGACACCACTTGGAGGGCTCAAGAATGGCTGTTTACAAGATCTTAATAGGACAGTCTTGAACAAACGAGAATGGAGGCCTCCCCATGTCAGGCATGCTTCCTCAAGGCAGACCCTTTTCAGTATCTCCATAAAAATTAAGCCACATTCCTTTTTGTGTAGCCTCCTTTCCCGGCAGTTGGAAGCTTGTATTCTTGGTTGACCACTCTCCTGGGTTTTCATGAAAATCCAGAGATAAGTTCTCTTCTAGAAGGCATGGATCACATCTCTATGTGCTGACCACTTGTTTGGATTAAAATCTGCCCATTCTTAAAGGCTGGGCCTAGATTTCCAAAACTTTTATTTTTGATCATTTATTTTTTCCCAAAACTTAAAAAACAAAAAGCCCTTCAGACCAAGCTAGACAGTGAGCAGGCGTGCCTTCCTTGTAAGTCAGACAGTTATCAAGTAGGAGGTAAAGCAGTCTAGGTTGGTCGCTATCTCAGGTTCCCATTGGAGAGATCAGAGCTTGAATCTGGATTTTTTTCTGAGAGCTAGTTTCCCATTTGTAAAATAAGGACAAAATAGTATTTCAGTTGCAGAGTTGTGAGGGCTGAATGAGGTAATGTATGGGAAGTGGTTGGTTCAAAATGTAAGAGGTCATCAAAGTGATAGCCATGCTGATGGCCAGACACACTTGGAAAGTAATCACAAACTTCTTAATAATCTGAATTTGTCTCTTATGGGTTAAATGAGAGGTTTGGACAAATCTTCCAGTGGGTCTTTGTTTTTAAGCAAGCTCCACACCCAACATGGGTTGGGTTTAACTCATGACCCTGATCAAGTCTCTTGCTCTACTGACTGAGCCAGCCAGGCACCCCAAGGTGGGTCCCCCTTTTGGTCTAAACTTTTGAGTTCCTGCTTGACTTTCCCGATTTCCTCCCTCCCCTGTAGTATAAAAGGCAGGTTGGTGTGGCAATGCAGCACTGGATTGGAAACCAAAAAGCGTAGGTTCTGGTTCTCCTCCCTTAAAGAGACACTTTTTTTTTTTTTTTTTTTTTTTAAGATTTTGTTTGACAGCATGCACAAGCAGGGGAAGCAGGAGAGAGAGAGAGAAAGAAAGAGAGAGAGAGAGAGAAGCTGGCTCCCTGTTGAGCAGGGAGCCTGATGCGGGGCTCCATCGCAGGACTCTGGGATCATGACCTGAGCCAAAGGCAGATGGTCAACCAACTGAGCCACCCAGACGTGCCTAAAAAGACACTTCTCCCATAAGAGACACGTCTGGACCACTTAGGTTTTTTTGGTTTTTTTTTTTAATTTATACTCTTGAACCCAGTTTCCTCAACTGTAAATGGGGTTAACCTATTTAAGTTGTTGTAAAGGTTGAAACAAGATAATTTTAAGAATGTTGTACTTGGTAGGGACGTCAGGCTGGCTCAGAAAGTACAGCATGGGACCCTTGATCTTCAGGGTTGAGTTTGAGCCCCACATTAAGTGTGGAGATTACTTAAAAAAATAAAATCTTTGGGGCACCTGAGTGGCTCAGTGGGTTAAGCCTCTGCCTTCAGCTCAGGTCATGGTGTCAGGGTCCTGGGTTCGAGCCCCGCATCAGGCTTTCTGCTCAGCAGGGAGCCTGCTTCCCTTCCTTTCTCTCTGCCTGCCTCTCTGCCTACTTGTGATCTCTCTGTCAAATAAACAAACAAAATATTTTAAAAATAAATAAATAAATAAAATCTTTAATAAAAAGATTATGGGGTGCCAGGGTGGCTTAGTCTTTAAGTATCTGCCTTTGGCTCAGGTCATGATCCCAGCGTCCTGGGATGAAGCCCACATTGGGCTCCCTGCTCAGCGGGGAGCCTCATTCTCCCTCTCCAGCTCGCTGTGCTTATGTTCCCTCTCTGTCATAAAGAAATAAAATCTTAAAAAAAAAAAAAAAAAGTTGTACTTGGTAAACTACAGCTTTCTACTAGAGCTGCCCCATCCTGGCTGCACATCAGAATAACCTAGAACCTTTTAAGGAATACAAATGAATGCCAGCCCTATCTGAGATATACTGAATTGGAATTTCAGTTGGGGGAGGCAGGGCGGGTAGAGTCTAACCATGGATATCTTTAAGAACCTAAACAGGTCACATGTGGCTTGGGCTGAGAACCTTTGCTTCAAAGGTAAGAGATCAGTCCCAAGGAACCCTTTTAATCTAATGATTTGTAAAGAAGAATAAATTATGTAAAGCATATCTGATTAAGGCCATAGGAAAGGCCTGTTTGGCGCATTGTATTTTAAAGTAAAATTGCCAGGGGTATCTGGCTGGCTCAGTTGGTGGGCATGTGACTCTGGATCTCTGGGTCGGGAGTTCAAGCCCCACATACAGCTTACTTAAAAATAAAATAGGGGTGCCTCTGTGGCTCAGGTCATAACCCCCGGGTCCTGGGATGGAACCCTGCATCGGGCTCCCTGCTTAGTGGGGAATCTGCTTGTCCCTCTTCCTCTGTTCCTCCCCCTGCTCATGTTCTCTCTCAAATAAATAAAAGCTTTAAAAAAAAAAAACAAGAAAGAATCCTGCCTTAAGTAAAATTGCCAGAAATTTCCAGAATAACAAGCCTTTCCATTGACTTATTCATGTCCATAATAATTTTGACTAAAATCACTGTACTCCACTTTTTTCTCCAAGTCAAGAGATTTGGGATACAGGACATACAGGTTTGCTATAATGACCTTCGCACCAGATGACCAACTCCATTGAAAACGGGACATTAATACAATTACAGTCTGTTTGGGGCACCTGGGTGGCTCAGTGCATTAAAGCCTGTGCCTTCGGCTTGGGTCATGATCCCAGTGTCCTAGGATGGAGCCCTGCATCGGGCTCTCTGCTCAGCAGAGAGCCTGCTTCCCTTCCTCTCTCTCTGCCTGCCTCTCTGCCTACTTGTAATCTCTGTCAAATAAATAAAAGCCTTAAAAAAAATTACAGTTTGTTCAAAAGATCAACACAGATCAGATCAGTATCAAAAGATTCAAAAGGATGGCTGTTCTCAAAATCATGAAGGCCCATCGTTGATTTGTAAAATTCATATTGAGGACTCAAAGTCAATACAAAATTTGTTCTGAACCCTTAAGTTGACCTAAAAACCTAATGAAATATTAGATGAATTCTTATGACAAGGAATGGTCCATCAGTTATTTCATGACTATAAGCAATGTTTTTCAAACACTTATGAAGCAGGATCCAAATATATAAAATAGATGAACAGACCAGCTGTGATTGAAACTGAGCAGAGGGGCCGAAATCCTGGCCCCTTCCACTTCTCTATCCCTGGCTGGCCTTCTCTCCACTGTCCTGTGTTTTTTTTTGTTTTTTTTTTTAAGATTTTTATTTATTTATTTGACAGACAGAGATCACAAGTAGGCAGAGAGGCAGGCAGAGAGAGAGAGAGAGGAGGAAGCAGGCTCCTCACCGAGCAGAGAGCCTGATGCGGGGCTCGATCCCAGGACCTTGGGATCACGACCTGAGCCGAAGGCAGAGGCTTTAACCCACTGAGCCACCCAGGCACCCCTCCACTGTCCTCTTTTGCACAACCCCATGGTTCCATGCAATTTCAAAACCACGGCCCTCTATGTATGTTCCGTTTTCACCTGCTTTTTTTTTTTTTTTAAGATTTTATTTATTTATTTGACAGATCACAAGCAGGCAGAGAGGCAGGCAGAGAAAGGAGGAAGCAGGCTCCCCGCTGAGCAGAGAGCCCCATGCGGGGCTTGATCCCAGGACTGAGATCATGACCTGAGCCGAAGGCAGCGGCTTTAACCCATTGAGCCACCCAGGCGCCCCTTCACCTGCTTTTTAAACACAGTGAAGGGGGGCATGAGCAGTTAGCCATACTCTGCACAATTTCTCATATCTTTAAGCAGTCAGTTCCCCCTGATTTCACTTAGTCCCATGCTGCCACTTCCCTACTATCTTCCAAGTACTAGGCTTTCATTTGTATTTCAATTCAGAAAACCTAGTGATCAGCGTTCCCAAAAGGTTTTGGTAAACCCAGTATTCTCAGAATTTCCTCAGAACACAGTCTATTGTTCTGAAGCAGGTGGCAAGAAATTACTATTTAAAAGATGTCAAATAATGTTTAAAGCCCTAATAATTTTCCTTTAACATGGACATAAATCCTGTTGGTTTTTAAATTTGTTACTGGGTATGTGGAGAGTTTTATTCAAGAATGCAATGTACAACTTACTCAGAATAATCTGGAAGTCATTCTTCACCACTTGAAGCCTACTAAGGTAATAACTAAATTTAAATGAAACACAAAAAGATGTATTAACATAGCATCTCTTAGCTCTCAAGCATGTTTTTTTGCCTTGAACTTTACCAACTTTGTTCTCAATCCATTTCAACCTGCCCCAATTTATTCCAGAATGCCAATGGAAATGGGCAATCTCCAGCACCTCATTATTGGGATTTACTCTACCGAGATTATGCAATCAAGTTTGAACCAATTTCTTAGATTAGTGTCTCACACTCTGATCCAAAACACACATACTGGGCTGAACCCATATGAAATTGCAGACATTGGACTATTTCTGACCTACAAGAACAGTAATTGTTTCTGCTCAACCATACTTTAATGCATTTTCTTTGTTTTCTTAAATACTCTCTATGCCCAACGTGGGGCTTGAACTCATGACCCTGAGATCAAGAGTTGCATGCTCCACGGACTGAGCCAGCGAGGTGCCCCAACACATTTTCTTCCCATTTTCTATTCCTCCTATTGTTAAAAAGAATTTGCTGCTCTTGTGCCTTTGAACTTCATGAAGTAACTGAATTAATGACTCATTGACAAGTATTTCTAACCAGCTTTTCAACCCCAGGATTCCAGGGTGCCTCCATGTTACTTCTGTGTGACTTAGCCATACATATTTACACATACATTCTGTATCCATCACTCCTAAAGCCAAATTTAGTATGCATCTGTCCATTCTTTTCTTAGCTGTATCCCCCCCACACACAAAGGCAGATTAATGTCACAGAGAGACAACTGAAGGCGTTTATTTTCTCTTGAAACTCATTTGCCATAAAACAAACCAACTACCTGAGATATGGAAAATGGTGGTCATGTTTTACCTTCTCTTTGTCAAAGGTAAACAAAATGACACATACTCCCTACTAGATCTGACATGCCACTCTCAGATCCTTTTTAATCACTGGATTGTGGAGGGACAGCATGATTCCTATCTTCTCATCCTTTCCCCTTCTCTCAGACTGACCTGAATAAAATGATGTGGATTTAAGTTTATTCGCCTTCCCCAATCCCAAGCTAATATTTCTTCATTTAATAAACAAGCAAAAAACTCCCCTAAACCATCTGTCCTGCTCTCCTAGAGATGAATTTGGCCTCCTTTGCAAAAATAATTGCTAAAATTACAAACATCAAATAATTTTAAACAGCATGCCCTGAAAAATGTGAGAAGATTCTTAATATTCCAAATTCTGTAACTTGTGGCAAAGTTAGCCATATAATATGCCTTAAAATACGAACTGCAAGAAAGCAAACATTACACAACAATTCTGAGACTTTAAACGGTTTCATAAAGGCCCCAGGGGTATAGGAAATCCTAAAATGATCTCATAGTCACATGTCACTGCTTACAGGGAAATAACACTCCACATTCCAAATAGATTAAATTCCTAACCTGTTTATATGCTCTATTCTAATTATGTTCCACTCTACGGGACTCTTTTCATTAGCTAACTAACCACTTTACAGACTAAAGTCTCAAAAAAGCACCTGTGTATGCTGCTATATGGAGGGCCAGCTCTCAGATCACCACCTACATAATGAGAATGCCAAAGCATGTTGTGGCTAGGTCTTTTGGTTTTCAGAATATTAGAAAATCATTAAAATCCTCAGGACTGTTTTTCCTTAAAGACTCCTTAGGGCACAATTTAGCATTAAGCATTTATTTAAAAGCCTAACAAGATGAAGACTACATTGTTTCAGAAGTGAATAGAAAATTCTTGGCCTTTATATGTTAAGTACAGGCATGGGCACAGATCACAGAATTCTGTTGAAGCCTCAGCATCCTATGGCAGAGCCTTTACTGCACACCGAAAATAATAACTTTTAAAGAGTTCGTGGGAGGCATCGTGCTAGGTGGCTGAAACATTCATTATCTCATGTCATCTTCACCATCCATTAGGTGCTTATTAATATTTTTTAAGATTTTATCTATTTATTTGACAGACAGAGATCACAAGTAGGCAGAAAAGCAGGCAGGTGGGGGTGAGGGGAGCCCACAGAGCACAGAGCCTGATGCGGGGCTCGATTCCAGGACCCTGAGATCATGACCCGAGCTGAAGGCAGAGGCTTAACCCACTGAGTCACCCAGGCGCCCCTGCTTATTAACTCTATTTTTAAGATTTTATTTATTTATTTGACAGAGAGATCACAAGTAGACAGAGAGGCAGGCAGAGAGAGATGGGGAAGCAGGCTCCCCGCTGAGCAGAGAGCTGGACGTGGGGCTCGGATCCCAGGACCCTGACAGCACGACCTGGGCCGAAGGCAGAGGCTTAACCCAGAGTCACCCAGGCGCCCCTGATTATTAACTCTTAAGAGTTGTGATGATGCCTCCCAGAATTGCTTCTCATTCCACTGCTGTGAAAATATATGTCTAGGGGTAGGACTCAGGCATTGGTATGATTTTAACAGCTCACCAGGGGATTCTAATGAAAAACCACAATCCAGAATCACTGCAGCAATATCTGAACTCAAAAATAACCCGAACCAGCACAGCTGGCCCTCTCCAATACACCCTAATGCCTACAAGGGCCCCAAAAGGCTTCCCTCCTGTCCGGGGATTCCACTTCCCACCGAGCTCCTGCTGGCACAATCTCCCTATAGCCCTACACACTCTGACCCAAGTCTACCATTTCTCCTCTATGCTGCTACTCACCACCTTCCCTTCCATATCATCCCCTTTCGGGAGAATATAAACGAGGTGTTAGAAAGCAACTAATGAATCATTGAACACTACATCAAAAACTAATGATATACTGTATGTTGGCTAATCGAATTTAAATAAGAAAATAAACTGATCATCAGGTTACAGTAATTTCCACAAAAACATGAACAAGCAAAAAAAAAAAAAATGAACCAACTTGACACTCCTATTTCTGAAAAGTTGCTAATACCTTTTGTTTTGGCCTCAAGCAGTGTGAATAGGAGGGGTGCTTCGGAAGAAAAATTCTCTCATTTCCCTGTACAGAACTATGTTCATTTAGACACTATTTCCTACTTTCAGGATATAAATATGGGGATATTAATGTGAGAGCAGCCAGAAAGAGTTCAGTTCAATTGTTGCAACAATTAATCAAAATGGGAGTATAACTCCCATCATTTGAACCTCCCCACCAAAGGTAAAAAAATTAAAATGCAAAGATTACTTCCAGCATTTTCAACAATTCACTTATTTTCAAAGTGTTCTTTAAAAAGCACTCCTCAGGGGCTCCTGGGTGGCTCAGTGGATTAAGCCTCTGCCTTCAGCTCATGATCTCAGGGTCCTGGGATCGAGCCCCGCATCGGGCTTTCTGCTCAGCAAGGAACCTGCTTCCCCCTCTCTCTCTGCCTGCCTCTCTGCCTACTTGTGATCTGTCAAATAAATAAATAAAATCCTTAAAAAAAAAAAAAAAAAAAGAGCGCTCCTCAGGGAGCTGAGGAGCTGGCTGGCTCAGTTGGAAGAGTGGGCAATTTTTTTTTTATAGATTTTATTCATTTATTTGATAGACAGAGATCACAAATAGGCAAAGAGGCACACACGGAGAGAGAGGAAGGGAAGCAGGCTCCCTGCCCAGCAGAGAGTCCGATGTGGGGCTCAATCCCAGGACCCTGGGATCATGACCTGAGCTGAAGGCAGAGGCTTAACCAACTGAGCCACCCAGGCGCCCTGAGAGTGGGCAATTCTTGATCTTGGGGCCATGAGTTCAGGCCCCACACTGGGTAGAGATTACTAAAAAACAAAACAAAACAAAACACCCTTTAAAAAAAAAAAAAAAAAGCTCCTTAAGTTCTTGCATAGAAAATCTGTCTTTATGGTAACAAGGTAAGTGAAACGGGAACAATGAAGAATACTTAACAACAGTGGTAGTTATACACTGACCCAACTATTAATAAGCTACAACACACATTACCAAACAGTGCCTTTTCCATGCTTTCTCCTCTGGCTTTTAAAATTCTAACAGGTTTTCCTACTATAAAGTTTATATTCCCCCCCAATATGGCAAAAGCTCAGACATTAATCAGTAAACTCCTAATTAAACAAGAACACAATTCAAGACCCTGTATATAATAAAGTTCCCTGGCTTGAATTTCAATCCTAATTTTTAAATTTTTAGGGCACCACCAAAGTCCACCATTCAACAGTACCTAGTACAACATCTCAAGAGACATGCACTTACCTGATCTAAGATTTCTTGGGTGGTAGCCTTCCCACACAGGTGCACAATACAAATTGTAAACGGAGGTTGGTAACACTATACATACAGGAAAATAAAAGTTGTTGGTTCAAGATTAACTCATATATACAGAGCGAAAGAACTATGGAATAGGGGAGCCTGGTTGGCTGTCAGAAAAGCATGCAATGCTTGATCCTGAGGTCATGAGTTCAAGCCCCACACAGGGTGTAGAGATTACTTCAATAAAGAAAACTTTAAAAACCTACAGAACACCTGCTGTCTAGGGAAGCTCGCTCACCATAAAAGTGGATGTAAAACAAACAAACAAAACAAACACATACTGCAACAGTGGTAGAGTGAACTAAGTGAATGACAAGGCATGATAGGACATGGGGACTCAATCCCAAAAGGCCACATTGGTGAATAGCAGGGGTGGAAATTCAGTTTCTTGAGAACCAATACAGAAGAACCTAATTAACAGGCACGAGACCTGTTCTCTAGTCCTAGTTTCACAATCATCTAGCTGTGTGATAAGTAACAACCCTCAGGGCCTCAGCTTCCTTATCTCTAAAACAGGGGTTAGAGTTAGGTAATCTGTCTTTCCAACTCTAAGATTCTATTTACTGGTTCTATAGCTGTTACCCTTCCTCATACATTTGGGTTTAAAAACTGTGGTGCCCTGCATATTTAAGGCTCTAAGAGTGGATATATGTGCATAAATATTTACTGGCCTTCAACATCCTCAAGGAACAAAGACTCTATTTTGGGTCAGGGAATATTTATTCACCAAAAGAGGCTAGCATGTTTAAGTGATTTATCAGCAGTTAGCAAATTCAGAACTTTCTCTTAGCTGCATGTACTAACCCATTCTGCCAGGTAGTGGTTACAGAAAAGAATATTTGGGAATAAATCCACATTATGACCCAATTTTTTTTTTGCTAGTAAAGTTGCATATTTGGAACTGCCTAAGCTTTTTAAACACAGAGGCTGAAACATTAGTTGCTAGTCACTTATAAACTTTGTTATTCTTTGTTTTGTATCAGTCTGTCAGGAATGCAATGTAGCTTTGTCTTCCTTGAAATGTTACTTCTAGTAGGCCTACTCATTTCATGGTTTTTTTCTAAGCTTCTCAATATTCTTCAGAATAAAGAAAACAGCTCATTTTAAACAAGAAGTTTATTTAAACAACAAGACGCTTGACTTGAAGGGAAAACTATCTAGGATTCATTTCTTTTAGAGTAATTTATCCCTACTTAAAGACAGATTGCCCTACATGTAACAGCTACGTACAAAAAAGTTATAAAATTGTCCTTGGTTTTACAATGATAAATGAAAAACATTAAAATTCTCCAATCGAACAAGGTATGCAAGGATTTTTATGTTGTTCTTTTTTTTTGTTAAACAGTGAGAGCAAAATAACTTACTGGAATATAAAGATAAGAGCTGACTGAGCATGCCACTAATGGAGAGAGGGGGTATTTTCACAGAAGCAGTATTTTCCCCCAACCCATCTCCATTTGATGTCGATCAAAACATACCATTGGCCATTTAGTTAAAAAAAATGCAATATGCTTGTGCACATACACAGTTACTTTATGTACAATAAAGGAATGGGGAAGGGGAAAATGAAAGAATAGAGAAAACTATACTGTAGTAGTCAGGATGTGGTGGAACCAAATTGCGGCTAAGTGAGAATGTCTTCTTGGTCTGGAGGAAGAGGGTTCCGGAGTAAAGTAGCAGGCTCCCTTTTAGTAGACACCTCCTGTCTGCTGCTGGAACACATCAATTGTATCTTCATCCTCCATTTCCAACTGGCATATGAGAGAAGAAAAACAAATGGAAGGCCACTGATTATCAGCTCTTAAGATTTTTAGCTCTAGGACTTAAGTACCCCCAAAACGCCACAAGTTCCACCCAAATCCAGTGTTCATTACTGTAGACATCCTACAGCTTAATGTAGCATCAGTCTTCGGTTTAATTTTTCACTTGGTCTTCCTTATATGAAGATTATGGAAAGCTTAAGGGGTTTTTTGTTTTGTTTTGTTTTGTTTTTTTGAAAGGAGGGGTGGGAGTTGTTGCCTTTTTTTTTTTAAGATTTTATTTATTTATTGGACAGGCAGATATCACAAGTAGGCAGAGAGGCAGGCAGAGAGAGAGAGGAAGGGAAGCAGGCTCCCTGCTAAGCAGAGAGCCCGATGTAGGGCTCGATCCCAGGACCCTGAGATCATGACCTGAGCCGAAGGCAGAGGCTTAACCCACTGAAGGTGCCCCGAAAGCTTAGTTTTTAAGTGAAAAAGCTTGGGAGTGCCTGGGTGGCTTAGTCGCTTAAGCATCTGCCTTTGGCTCAGGTCATGATCCCAGGGTCCTGGGATGGAGCCCCACATCAGGCTCCTGCTCACCAGAGTCTGCTTCTCCCTCTTCTTCTGCCCCTCCTCCCTGCTTGTGTGTGCTCTAATAAATAAATAAAATCTTAA
The DNA here is from genome assembly GCF_010015895.1 of Lontra canadensis. NCBI lineage: Eukaryota > Metazoa > Chordata > Mammalia > Carnivora > Mustelidae > Lontra > Lontra canadensis. The sequence continues at coordinate 5,845,651 of NW_022631035.1, read as the reverse complement.
AAAAACAAGAATTTTAAGTGAAAAAGCTGAATATGTCCATGAGTTAAATCGCCTCACTCTTACTTATTGAAAATAAAAACGTTATAGGGGCGCCTGGGTGGCTCAGTGGGTTAAAGCCTCTGCCTTTGGTTCAGGTCATGATCTCAGGGTCCTGGAATCTCTGCTCAGCAGGGAGCCTGCTTCCCCCGCCACCCCACCCCCACTCTCTGCCTGCCTCTCTGCCTACTTGTGATCTCTGGCTGTCAAGTAAATAAATAAAATCTTTAAAAAAAAAAAAAAGTTATAAAAATGGTAAAATAGGGGTACCTGGGTGGCTCAGCGGGTTAAAGCGTCTGCCTTTGGCTCAGGTCATGATCCCAGGGTCCTGGGATCCAGCCCCACAACCCATCCCATCTGGCTCTCTGCTTAGCAGGGAACCTGCTTCCCCTCCTCTCTCTCTGCCTGCCTCTCTGCCTACTTGTGATCTCTATCTGTCAAATAAATAAAATCTTAAAAAAAAATAAAAGGTAAAATAATTCATCATGATAAAAGTAAATACTATAAAAACAAAATAAATGAAAATAAAAATGATACGTGTAAAGGACCTCACTGCAATGTTGTTCAGATGAGCAAAACCCTGGAAATAACCTAAATATAAAAAACTCAAAGAAATGTGATACACTCTTAACATAAAACACCACACAAATTTACATGTGTAGAAATGGAACTATCCCTAAGATACAATATTAGGCTAAAAACAAATTTGAAAACTAGGTAGCAGAGTGCCTGGGTGGCTCAGTCAGCTGGGCACCTGACACTTGATTTCAACTTGGGTCATGATCTCAGGGTTGTGAGATCCAACCTTAAGCTGGGCTCTGGGCTCAGTGCAGGGTCTGCCTGGGATCCCCTCTCCCCCTCTTCCTTTTCCCCTTCCCTCTGCTCATGCTCAATCAAATCTTAAAACAAAACAAAACAAACAAAAAAAAAAAAACACAAAAAAACGAGACAGAAAAATTGGTTACAGTATGACTATATTTGTATTTCTATAAGTTTTGTGTGTGTGTGTGTGTATGCGCACACACACAGCACGGCAGTTAGCTCTGTGCAGTAAGGGAGGGGATACATGTAAGGACAGACTTACTAAGAAAGTACTTTAAATTTTAAACTGCTACTCACAAACCAAGTTTGCAAGACTCACTACCCATACATAAAACCATCCTTTCTACCACAATAGCAAAATCTTGGTACATATGGCAGCGCTGTAAAATAAATAACCTTTGTAACAGTTTATTATGCTGATAATTACCCTCAAAAAAATATGTTCTAAAAACTGGTAATTTGGGAAGAAAAAAACAAAATACAAAACAAGAACCCTGGGTACCTAAAGACAAGAAACAGAATCATTTCCAACAAACTTCAAAAACACTAAAGTAGGACCATAGCATTAAAATGTTAATGACTTGGGCGCCTGGGTGGCTCCATGGGTTAAGCCTCTGCCTCCGGCTCAGGTCATGATCCCAGGGTCCTGGGATCCAGCCCCACATCACGCTCCCTGTTCATCAGAAAGACTGCTTCTCCCTCTCCCACTCCCCCCACCTGTGTTCCCTCTCTCACTGTGTCTCTGTCAAATAAATAAATAAATAAAATCTTTAAAATAAAATGTTACTAAGTCTCAATTCCCTCTTTGTAAAATGAAATAGCATTCAGTTATGAGAATTAAATGAGTCGAAGAGAGTATTTAACAGAATGTGGACACATAATTACATTACTATTAAAACTGGTCATTAAGATATTCTATTTTTTTTTAAAGATTCTATTTATTTATTTGACACAGAGAGAGATCACAAGTAGGCAGAGGTAGGCAGAGAGAGATGGGGAAGCAGGCCCCCCTGCTGAGCAGAGAGCCCAACGCCCATGCTCCATCCCAGGACCCTGAGACCATGACCCGAGCTGAAGGCAGACACTTAACCCACTGAGCCACCCAGCCACCCCAAGATATTCTATTTTATATAATTCTACTATTTAATAAACATTGGGAGAGTAATTCTAAAATGAATCAGTTTCATTCTACAGCAAATTCAATTCCCAATACTCAAAGGAGTTCGAGTCCACTTTCAACGTAAAATTTCATAATGCAGTTCCAAACAAATCCTTCTCACAGTTTAATATTCGCAGCCAGCAATGTAGAGACCAGAACTTGTTTTTGGTGGCAGATGAGAAAATCAAAAGACAGCAAATGCATTCTAAACATCCGAGTTTAGTGTAAATAGGTTTTTATTCTTTTTAAACCATCAAAACAGGTCTTCAGCCTATCTACTGATATAAAACCCCAGGGATGTTACATTTTACAGTGAAACTTGAAATGCCTCAAAGGATAGAAGCGTCTTTCCTGTCTCTCACTCACCAAGAGAACGCAGCTCCTCCTTGTGGCTATCTACTATAACTGCTTCTTAGAGACTCACCAGGGGAAATTACTTCAAAACATTCTCTCCTCAATTACAACCCAGACATTTCAAATTTTTAAAACACAACTAGAATAGGCTGCTTCACTCATACCATATTTATTACTTTCTGGTTTTTATGGACTGATAAAACATTTGAAAGTAGACAGGCTTCAATTTAAACTTCTATCAAAATATTTTTCCCCCAAACTAAGTCTTGAGTGGAATCTCAGAGAGTAAAAAGAAACAAATATGAAGAGCTTTTGCCACAAAAGACCACCCAGCTGATCCCTTGCAAAGTGACTCGTAAAGAGATTAAGGGAGGGGCACCTAGGTGCCTCAGTCGTTAAGCGACTGCCTTTGGCTCATTAAATAAAATCTTTTAAAAAAATTAAAAAATAGATTAAGGGATCAGACAGCATCACCTTTTGCAGAAGGCTTTGGAAAGTCACCTAGTATCAAAAACCCTACTGATCAAGCTAAACCATCAAGAGACTTCCAGTTAGAGCCCCCAAGGTCCCTTTAGTTCACAAGGGCTGGTGAAAGAGAAATCAGCATGAGAAGTGAAAATGCTCAGGGTCTACAGCCAACCAATCACCTGCTGGGAACCTGGAGCATGATCAAGAGCTGTGGCGACAAAAACAGCATTCTGAAGTATTGTCTCCACATAGTGCTGGCAATGGGAAATATTAGACTAAATTAACTAAATGACCTGTCAGCTTTACAAAATGGTAACTGGATATTTAAAAACCACTAACATTTCCTGAAGAAATACTAATATTCATGATATTTTAGAGTTTTGCACTCTGGTGAAAAACTCTACTCCAATGTCTAAAAGTCTACAAATAAAAACAAGGCTGCTGGGCAAATCACAAAACACACTGACTTTTCTAGTTAACACAAAGAGATTTTTACCTGTGCAGGTGTGTCTGTTTCATTGATTGGCTGCCCATCAAATCGGAATCTGATCTGCCTCATTGACAAACCCTGCAAGAGAGTTTAAAAACAGTTAAGAATGCAAGGAAACACTAAGAAATTATATGCATACTTAGCCATAAATATATTAAAAGAGAAACCTAAATAAATGATCATCAACATGTTCACATTTCTATGTGGTTTGGCATGACTTTCACATTCTCTGAACTATGTTCGAACTTCTTAGGAAGAATGATTTTTTAAGATTTTATTTATTTAATTGAGAGAGGGAACAAGCTGGGGGAGGAGCAGAGGGAGAGAGAGCAGCAGACTCCCCGCTGAGCCAGGAGGCTGAATCTCTGGCGTTCTCCCAGATTCCAGGATCATGACCTAAGCCAAAGGCAGACGCATAAACAACTAAATCACCTGGGCGCCCGAAAAATGATCAAAAGGTCTTTTTTAGGGGTGCCCAGATGGCTCAGATGGTTAAGCAGCCAAATTTTGATTTTGACTCAGGTCATGACCTACTTGAGATTCTCTCTCCCTCTCCTTTTACCTGTCCCCAACTTACTCTTTCACTCTCTCAAATAAATCTTTTTTTTTTAATTTTAAAAAGGGTCGTTTTAAAAAATGTGTATTACTTTGAGACCACAGCTACTCCAAGTTTGAACAGATCATAGCTTGAGTCAAACTGCATTTAAATGAGTTAGAAAAATACTGAAATTTTTTTTTAAAGATTTTATTTATTTGACAAAGATCACAAGTAGGCAGAGAGGCAGGCAGAGAGAGAGGAGGAAGCAGGCTCCCTGCTGAGCAGAGAGCCCGATGTGGGGCTCGATCCCAGGACCCTGAGATCATGACCTGAGCTGAAGGCAGAGGCTTTAACCCACTGAGCCACCCAGGCGCCCCAACATACTGAAATTTAAAGTAACATATATGCACAGCAACATTCTCCATTGCAGAAAGAGCTCTCAAAAAGGGAAAAAAAACCCACCCTTAATAATGAAAACTGGAAGTCACCTAAACGTAACAATTAAAATTTTGCCTTAGAGCTACTTAAACTTCGGATGCCTGGGTGGCTCAGGTCATGATCCTGGAGGCCCAGGATCAAGTCCCACATCAGTCTCCCTGCTCAGCAGGGAGTCTGCTTCTCCCTCTGACCCTGCCCCTTCTCATGATCTCTTTCTCAAATAAATAAAATCTTAAAAAAGAAAAGCTACTTAACCTTCATTTCTATCCAAACAATTCCTATCACCAAGCAAGAGTAACCAAGCACAATGTTAGGCACACCACAAGAATTCAACCCTTGGCTAAACATTTCCACCATTACTGTCCTAAAACCATCCATAAGCATGTAAGCTTAAAAATGTGGATACCTCAAAAGAACCACCTGCTTTTTAAATTCCTTCTTAGTACTTACCCAGACCAGCAATGATTATTTGTCAACCTCTCACTGAAAAGCAAGCTCCAGGAGGGACAAGAACCGCTGACTGTCTTGGTTACATACTGCATTCCTTGCACACAGTAGGTGCTAATGGATAGGTTACTGATGGAATAAAACGGATGAAAAGGAGTACCTACCTTACCATGCTTCGTTTTATTTAAAATAAATCTAAAGCCTACTAAGTTGAGGAGCTTTATTACAAAAAGGAAATTTTAAAATTACAAGTTCAGCTTCAAGAAATTTTTGTATGTATTTGAGGAGATAAATGAGCCTAAGCATGCCCCTTCTGCAAAACAGATTCCAGTGTTTTACTAATCATTACCTACCTGACATAGGGGTGGGGAAAAGGGGAAAGGAGCAAAGCTGGCAACTGCAACCAACTAAAGATAAGATGGGAAAATAAAGTCTCTCTGGACATAAGCTATAAATATATTGACTGGAAAAAGAGCTTTTTAGGAAGCACCCTACCAAAAAAAAAAAAAGAAAGAAAAAAAAGAAGAAAAAATCACTCCTGTATTGTCCTCATACCACAAACTGTTACTATGTTTGTGTAACTATTGTTACACAAATCCCTGCTTCAACTAAACTGAGTTCCTAGGACTAGAATATTGAAACAAAGTGCTCAATACTTACTTGACTCCTGTATTCCTTTATTAAACATGGATTCATTAAGTCTTTAAAACTACCCCTAACATCAAGATCGTATTACCTACCTTGAACACTCTAGCCTGTGACACATACCACTTTCAGACTAGCCTTTGTCTTAAAGAATGCGATTCCCGGACCAGATAGGGGACACAACCTTAATTCATTCCTCATGACATCCAAATTTAATTTGTGATTATGCAAAGCAACCATGAATTAAATGCCAAGCCATTAACTACTAATTACACATTTGCAAACATTCCATTGAAGACCCATTGCTTTAACAAAATACAAAGCCATATGCTGGTTTCTTCCTCTATGTCCACAAGTAAGGTCCTAACATCAATGGCATGGCCGTTCAAAACATGAAGGGAAAAAACCATAAGGCCAGAACAGGCATCATATTCCTTTATTACTACCTGTTTGCATGCTTTTCCTCATCAATAAAATGTTTCATTTTGCTACAGACCAAACGTCCAAATTCAGGAGACCTGCCTTTCAGATTCCATAAACCTTGTAAATTCAATGAATTTGGAAACCAGTATTTGGGTTCCACTTCTGAGTAAATCTTATCTCTGAGCTTCAGCTTCAAGAGTTGTGCCACAGAAGAGCTGTGTGAGGGTATCTCTTTGGATCCCTACTTCTTCATTTCACAAAACCGAACAGGACTAAACCAATGAATCAGTCTGGGCTCTCTAAAGCCACTTAACATTCCACGAAATCATTAGTTATAGTAAATGCACACTAGAATGGAACGGTATGCCCTCAGCCAAAGAGGGCAAACTCAATTCTACATGTGAACAGAAAATTTATTTACAACCCAGCTTCTGGAGGCAGCTTGAATGTTCGCTATCACTTTATAAGCATTTACCGAACACACTCATATATACGTCAGGTACTAGTTTCAGTTCTAGAGAAATAGTGAACAAAAAGGCCCTACACTCGTGTAGCTTACATTTTAACGGAGAGGCAAATACAGTGATCAGTGCAGAAAACAAAAACAGTGAGAGGACCGAGTGATGGGAACAGAAGCACTGTGAATTAATCAGAAAAGTCTCCAAAGATAGTAATCAACCAGGAGTGGAATAAAATGGCTAAGGGCTCAGCACTATCCAAAAGAAATCTTATTATGTGAGCTACACATCATTTTAATTTTTCTAAATGCCACATTAAAATCAGGTAAAATTTTAATGTTTTAAATCAATATGTTAAAAATCCTTTTAACATGTAACTGACATTTGAAAAATTTAGATATTTTACTTTTCCCACTATGAGTTTTCAAAATCGGGCACATATTGTACACTTTGCAGCACATATTAATTTGGACTAGCCATGTTTCAGGAGATGAGCAGTCACACATGGCTTGTTATCTACTGTTCTGAACAGCACAGGTTTAAATAGAGAACAGAATTTGTTGATGGATTTTATAGGAGTTATAAAGCGTCATCCAGGATGATCCAAGGTTTTGACCTCCCAACTAGATATAACATAGTGCTATTTACTGAGTGGGGATACCGGAGAAAAAGATTTCTAGGAGCGCAATCAAGAGTCTTTCAATAAATAAATAAAATCTTTTTTAAAAGGGGGGGGCACACCTGGGTGGCTCAGTGGGTTAAAGCCTCTGCCTTCGGCTCAGGTCATGATCCCAGGGTCCTGGGATGGAGCCCTGCATTGGGCTCTCTGCTCAGCAGGGAGCCTGCTTCCCTTCCTCCCTTTCTGCCTACTTGTGATCTGTCAAATAAATAAAATCTTAAAAAAAAAAAAAAGTCTTTTGCACATGCACTTTTGAGATGCCTATCATACAGCTACTGGAACTCCTCCAAAGATCCAACTGAGTTCATTAGAAAATAAATATGAGCATTCAATTAATCTTGATAGGAAATCCTTAGTCAAGAATCCTCAACTGTCCAAAACAAACAAAACAACCCTTTAGCTATGCAAATTAAATTAAGTAAATATTCTAGACTTTTGAGAGGCTATACCCACACCTAAAAAGAAAATGGGGGGGGGGCACCTGGGTGGCTCAGTGGGTTGATCCTCTGCCTTCAGCTCAGGTCATGATCTCAGGGTCCTGGGATCGAGTCCCGCATCGGGCTCTCTGCTACGGAGGGAGCCTGCTTCCCTCTCTCTGCCTGCTGTTCTGCCTACTTGTGATCTCTCTCTCTCTCTCTTTGTGTCAAATAAATAAATAAATAAATAATCTTTAAAAGAAAAAGGGAACTAATCTTTCCAAATCTTCCTGAATCTTATCTTCAAATTATATTTGCATTCCAAGTGATATGCAGTGGAATTATATTTTTAATGGATTACCAATGCTTTTCCCCTAGTGCAAATTAAGAGTGGCCCCAAGTTTAGTCAACTTAAACCTAACTGAGAAAATTCAAGAAAAACTTTATTTACATGAGTAATATACTAAATTTTAACATACCAGGAAAACTGCCTAATTCTTGACTGACCCACTAACTCAATCCTACAGAACAATTTCTTCTATTTTTAAAAATTTTTTAAATAAAGATTTTATTTGACAGAGAGACACAGCTAGAGAGGGAACACAAGCAAGGGAAGGGGGAGAAGAGAAGCAGGCTTCTGGAGGAGCAGAAAGTCTGATACGGGGCTCAATCCCAGGACCCTGGGATCATGACCTGAGCCAAAGGCAGATGCTCAACCAACTGAGCCACCCAGGTGCTTATAAAGACAATCTCCATATGGGATGTACTATATGTCTTCATTTTTCTGGTGCACAGTATGATGCCCCATCACATGGTAGGCATCTGATAAGTATCAGATAAGTAAAAAGATCCTTTGGGGCCCCTACAGGAAATAAAGGAAAACTTAAATATGAACTTTTAGGATTAATAGAGGTTATCAATAGATATGTCTAGTAAAATGCTAATGGTTAAACTAGGTGGTAAGCATACGGGTATTCAATGTAAAGTTTTTTCAACTTTGCTCTACATTTGAGTTTCCATAATAAGTTTTGAAAAATAGGACCCTTTAAAAAATGTGTGACGATTTAAAATCTAGAATTTAGTAAAAAGATATGCTGAGAACTTTGTTGAAAACCACTAAACCTAAGCATGAGTTTCTACTTTGTAAGAAGTGTGCTATGTGAAAGTTCTACAAGATGATTACCTTTTAAAATTCCCCTGTAACCTGAAGGGGCACTAGTGTTCAAATATGGAAGATGCTAGAGCAAAAAATTCTTTGGCACAAGTAGGAAGTACATATTTATTAGTTGTTCCAAGGAATTTTACCAAAATTCTTCAAATAAGATACACTGAAAATCATTATCTTTTAAGGAATTATAGGATTAGTTTACATACAAAACTAAAAGAATCCTATAAGCACAGTGTTCTATTACAAATAAATTATGCATAAAATAAAGCTTCAATCTCAAAATGAAGTTTATCTTCAGTTTCCTCCAAATGGCCTTAGAGCTCATGCAAGAAGTCCAACAAGTATCAGCTCAAACTCAATCTCCCAACTTCCACAGTTGTTTTTTTTTTTCCAACTTCTACAGGTTTAAGTCTTACTCTATTTTGAGCCTATTTTTAAGGCAATTTGCATTGCAGACAACTTGTTTTAGTCTAAAAAAATGACTTTCCCAACTTTAATGGTATGCATTCAGAGTTGAAAAAAAGTTGAAAAAAAAACAAAAAAGAACAAACAAACAAAAAAAACCCTTCTACCAGGTTATTATTAACTGATAAACGTATCAGAGTTTTTGTTAGACTTGCAAAAGTCATCTTTAAAGTTACCTCTTTATTGTTACAGATTCAACCTCACAAAAGGAAGCTTCTTTGTCTTAAACCCTGCATTCACCTCCCAGCATCTATTCATCTCTACTTCCTCTTCTTGCTGTCCATTTACTAATTTCTGAGTAAAACCCAAGTGTCCCTATAACATAGGAATGTTTTTGCCTGACTCAGGAGGTTAAGTTTCTTGACCTCTACCATTAGTTAAGAAAATACTACCAATTTTACATGCTTCAGGAAAATTGCAATGTTGTTAAACTCACAATTTAATTTTATTTCCAAATTGGTTTAAATGCTCAAAACAAACTGTTCTGACAGGACACAAATTCTAAATGGATTAAAAAAATTAAAAAAGAGCCTGAGATGAAATTTTATCAAGTTCATGCTTATACTCTTATCAAAGTAGAATCAAGTCCCCTGGGGAACAAATTGCATGTTGTGACTATAATTTGATGAATTCTGGCATAGGACTAGAATCATACAGAATATTAACCAAACCATCCTAAGGGTTTTATGAAGCATCAACATACCAAGCGTAGGACAGAAGTGATATGTGAAGTATATAAATGCATTCATTCAACCAAAGATAATTATATTATGCCAGTCTAGTTTCTATTCTCAAGAAAATTAAGTTTTTCTTAATAAGTTTTATTGGAAGTGCATATGTCAGTTCCTCACCTGTCGTTCACAATAGGCTTTCATTAGTTTACTAAGTGGTGTATGCCTCTTAATCTTAAACTGCACCACAGAACCATCCTGCCCCGCCACCTTCAAATTAATATGATCGTTGTTCTCAGTCTTGACTCCTTCCTGTTGAAAGAAAAATAAAAGTATAATTTGGAAAATGTGAAAAACAAACACCTTTTAAAGTAGCAGCAGCCCAACTTGCTTCAGAAATCAACAGGTTTCTCATTCTCTATGATAAAAGAGCATACAGCTGTTTTCAGCGGCTGAAATCAATCTGAAAGATGGAAAATCCTGGAGCAACGATACTAAATAGCTGTCACAGAAACAGAAAAGCAGACTACATGCAATACCGTCAGCGATCACCATCGATTTTTAAAGATGGGTCCCACTCAATGCACTGAAAGGTACCCCTGTATCTGAATTTTCTAAAATGACATATTTTATCCCCCCAAAATATGTCATTTCCCTTAAAAAGATTAAAATACCATCTTTTCTCTTTATCAAATACAGAACGCACGGATAAAAATCTAGACCTTGCATTTGAAAACTCATTACAACGGTCTTGTTAAAAAGTTACTAAACTCAGTTTAATAACATATCTCAACTACATTTAAAAAAAAACCTCACTGAGGAATATCCCCCGATTCTCTCTGAAGCAGCGGTAATAACTCAGAACCACTATTCCTGTTCGCCTCTATTAGCAGCCTCACTTTTGTTTATTTTCAGTTAAGGGCTCGTATTCTCCCCTCCCCTTTGTTGTCATGGGTCAAATGCCGTTTTCTTCCAAGTCTTCCTCGTAGATTTCCACCCAACCTGAAGTTCGCCAAAATCAAGGGCTGATGGGATTCTGTAGCCCCCAAGTCACTTCAGAAAGGAAGGGGCGGGGGATGTCACAGAACAAACCCTACCAAAGTGCCGTGTGCCAGGAAGACGTGTGAGCCTCAGTCCTCACGGGAAGAGCCTCCCGCTGCCTCAAAACCCGCGTTAAAAAGTTCAGCCCGACCAAGTCTTTCTGCTCTCCCCTCTGCCTGCAACTTCTCGAAACCGCATGGTCTCGCCAGGATAGGGGTGATCTGGCACCAACGGAAAAACCCCTGCCCAGCCCCCTGGGGACCCCGAAGCCGGGAAAGTGGGAAATACTCCCCGGGAATCCCGGAACCCCCGACCCTTCACGACGGCCCGATGGGGAACCCATCGGCAGCCCATTGATTCTCCTCGAGCCCTCGCCAGGCCAGCGCGGCGCGGGGCAGGGGTCCCCAGATGCCCGCAGCCCCCCATCTCTGCAGGGAAAGCCCGGAGCGGAGGGAACTCCCCGCCACCGCGGAGGCGGCAACACCCGCCACGGCTCCGCGCGGGGTCCGCGGAGGGTGGGGACACCGCGCGCCCTAACGCCCCTCCGCACGCGCGCCCGGCTGGCCGGGCCCGAGGAGCTCCGCTCGCGGCCGGTGGGGCCGCGGGCGTCCGCGATCCGCCCGCCCTACTCGCGCCCGGCGCGCACTCCGAGGCGGCCGGGGGCGGGGGAGGGCGGCGGGGCCTCCTCCCGCGCGGGAGGGAGGAAGAGGGGAGGGAGGAAAATGGCGCGGAGCGCCCGGGCCTGAGCCGCGGCCGGCCCCGTGGGGGGCCCAGGAAGGCGCGGGGAGCCCGCGGCGGGCTCAGGCCGGACCCCGGCCCGCGCCGTGACCCCGACCGCGCGGGGAGCCGAGGGAGCCGGCGCCGAGCTCACCTTGGGCTTTTCGTCGGCCATGGCGAGCGCCGGAGTCTCCTCAGCTGCCGCTTCACAAAAGAGGTACCAGGTCCGCACCGAACGAGCACACAAGCAGCACCAGGAGCGGCAGAAGAAGGAGGCGGCAGCGGTGGAGGAGGGAGAGGGCGCGCGCACGTCGTGCGCTCCCTCCCCCCACCCTGCGTGCGCGAGCACGAGCCGCCGAGGCTTCCCATTGGTTGCCGCCTCGCGGGAGCGCGCAACGCTTACATAACCACCCCCACCCCCCGCCTCGCACCGCCCCGGCCTGGGCCCGGCGCCCGCCAGGCCGGCGGGAAGAGGCGCGGACACGCGCACCCGGCCCGCCGCGGGGGCGCGCCTGGCTCTGGGCGGGGCTGTATTGTCCTCCTTCTGTGGTGGAGCTTAATCAAAATGGCTTCCAGCTGGTCCTCGGTGGGGACGAGGAGGCTTGAGGCCTAGACCTGAGACTCAGGCTGGGGAAGGCAGGCTGACTAGAGCAGGAAGGGGGAGCCTAAGTCAAAGCCTTAGCATGAGGTTCTGGGGAAAAAACCCTCTTGTTGGTGGCCCAAATGCAGCTTTCTACATGGTTGGAGGAACATCACACTCACTCAGCATCTCATCCTCTGAATTTCAAAGCTTCAGCCTCAACGCGCTTCCCACCGGGCTCTTGCTTCAGTGCGGTGCCTACTCCTTTCTTGCTGGTAAATCCGTACTTTGCTAGCTGAGGAAAAAATGTTCATCCTACAAACTCCTTACTCATGGCCTGGGTCCCAGCCTCCAAGAGGAAACAGGATCCCTGACAGTGAACCACCCAATATGGAGCTTCCAGACCAATCAGTCAGGTTAGAAAATAGAAGTAGGTCCTTCCTGTCTTAGGAGCAATCCTGACTTCAAGGCAGTGGATTCCTCCCTCTACTCTAGGTAGGTTTTATTATTCCCTTCGTCTTTATGCTTTCTTCCACTCCTCCCTTAGCATAGAAAAAGCCTCTCTCCATTCTGTTTCCTTCTTAAGTTACCAACATATCTCGCTCCATTCTTGGCCAAACATCTTGAAAAACTGTCCATGCCAGCTGCCTCCACTCCCTCACCTCCCACTCACTCCTCAATCCACTGCAGCCTGGTGCTGTCCCCGGAGCTCCCCTAGAAATGCTCTCTGCAAGGTCACCACAGACCTCTGTGCGGAATCCAGTGTGCTTCCCCAATCCTCACTGCTCGGAATCCCCTGCTTGTGACTTTGGGCTGTTGATTCCGGCCTGTCCTTGATCCCTTTGCAATTCTTTTCCTACTCAGGCCTTCCCTTAAATGTTCCATGCGTTGTGTTTTAGATCCTTTTCTCTTATCATTCTATTCCCTCTCCTGGGATGATTTCACCCACCTTCTATCACCACCTATTAGCTAAGGATTCTCAAATATGTGTTTCTAAACTAGGTCTTGCTCTGAGCATCCAACCCACAAATCCAACCAACCTGTGAAAATCCCCACTTGGATGTCCCAGAGGCACATCAAACTCAGCAAATCTCAACTAAAATTCCTCACTTCACCTTCTGGGAACCCACTGCCTTTCTCCTTTGAGTTCTTGGTTCACTGAATGGCACACCATTACAACTGTTGCTCCTCTAGGCCGGAGAGCCAGGGGGCTTCCTTGACTTCTTTTTCTTCTTCACCCTCACCCCCTCACCTCCCCATGCAATGGATCTCCGAGTCCAGTCTATTCCACCTTCTAAATACCTACCAAATCTAGCTGCTTCTCTTCAGGCTCTGTCTGGTCTCCGAGCCCATCTGCATTTGCTGGACTTCCAGCTGATCCTTCATGGGGAAGAGGAGGCTTAAGGCCCTACATGAAAGACAGGCTAATCAGGGTGGGCAGGGGAAGCCTAAATTCAAGTCAGCTTACCCCGAGACTACTGCAATAGCCTCCTGTTTTGTTATTGTTTTTGTAAGGTAAGTTCCTCTTGTGCCTGTATATTTGAGTGGCTCAGAAGCATCTAAGGTACCATTTTTTGTTTGTTTGTTTTTGTTTTGTTTTGTTTTAAGCAAGCTCTACTCCCAGCATGGGACTTGAACTCACCTCCCAGAGATAAAAAAAGTTGCATGCTCTACCAACTGAGGCAGATGGGTGACCCTAGAGTACCAGTTTAAATGCATATTTGTAAGAAAATAAATGCATATTCTTGGGCAGTGTGGCTCTGGAATCCCCCATTTTTTGGAAAGATTTTATTTATTTATTTATTCATGAAAGACACAGAGAGAGGAAGAGGGATGTGGAACTCAATCCCAGGACCCTGGGATCATAACCTGAGCTGAAGGCCAGCATTTAAACAACTGAACCACCCAGGTACTCTAGAATCCCCCCTTTTTAACAAGCTTCCCTGATGATTCTCCCCCCCCCCCCCCCGCCACCCAGATGATTCTTAACACACACTGGTCTGAGAACCACAAACCATTCTAAAGTAAAAACAAAAAAAAAAAAAATTTTGCCACTCCTTGGTTCAGTGGCAGTCCTCTGCCTTGAAGGGTAAAGTCCAAAATTCCTATAAGGCCTACAGAGCCCTTTGAGAGTTAATCCAGGCTAACCAGTCTAGCTCTTTCTCATCATTTCCTCCTGGAAGTCTCTGCTTCAGTCATATTCAATTACTTGGGGTTCCTGAATGCGCCAGCTCTCTATCAACTCCAAGCTTTCATCCATTGTAGGTACTCAAAGATTCACTGAGTGAGTAAATAAATTGAAGCTATCACTATGTGTGAGGTCACATGCTAGGCATTGGGCAAAGTCCCTGATTCAAGTAACTTATAATCAGGTCAGGGGTGGGTACGAAATACACAAGAAGTGAAAGGGGAAGAGAACCAACTTCGGGCGTCAGGCACTGAGTGGGGCTTTACTAATATTAGCTCATTTTCTCCTTACACAAACCCTTCTAAGTAAGTGTAGTATTTATTGGCTACTGAGGGTCAAAGGAGTTAAATAACTTGCCCAATATCACACAGCTGGCAAGTAGTGTTGATTGAGGTTCTACTGTATGCCAGGGAATGAACAAGCTGGGTGCTATGCCAGGTACTACAGAGAAAGAAAGAGAGAAGCTATCCTTGCTCTCCTGTACCTAGGTCTTCTGTTGCCATCACATACCTTCCCAGCCTGATAAGACTGGAGAACCATAAAAGGAATATGTCCTATTAAACTTACCCTGGTTAATATCTGTGAGCCTCCAATAATCAAATGGTTGTTTAGTCATTAGCTTTTAGGCGACAGGTGTGTCTTACAGTATCCTTCCTCTCCAAAGTTATGCTAAATTACAAAATCACCTTCAGGCAAAGGAGGAACTCCTATAAAAAGTAGTTAACATATTCAAATGTGTGAGCAATATATATTCCAATGGCAGGGGCACTTGGGTGGCTCAGCTGTTAAGCCTCTGCCTTCAGCTCAGGTCATGATCCCAGGGTCCTGGGATCGAGCCCTACATCAGGGTCCCTGCTCAGCAGAGAGCCTGCTTCTCCCTCTCCTACTCCCACTGCCTGTGTGCTCTCTTTTTACCTCCCTCTCAAATAAATAAAATATTAAAAAAAAAATATAGTACATCCCAATGGCAGACTGGAATTCTATGAGCTGAACCTAGGGGATCTGCTAAAATTGTATACGAGAGTCTCTTTACAATTTCCAAAGGGAAAAAAATATGAAAAGGTAGAAATTTCCCAACATTAAGCTTGTCCCTCCATCATTTAAAAAAAATATATTTTAGTTATTTATTTGACAGAGAGAGGAGAGACAGCGAGACAGAGGGAACACAAGCAGGGGAAGTGGGAGAGGGAGACGCAGGCTTCCCGCTGAGCAGGGAGCCTGATGTGGGGCTCGATTCCAGGACTCTGGGATCATACCCTGAACCGCAGACATTTAAGGAGTGAGCCACCCAGGCGCGCCCCCCCCATCATTTTTATGGGGGAGGGAAAATGGGTGGCTGTGCACTGGAAGAGGATGCTTTAGAGTAAAAAGTAGAAGGGGTAGCAGATACAGAAAAGAACAATGGCAGATTTTCTCTTTTTTCCCCAAAGATTGATTGATTCATTCATTCATTTGACAGACAGAGATCACAAGTAGGCAGAGAGACAGACAGAGAGAGAGGAGGGGAAGCAGGCTCCCTGCCGAGCAGAGAGCCTGACACAGGGCTTGATCCCAGGACCCAGAGATCATGACCTGGGCCGAAGGCAGAGGCCTAACCCACTGAGCCACCCAGGTACCCCCAATGGCAGATTTTCATCGAGTGATTATTATCTGGGGATTCTGTGCTAACCCCTTGATCCTAACTAAACCTCTATTATTGTCCCCATTTTACAGAAGAAGAAAATAAGACATAGAGAGGTTGGCCAACTTGATCACCCAGCTTGAAGTGGCAGAGCCAGAATCCTATGGAACTCGGGCTTTCCAACTCAGAGCCCAGTGCTTAGTTCCTGTGGAACCACATATAGATCTCTATGCAAGGAAGAGAAAAAAACAGGCAAGAAAAAAATCCTAGAATAGTCCAGGAGCACCAGTTGAGTTGTTTTGACTTAAATTTTTGTTTGGTACTCTCTTGGCAGAATGAAACTTCCATGAAAGCAGAGACCTGTCTGTCTTGTTTGCAGTTTTATCCCCAACACCTTGCATAGTTCTTGGATCCTGAAGGATGAGAGAAGTGGTAAGTGAGGAGGAGAGCTGTGTGGTGAGTGTTTTCACCATTAGGGGTTGAGTAGGAACTTGGGCAAAGAAAGGCCTCATTCCTCTAGAAATCTAATTAAATATCAATAATTGGTGTAAGAAGGTAAGTAAGGGTAGGGTAAACCTGCCAGAAGGTACTTCTCATGGCCAGCTGCCAAAGAAAAAACAATATTCCTACAAGTAGTAGGAAAACAAGAATCACAGTCTTATTTAGAGCTTTAAGTCTTTGCCAAAAACCCCAAGAAACACATAACTGAATTTATAACACAGACAACTAAAGCGTGTAGTTTATAACATCAAATTTCCTTCCCATTCTAACAAAGGTTAGTTGAGTCCTTGAGCTATGTGTGTGAACACTGTAAGAACACTGAATACTGAATGCCTAAATACTGCAGGAAATCTGGAGGCAGAACAGTGATATTATAGAAAACTTCCAGCTTTCTATCTTTGCGTCATGGCAAAGATGGGTCTCAAGATAGTGCCAACAGCCAAAGCCAAGAACCTGCTATATTGCACTTTAAATGTGTCAGCTGGGGTATAACTGTAGGGAAATATTGTCCCACATCACAATACCATACATCACTATGTAGTAATATACATATTGCACACACATGACTTAGAGGATGGCTCTGTAAGGACCCTTTTGAAGGCAGGTATCATTGCTATTCATATCTTCGTAGTCTCAGCAGGTAACAAAGTCCTGAGATCCAGTGATCGATAAATATTTACTGACAGAGCAATACTTACATAGTACTTGTCATGAGAATACCAAAAGTGCCTGCAGTGGGTTTTCTGAATGCAGCTTCTACACTGGAATGACAATTTCTTCTAACCCATTAATGCTCTAGTCCTTCTCTGTCCATTTCTGGACTCTAGCAGGGCCCAGTGACTCGAAGCTGTTTGCTCCATAAAATGAACAGAAATTGGTGTGCCTGGGTGGGTCAGTGGGTTAAAGCCTCTGCCTTCGGCTCAGGACATGATCCCAGGGTCCTGGGATTGAGCCCCACATCGGGCTCCTTGCTCTTCGGGAAGCCTGCTTATCCTTCTCCCACTCCCCATGCTTGTATTCCCTCTCTCGCTATATCTCTCTCTCTCTCTCGAGTAAATAAATAAAATGTTTAAAAAGTTTATATATCTATACTCTTCAAGCTCCTGTTTGTGAGTGATTCCACTCACCCTGCGGTGGAGAAGATAGCTGGGAGAATGGTTCTCGAACAGTGGTCCCTTGGGCAGCAACATCACCTCTACTTGTGAATTGGGTAGAAGTGCAAATCCCTGGGTGGTACCCTAGACCTTCCGAATAAGAAGCTCTATTGATAGAGTCCATGAGTCAGTGGTTTAACAAGCACTCTAGATAATTCTGAAGCTTTCTGAAATTTGAGAGCCACAGGACTAGAACAGCTTTTACTCCTCCAGTAGTGACTTTGTCACATTTATAATTTTATTTCTCAACTTGAAGTCTTACATGGGGCTGTAAAGCAAGTTCTCACAAATAAGGCCTTATTTGTGTATGTGCACATATGTATGTATCAATATACATATATATGTATGTGTTTAAAACAGCTATCAGGGACGCCTGGGTGGCTCAGTTGATTGAGTAGCTGCCTTCGGCCCAGGTCATGATCCCAGCGTCCTGGGATCGAGTCCCACATCAGGCTCCTTGCTCGACAGGGAGCCTGCTTCTCCCTCTGCCTCTGCCTGTCTCTCTGTCTGCCTGTGCTCGCTCTCTCTCCCTCTCTCTCTCTGACAAATAAATAAATTTATTTTATTTATTTATATTATTTATCCTGGGATCATGACCCAAGCGAGCCGAAGGCCTACACTTAACGGACTGCGCTACAGAGGCGCCTCTGTTTTTTTAAGTAGGGTCCACGCCTAGTGCGGAGCCCAATGTGGGGCTTGAACTCATAACCCTGAGATTAAGACCTGGTCTGAAATCAAGAGTCTGATGCCCAAATGACAGTCACTCAGGTGTTCCAGGGAATTATTTTTATTTTTTTTATTTTTATTTTTTGTTAAAGATTTTATTTATTTATTTGACAGAGAGACACAGTGACAGGGAACACAAGCAGAAGGAGTGGGAGAGGCAGGCTTCCCGCTGACCAGGGAGCCCGATGTGGGGCTGGATCCCAGGACCCTGGGATCATGACTGGAGGCAAAGGCGGACACTTAACAAATGAGCCACCCAGGCGCTCCTTTACTTTTATTTTTAAAGATTTTATTTATTTGTTGAGGGGGTGGTGAACACAGGACCAGGGGGTGGCGGGCGCAGGGAGAAGCAAGCTCCCTGCTGAGCAAGAAGCCTGATGTGGGACTTGATCCCAGGACCCTGGGTTCATGACCTGAGTCAAAGGCAGATGTGTAACCCACTGAGCCACCTAGGCATCCTGGGAATTATTTTTTAAAGGAATAAAAATTTGGGGGACGCCTGGCTGGCTCAGTTGGTAGAGCATGCAACTCATGATCTTGGGGGTGTGAATTCAAGCCTCACAATGGGTGTGGAGACTACTTATAAATAAGTAAATAAAATAAGGGATAAAAGATTTTAATTCCTTCACATTCCCATAATACCACACTTATCTCTCAGTTTTGTCCACTTATTTTTCAATGTTATTTATTTATTTTTAAAGCTTTTATTTACTTGAAAGAGTGTGCATGCACATGCACACTGTGAGCAAGGGTGCAGGGGTGGGGGGATGGGGGAGGGGCAGAAGGGGAGGGAAAGGGAGACTCTGAAGCTCACTCTTTGCTCAGCGTGGAGTCCTATTTGGGGCCTTATCTCAGAACCCTAAGATCATGACCTGAGCTGAAATCAAGAGTGTGACACTTAACCAACTTGCCACGCAGGTGCTCCTTATCTCTCAATTTTAATTTGGTCTTTATCCACATGTAAATGTCTTTATATAATTGTAGAAATGTTAATTGTAATTAACTGTAGAAAAATTTTTTGTTTACTTTTGAATTTAAAATTATCTGGTAAACATGCTAAAAGAGGACTTTTTATTTTATTTATTTATTTTTTAAGATTTTATTTATTTGACAGACAGAGATCACAAGTAGGCAGAGAGGCAGGCAGAGAGAGAGGAGGAAGCAGGCTCCCGGCTGAGTAGAGAGCCCCGATGCGGGGCTGGATCCCAGGACCCTGAGATCATGACCTGAGTTGAAGGCAGAGGCTTTAACCCACTGAGCCACCCAGGTGCCCCGGGAGATTTGATTTTATTAGGATGGATGAAATGTATCCACTTAGCACTTTTATATAGGCCACATCTAGAGCTACTGCACTAGAGCACAATTCTTCTGGCTTGATCTGAGAATGATTCTTAGTTTGACTTTGGAGTGACTGAAAGTGATTTCTGGTTTGACTTTTGGGCAATAAATATGTTTTGTTTTAGGAGATTTTCATTTGATTCCAAACATATTTTATTCTTTCTGTCTTCCTCGGGTTCTGATATACCACAGGTTGAAATTTCTCTTGCATAATTGAAGAGTCTTCAATATAGATACAGGAATTCAGGAGTTAAACCAACTGATATAAGGAGAGGAGGAGTCTGGGGAGGACAAAGAAGACAAAAAGATTTGTATACTGATCATCTGTTTTTTCCAGAAGTATTCCTTTATGATTATATGAAAGAAAAAGAGGATTTTTTTATATGATTTTATTTATTTGATAGAAGACAGAGCAAGAGAGGGAACACAAGCAGGGGGAGTGGGAGAGAGAGAAGCAGGCTTCCCGCTGAGCAGGGAGACTGTTGGGGGGCTCAGTCTCAGAACCCTGGGATTATGACCTGAGCCAAAGGCAGACGCTTAATGACTGAGCCACCCAGGTGCCCCAAGAGAAAGAGGATTTATAAACTATGTAATTGAGGGACGCCTGGGTGGCTCAGTTGGTTAAGCGGCTGCCTTCGGCTCAGGTCATAATCCCAGCGTCCTGGGATCGAGTCCCACATCAGGCTCCTTGCTCGGCAGGGAGCCTGCTTCTCCCTCTGCCTCTGCCTGCCTCTCTGTCTGCCTGTGCTCACTCACTCTCTCTCCCTCTGTCTCTGACAAATAAATAAATAAAATCTTAAAAAAAAAAAAAACTATGTAATTGAAACATCATTCTTGGGGCGCCTGGGTGGCTCAGTTGGTTAAGCATTTGCCTTCAACTCAGGTCATGATCCCAAGGTCCTAGAATGGAGCCTGGCATCTTCCTTTAAAAAAAAAAAAATATTTATTCATTTGAGAGAGAGTGGGAACACACTTGTGAGCAGGGGGGAGGGGCAAAGGAAGAGGGAGAAGCAGAATCCCTGCTGAGCAGGGAGCAGGACACAGGGCTCAATTCCAGGACCCCGAGATCATGATGAGTCGAAGGCAGATGCCAACCAACCAAGCCACCCAAGCGCCGCCAAAATATGTTTCCAATACTTTTTCCCAGTATTATCCAGCCCTAAGTCAGACAATTTCAATGCTTCTCTTATTTTTAAATGAGAGTCTTTTCAGGAATTTTTTTTAATCTTTAAGTAATCACTACACCCAACGTGGGGCTTGAACGCACAACCCCAGGCTCAAGAGTCACATGCTCTACTGACTGAGCCAGCCAGATACCTTACAAATGACAGGTTTTTTTTCTTTAAGATTTTATTTATTTCACACACACACACACACACACACACACACAGAATCACAAGTAGGCAGAGAGACAGGCAGAGGGAGGGGGGAAAGCAGGCTCCCTGTTGAGCAGAGAGCTTGATGTGGGTCTCCATCCCAGGACCCTGAGACCATGACCTGACGCAAAGGCAGAGGCCCAACCCACTAAGCCACCCAAGACACCCCAAAGACAGTTTTAAAATATCAAGAAGCTATACTACTAAAAATTTCTAAGGTCTTTTGTCATGCAAAGTTTTTTTTTCTCAGGTCTCCCTTTGAGAAAGGTGGTTTTTCTTTTTGGTCTTTCATCCTGTTATTATTCTTTTTTAAGATTACATTTATTTGAGAGAGTGAGGCAGAGAGAGCATGAACAGTGGTGGTGGGGGGGGAAGGACAGAGCAAGAGGGAGAAGCTGGCTCCCCATTGAGCAAGGAGCCTGATGCAGGACCAGATCCCAGGACCCTGGTATGACCCAAGCCGAAGGCAGATACTTAACTGACTAAGCCACCCAGGTGCCCCTTTATTTTTTTTTTTTTATTAATTTTATTTTTTGAGAGAGAGTGAGAGAGTAGGGGAGAGGTGAAAGGAGAAGGAGAGAGAGAATCTTAAGCAGGCTCCATGCTAAAGGCAGAGCCCCATTCCGGGCTTGATCTCACCACCCAGATTATGATCTTAACTAAAATCAAGAGTCTGATGTTTAAACCATTGCTACACACGCACCCCAAGATTTTTTTTTTAAAGATTTTATTTATTTATTTGACAGATCACAAGTAGGCAGAGAGGCAGGCAGAGAGAGAGAGAGAGAGGAGGAAGCAGGCTCCCTGCTAAACAGAGAGCCCAATGTGGGGCTCCATCCCAGGATGCTGGGATCGTGACCTGAGCGGAAGGCAGAGGTCTTTAACCCACTGAGCCACCCAGGCACCCCAAGATTTTATTTTATTTTATTTTTTTAAAGATTTTATTTATTTATTTGACAGACAGAGATTACAAGTAGGCAGAGAAACAGTCAGAGAGAGGAGGAAGCAGGCTCCCTGCTGAGCAGAGAGCCTGATGTGGGGCTCGATCCCAGGACCCTGGGATCATGACCTGAGCCGAAAGCAGAGGCTTTAACCCACTGAGCCACCCAGGCGCCACCCCCAAGATTTTATTTTTAAGTAATCTCTATACTCGATATGATCAAGAGTCACATGCTCCCCCCCCCAAAAAAAAAGAAAAAGAAAAGAAAAGTTGCGTGCTTTACTGACGGAGCCAGCCAGGCATCCCCTCAATGTTCGTTTTACTTTCAGAAAGTATTAGGTTTCTTTTTACTCCCTGGAAAATGGGCATGAATACTTTCCTCATACTTCATAGCTGCACCACTGCTGTTCGAAATATTCAGATCAGTGAAACTGAAACATTTGGAAAATGCATTAAGACATAGATGGTAGAACAGTGCGGAATTTTGTGCAAAACTGCGTTAAAGCTCATCCTATGGATGGAAGTCTTCAGAGACAAGAAGGATTTTTCTTCCCTTGCTTCACGATCTGTACTTCGAAAGAACGAACTATTGGGGTGACAGGATTTTCCTGATCACTCCAAGTCATCTTTTTCTACCCATTGAAATACGCTGTTCAGAAGAACCTCAGGGAAGGGAGCGTTTTGAAATTTTGTTTTCAAATTTCTCTAAATAAAAGCAGCTGCTACATTTTCAGACAGTATTTCCTAAGACTTGTTATCTTCAATTCGTTAAAAAACTTATTTGCTAACTTAGAAAGTCCTGTTCTCTTCCCTGTGTATTTGCAAATATGGCATTTACGAAATAAATCACTCCTTTAAGTTATTGGAGCACTTCTGAGCTTTCCATAACAAGGTCTTGGATTCCCTGATTTAAGTCCTCTTTTCTGCTTTGCTTTGGTGAGACAACAAACTAGTATTTGTATTTAATTAAGCAAGCCCAGCTGTCTCGATTTCACAGTTGTTTCAGCCGCTTTAATTTTGTCTGCGTGCCTTACAGGCGTTTTGGGGGTGGGAGTGGGCGGCAACCGCCTTTCGTACCCAAGCCCAGTGCACCGACGGGGACTGGGCAAGGTCTGGATACCGTTCAGAGAAGCAGCTGCGACGACCTTAACTTGCAGACCCAACAGAGGCGAGTACAGCCAGAGTAGACAGACACCACGGGCTCGCTCACCGCGGTTCCAGTACCTGCGCTCGCCCCAGAAGAGCCGCCCCAGTCCGCGCACGCGCAGCCGCACTGCCGCGGCTCCCGCCCTCTCCGGGGGCCTTTTCCCGGCCCGGCGCGGGGCTGTCCGCAGCGGCGCCTGAGCTGGCTGAAGGGTTACTGGGTGGACCGGTTGCCCTGGCTCTGTTCTCCCTGTCCCGTTGTCGCCGGCCAGGAAGGAGGGACATGTGTAGAGTGTCGCGGAGGGAAGATCGTGGCCGAGAGGAGAGGCCCCTGCGGCGTTGGGTGCTTGGACCTGCAGGCAGTGCACGAGGCGCTCGCCAGGGGGGGGGGTCCTCTCTCGCAGGTGGCTGTGAGCGGGAGGCCTGAGCCGGGAGCGTCCGCGGCCGCGCAAGTTCCAGGGGGCTGAGGCGAGGCGCTATGGAGGAGCTCGACGGCGAGCCGACCGTCACTGTAAGGGCGCCCGCAACAGTCTTGCCTTTGCGGTCCGAGGATTGTGTCTGCTTTGTCACTGTAGGCTTGTCTACCTCCCGCGAGGCTCCTGGCCTCCTCCCTCAGCTCAGTAGCCACAGTTGGGAGGTCCCATTAGCTAGGTGCTCGTGTTCGGGTTGCAGTGGTCGCTAGGTTTTTACTCTTTCTTTGTATACTCAGAAATGCCTGGCTTGGAGGCCTCACTCCTCACTCCATCCCTCACCCTCTCTTGCCTTCCCGACTTTCCCGTCCCACTTCCGTTCCTTCTCCCGTTGGACTAGTGCTCTCGTGAGCGGGCTCCGACCGTGCGGAGGTTGAAGGGGCTTTTATTTTCCGCGGAACTAAGCTTCACATGGCAACACCATGGGCTTGGCTTCTGCTTTTTGTGCCGCGCTGGCCCAGGATTTATTAGAAGTATTTGTTCTCGGAGACTTCTTGTACTTACGGCCCTGCTTGTTTTCAGTTCTGTCTGGACTTTCAAGAGCGTGCCAAATGGGAACGATCTGTGATGTTCGAAAATAGATTCCTGGCGTTTAGATAGGAGATACCTACCGATCCTCCGCTTGGAACACTCTCTTTTTCTCTTTATCTCCTCGCTTTTCAAATGCAAGAACCAGCACCCTCTCCCTCAGGAAAGCCTTCCCTTACCTCTCTGGCTAGGGCAAATATTTCTGTCCATTATTGGCTTGGTCTGCACCTCTTTGCTCTTGGTAAGTGGTAAGCTTAGCTGAACTGCAGGTTGCCTGATCTTGGATTTATTGCTTTTGAGAAGGTTGAGATGCCTGCAGTTTTCTGCTAAAGCCAACAGATGGAAAAGCAGTGCCTGACAAAACCAAAGATGGGGTCATTTCAAAGCTAACTGGACAACAGGAGGCATAAGATCGTAAAGAGCAGTTAATGTGGGTTGTTACTCTATAAAACTTACTGTTGTAGTGTGTTAAAATTTTAAGACCCATATAAATTACTTTAAATGTTACATATCAAGGCTGTGTCAGTGTCAGTGGGAAGAAAAATTAGAATATCAGAATCACTGGAACTTTTTCAAACATCATCTTGCCTTTCCCTCCTCCTCTTATATCAGAGTCTTTTGATGGGGTCCCCTTTCCAGTAACCTGCACAACCCTGGGGAGTCACTACTTTGATACTGAGCCTTGATAATTAGCCTTGCTTTTAGAAACTGAATGAAGATGAGCCGAGCATATTTTTAACACCAGCAGTGGTGATGGACTTGTGATAGCTCAGCTCCACGCTGGTGTTGGGGAGACCAGGAAGGAAATTGATTGACCTTGTTGACACAGCCTTACAGAGAGGCATTTTCTTTCTTTCTTTTTTTTTTAAAGATTTTATTTTTTTATTTGACAGAAAGAGACACAGTGATAGAAGGAACACAAGCAGGGGGTGTGGGAGACGGAGAAGCAGGCTTCCCACAAAGCAGGGAGCCTGATGGGGGGCTCGATCCCAGGACCCTGGGATAATGAACTGAGCTGAAGGCAGATGCTTAACAACTGAGCCACCCAGGTGCCCCTAGCATTTTCCCACGTTTCTTACTGCCTGTTTGTTTAAGATTTTATTTATCTCTTTGACAGGGAGAGAGCACAAGTAGGCAGAGAGGCAGGCAGAGAGAGAGGAGGAAGCAGGCTCCGTGCCAAGCAGAGAGCCGGATGCAGGACTCCATCCCAGGACCCTGAGATCATGACCCGAGCCAAAGGCAGAGGCTTAACCCACTGAGCCACCCAGGCGCCCACTGCCTGTTGGTTTTTTTTTTTTCTTTTTTTTAATTGGACTTCCTCAGTAGACTGCTAGCTTTTGGAGGGTAGTAACTGTATTATACAGTGTTGTATTTCTAGAGCACAGTACAGATAAAGGCTTACTAGACATTGCTTAGTTGTTAAATGACTGCGTTAGCCCTTCCTCAGAACTAACTGCACTTGTCCTTTTTTTTCTTTTTTTTTAAGATTTTATTCATTTATTTGACAGAGAGAGAGAGAGATCACAAGTAGGCAGAGAGGCAGGTAGAGAGAGGGGAGGGAGGGGAGCAGGCTCCCTGCTGAGCAGAGAGCCTGATGCCGGGCTCGATCCCAGGACCCTGAAATCGTGACCTGAGCCAAAGGCAGAGGCTTAACTAACCCACTGAGCCACCCAGGCGCCCCTGCACTTGTCTTTAGACCAGATTATTGCCAGCTAAATTTCTTCTCTGCCAAAAATATTCATGGAGTGCCATCTTTGTGCCAGGGTCTCTTCTGAGCAGTGAATGAGAATCCCGGAATCTCCTGCCCTTGTGAGCTTTTTTAATCTTTAAAATTTTATTTATTTATTTATTTATTTATTTATTTATTTATCAGAGAAGGGGGGAGAGAGAGAGAGAGAAAGAGAAAGAGAAAGAGCAGCAGGTAGAGGGAGAAGCAGACTCCCCGCTGAGCAGGGAGCCAGATGCAGGACTCGGACTCCCATCCCAGGACTCCGATTAACCACCCAAGCTGAAAGCAAGTGCTTAACCAACTGAGCCACCCAGGTGTCCCGTCCTTGTGAGCTTTTATCCGTTTATAGGGCAAGGTAATAACCATGTAGGATAGTCATTTCAGGCCCTGAGAAATGTTGTTGCAGTCATTTGAGAGTTGATGGTGGCTTTGGTTAGACTGGTTGACATGGTAAGTGGTTGGATTCAGGCTTATTTAAGAGTAGGACAGGATTTACTGATTGGACAAAGGTGGTAAGGGAAAGTGAAGAGTCAAAGATTACTCATAACATTTGAGGAAGGCTTTGTCCCAGTGGGGGAAGGGAATGAGACTTGGAGGTGAGCATCAAGAGTTTTTTTTTGGTTCTGATGTTATGAATATAGCTCTAGAGGTTAGGTAACCTGTGAAGGTGTGAATTAGGTAGTTGAATGTATGAGGCTGAGGCTCAAAGGGGTTGATCTGAGTTGGAGAGAAGAATTGAGTCTTTATCAAAGGGATGGCACAGGGGCGCCTGGGTGGCTCAGTGGGTTGAAACCTCTGACTTCGGCTCGGGTCATGATCCTGGGGTCCTGGGATCGAGTCCCGCATCCGGCTCTCTGCCCAGTGGGGAGCCTGCTTCCCCCTCTTTCTGCCTGCCTCTCTGCCTACTTGTGATCTGTCTCTGTCAAATAAATAAAATCTTTAAAAAAGAGAGAGAGATGTCACAGAAGCCATGGTATTGGAGGGCTCCTTTTAGTAAGTAACAAACAGTTCAATTTCTTTTTTTTTTTTAATATATTATTTATTTATTCATGAGAGAGAGGCAGAGGAAGAGGGAGAAGCAGGCTCCTGTTTCTGAGCCTGATGCAGGACTCAGTCCAGGACCCCGGGATTACAACCTGAGCTGAAGGCAGAGGCTTAACCAACTGAGCCAACCAGGCGCCCCAAACAGTTCAATTTCTTTTCTTTTTTTTTTTTTTTTTAAGATTTTATTTTATTTATTTGACAGAGAGAGATCACAAGTAGAGAGACAGGCAGAGAGAGAGAGGAGAACAGGCCCCCTGCTGAGCAGAGAGCCCAATGCGGGACTCGATCCCAGGACCCCGAGATCATGACCCGAGCCGAAGGCAGCGGCTTAACCCACTGAGCCACCCAGGTGCCCCCAAACAGTTCAATTTCTTTTCTAGTTTAAAAAAAATTCCCTTTTTCTGAACTGTAGATCATTAAATTACAATGTAGCAGTTGATTAAGGATAGCTCTCCTTTTTATCAACACTTGCAAAGTGGCAGGCTGGGTTGAGGTGCTCAAGAAAGCTCACTTGCTTATTCAGGGTCTTAACAGACTGGGCTGATCTCAACCACACTTAGCTGTATACATAGATTAGCGCTTAACTTTCATGATCACTTATTTCTAGGTGATCTGCTTGCAAGCATTTGAAAACAAAGCCTTTAGTAAAAGTAACAGTGTCTGTGCCTTTTTTTTTTTTTTTTTTTTTTTTTTAAAAACTAGTTGATTCCAGGAGTGAATTCAAAGAAGAAGCAAATGTGTTTTGATTGGGGTCCAGGGGAGATGCTGGTGTGTGAAACCTCCTTCAACAAAAAAGGTAGGTTTTTGTTTTTTTCTTCTAGGTTATCCATCTTGGCACATGTGTTTTTTTTTGTTTGTTTGTTTGTTTGTTTTTAAGATTTTATTTATTTGACAGAGATCACAAGTAGGCAGAGAGGCAGGCAGAGAGAGAGAGAGAGAGAGAGAGGGAGGGAAGCAGGCTCCCTGCCGAGCAGAGAGCCCGATGTGGGACTCCATCCCAGGACCCTGGAATCATGACCTGAGCCAAAGGCAGAAGCTTTAACCCACTGAGCCACCCAGGCGCCCCTTGTTTTTTTCCTTTATTCTCAGATTTAGCTAACTGAAGCAAGAAACAGTTGAACTTAACTTTGTACCATTTTCATTTTTAAACTGTTTCCTGTTTAAGATTTTCATTAATGTATGGGATCTGGAAGATGTTGAGTACAGGAAAAAAAATTAGTAATGTTTGTGGTATTCCTTTATATTTAAAAATTTCAAGTTTTTTCCCCTTGTCCAGAATGACTAAATTCCCTTCACAGCAGCCCTCTTTCCATGAAACTGTGGAACAGTTTCTGCATAGTCCTTATAGTCCTTGCTTTTGTAGTATTGTAAACTTGATGAATTCTGTTAGCTGTTGATATAAAGCACAAAAGATCTGGAGAGTGAAATGACTCTTCCTTTTTCTCTAAGCTCCTTCAGATTTTGGACATGGATCTTTTCTTTCTGTTACAGACTCTTCTACTAGCAAGAGAAAACTAAATTTTCACATTTGATTTTGCTTTCTCCATTTCAAGAGAGGTCTCTGGAAATGTAGTAAGAGATTTTCTTGCAAATATTCGACAGGTTCTTTTTCCAAATGTGGAGGCTTTCCTCTTCTATAAGGAGGGAATTGATCTAATGGAAGTCTTACAATTTTGGCAAATCATGTGGTGTGCAGTTCCTGCATTTTGAAGTGATGTAGTTAAAAAAAATATTTTTCAGTATAGTTTTTCTTAATTCTATCAATAACAGTTCTCCATGATGTTGCCAAATGTTTATGGCATATTTTAGTATTAAAGATCTCAAGCTTGGCAAAGCTCTAGAAGCTGCCAAAGGGACAGTTGCTCAGGAGAGAACCTTCTTTGAATATGTCTAGCCTCTTTTCATACTTAATGGGAAAGCTTATCAGCATTTTTAGTTTGTCCTCCATTGTTGGAAACATGAGGCTTTCTTTTTGTTTATGTCTATTGAAGTCTGGATAGAGACAAGCCATTGAACATCATCACAGCTTTTTCAAGAAGCTGTTATATAAGAAATGTCTACAAGTTGGTGGTTTATAATTTCTCATTATAGATCCTTTTTATCACTGCCACAGAATAATTTAGTCAACTCTTGATTCTTTGTTTTAGGGGTAATGGCAGTACAAAGAAATATAGAAATAATATTTATTTGAATTTGAGGTTATATAAAATTTCAGCTCTAGGTATCTTTTCCTTTTTTTAGATTATTTATTTATTTGTGAGAGAGCAAGAGTGTATATGCATGAGCAGGGATCAGGGGCCAAGGGAGAGGGAGAAGCAGACTCTGTTGAGGAGGGAGTCCAACACAGGGCTCTATTCCAGGACTCCGATCATGGTCTGAGCTGAAGGCAGACGCCTAACTGACTGAGCCACCCAGGTGCCCCTCGATGTAAGTTTATCTTATTTATTGAGTTATCCATAAGCTAATATTAAGTGACCTTAATTTTTTTAGAGATTTTATTTATTAGAGAGAGTTCACGAGCAGGGGGGAAGGGTAGAGAAAGAAGCAGAATTCTTGTTGAGCAGGGAGCCCGATGTAGGACTTGATCCCAGGAGTGAGAGAGGAGCACAAGTGGGGGAGGGCATTGAAGGGCAGAGGGAGAAGCAGACTCCCTATTGAGCAGACAGCCTGATGCGGGGCTCCATCCCAGCATACTGGGATCATAGCCTGAGCCAAAGGCAGACGCCCAACCAACTGAGCCACCCAGACACCCCCAGTTCATACTTTTTAACATGAAATCAGTAGCAAAGAAGCTGAAGCTTTTGTAATTAGATAACTCAATTAAAAATTTAAAGTGTGGGGCACCTGGGTGGCTCAGTGGGTTAAGCCTCTGCCTTCAGCTCAGGTCAGGATCTCAGGGTCCTGGAATCAAGCCCCACATCGGGCTCTCTGCTCAGCAGGGAG
Source organism: Lontra canadensis (assembly GCF_010015895.1). Classification (NCBI taxonomy): domain Eukaryota; kingdom Metazoa; phylum Chordata; class Mammalia; order Carnivora; family Mustelidae; genus Lontra; species Lontra canadensis. The sequence goes on along the minus strand of NW_022631035.1, from coordinate 5,815,935 downwards.
CCTGTTTCCCCTTCTCTCTCTGCCTGCCTCTCTGCCTACTTGTGATCTATGTCTGTCTGTCAAATAAATAAATAAAATCTTTCAAAAAATAAAATAAAAATTTAAATAAAATTTAAATAAAAATTTAAAGTGAGAGGTTCAGTCAGTTAAGCATCTGCCTTTGGCTCAGGTCATGATCTCAGAGTCCTGGGATTGAGCCTCACATCAGGCTCCCTGTTTAGCAGGGAGCCTGCTTCTCCCTCTCCCTCTGCCTGCCACTCCCCCTCCTTGTGTACATGCATTCTCTCTCTTTCTGTCAAGTAAATAAATAAAATCTTAAAAAAAATTTAGTGCGTCTGGACGGCCCCGTCTGTTAAGTGTCTGCCTTTGGCTCAGGTCATGATCCCAGGATACTGCGATCAAGTCCCGAATTGGGCTTCTACCTCAGCTGGGAGTCTGCTTCTCTTTCTATCCTTGCCTGTACTCGTGACCTCTCTCTGTCTCTCAAATAAATAAATAAAATATTTTAAAAAATTTTGAAGTGAGTTCTTGTATGAGGGTAATGGTGATTGATGTTAATTTTTTCTGTTTTAGAAGAATCAGAGACTGAGCCAGGCTGCCCCTTTATCTATATCATCCGAAAGGATATAGATGTTTACTCTCAGATCCTGAGAAAACTCTTCAACGAATCCCATGGAATCTTTGTGGGCCTCCAGAGAATTGAAGAAGAATTGACTGGAAAATCCAGAAAAGCTCAGTAAGTTGGCTGCTGATAGGTGCTGAAGTTCACAACTAAATTATGAAAGCCAAATGAAATGCATTGTTTTCCTTTTTTCTTTTCCTTAAGATTTTATTTATTTGAGAGAGGGAGAGAGAGAGGGAGCAAGCACAGGAGTGGTGGGGGAGGGCAGAGGGAGAAGGAGAAGCAGATTCCCAGGTGAACAGGGAGCCCAACACGATGGGGCACAGGGCTCCGTTTCGGTACTCTAGAATCCTGACCTGAGCTGAAGGCAGCAGCTTAGCTTACTGTGCTACCCAGGCCCCCTTAGAACTGTTTTTCTTGCTAAAGATTGCATCTTTTTTTTTTTTTTAAGATTTTATTTATTTATTTATTTGACAGACAGAGATCACAAGTAGGCAGAGAGGCAGGCAGAAAGAGAGGAGGAAGCAGGCTCCCTGCTGAGCAGAGAGCCCGATGCGGGGCTCGATCCCAGGACCCTGGGATCATGACCCGAGCCGAAGGCAGCGGCTTTAACCCACTGAGCCACCCAGGTGCCCCTAAAGATTGCATCTTAATAACTAAACCAGTTGCTTTCTTGTGGATGTTTGTTTAGTTTTGTCATTTCCTTTCTAATTAATTAGTTAATTATTTATTTATTTTAAAGGTTTTATTTATTTGACAGATATCACAAGTAGGCAGAGGCAGGTGGTGGGGCGGGGTGCAGGCTCCCTGCTGAGCAGAGAGCCCCATGTGGGGCTTGATCCCAGGACCCTGAAATCATGACCTTAGCCGAAGGCAGAGGCTTAATCCACTGAGCCACCCAGGCGCCCCGTTTCCTTTTTTAAAGACTTTATTTTGAACTAATTTTGGACTTACAGAAAAAGTACAAAAATTAAAGATTCCTGTGCATCCCTCACTTAGTTTTGTTACGTTAATATCTACATAATCATGTTATTGTTACTTAAACCAGGAAACTTAAAACATCAATGCGTTATGATTCAAGGCCTCATTTGAATTTACCAGTTTTTCCAGTAAGGTCCTTTTTTATCCGCTGCAACTCAGGTTGTATTTAGTTTTTTTTCCTTAGTCTCTCTCTTTTTTTTTTTTTTTAAGATTTTGTTTATTTATTTGACAGGTAGAGATCACAAGTAGGCAGAGAGGCAGGCAGAGAGAGAGGAGGAAGCAGGCTTCGTGCTGAGCAGAGAGCCCGACGTGGGGCTTGATCCCAGGACCCTGGGATCATGACCCAAGCCGAAGTCAGAGGCTTTAACCCACTGATCCACCCAAGCGCCCCAAGATTTTATTTATTTGACAGAGGTCACAAGTCGGCAGAGAGGTGGGGTGGGGGAGGGGAGAAGCAGGCTCCCCGCTGAGCAGAGAGCCTGACAAGGGGCTCTATCCCAGGATCCTGAGATCATGACCTCAGATCATGACCTGAGCTGAAGGCAGAGCCTTAACCCACTGAGCCACCCAGGCCCTCCCTTTTCTTAGTCTCTTTAATGACCTTGACACTTTTGAAAAATACTGACCAATTGTGGTGACAGTCCCTCCATTTCGGTTTCTCCGATGTTTTCTCATGAATAGAGAAAGATAATGCATTTTTTTTTTTAAGGTTATTCATTTTTAGTAAGAATACCACAGAACTGGTATGATGTGTCCTTAGTTGTCATGTCATAGGGTTCATGATATTGATGTTTTATTCTGGTTTTGTTGACCTTTGATCACTTGCTGGATGTGGTTTCTACTGGGTTTCTTTTCTTTTTTTTTTTTTTTTAAAGATTTTATTTATTTATTTGACAGAGAGAGATCACAAGTAGACAGAGAGGCAGGCAGAGAGAGAGGGGGAAGCAGGCTCCTCGCCGAGCAGAGAGCCCGATGCGGAACTCGATCCCAGGACCCTGAGATCATGACCTGAGCCGAAGGCAGCGGCTTAACCCACTGAGCCACCCAGGCGCCCCTCTACTGGGTTTCTTGACTATAAAGTTACCATCTTTCCCTTTGTAGCAGAAACTTTTTTTTTAAATTTAATTTTATTTTTTCAGTGTTCCAAGAGTCATTGTTAGTAGCAGAGACTTTGAGATTATGCAAATCCTATTTCTCCTTAAATTTTCTTTCTTTTTTTTTTTTAAAGATTTTATTTATTTATTTGACAGACAGAGATCACAAGTAGGCAGGGAGGCAGAGAGAGAGAGAGAGGAAGAGAAGCAGGCCTCCTGCTGAGCCGAGAGCCCGATGCGGGGCTCCATCCCAGGACCCTGGGATCATGACCTGAGCCGAAAGCAGAGGCTTTAACCCACTGAGCCACCCAGGCGCCCCATCTCCTTAAATTTTCAACTGCTAGTTTTAGTGTCCATCAGTGGATCTCATCTGCAGCAATTAATGTCAGTATGGATTCGTGGATATTTATTTCAGCCCACTGATTGTCTCATATATTACCTACTTTGTTGCTCGAGTTCCAGCTTTCGCTGTAGGAGCTCTTTCAGGTTGGTTCCTGTCTTTGAGCAAGCTCCTACTTTCTATTGAGAACTTCCTTGCTTTTTGTCACCACAAGATGCACCAGGCTCATCTTGTATGTCATTTCATTTTTTGTAGGTTGGTCCGAGTGAGTAAGAACTACCGATCAGTCATAAGGGCATGTATGGAGGAAATGCACCAGGTTGCAAGTAAGGATTCTATGTGTGTATATGTGATAATAATTGAAATGTTTATCTAGCTGTAAATACTGCAAGGTAGAATCTATTTGACTCTCCAGTTTAAAATTCTTACTTTCCTGTCTTCCATAATTCTTAATTTTTTGGCAGTTGTCTTGAGTATATTTTTCAAGTTAGAGCATACTGAGCCAACAGGTGTGAGACTAGGGCCAGATTAACAACCTTTGAAAATCACATTCCTGGTTCTTTAACCTTGGTGACTTCTTTGTTTCTTTCTCCTTCCTCCCTCCTTTCCTCCCTTCCTTCCTTTCTAAAAGACTTATTTTGAGAGAGCATGTGTGAACGTTGAGGGAGGGGCAGAGGGAGAGAGAGTCTTAGACTCTGTGCCAATCGCAGAGTGCAACTTGGGGCCTGGTCTCAAGACCCTGAGATCATGACCTGAGCTGACTTGTTCTCTTAACCAACTGTGCCACCCAGGCATCTCTAACCTTGGTGATTTAAAGTCACCATAACCATGAGAGCCACATGACTCCTGGATGCTGAGTAGAGTCTTTTATAACCTGATGGTCTCTGTAGTTTATAGTTGAAAGTGTCACTTACAGCTCGAGGGCATTGGGTGTGCAAATCATTGATCTGCAACAAAGAGATACGAAGCATTTTTAAAAAAATCTATAGTGAAGTGGTGCCTGGTTGGCCCAGTCAGTTAGGCGTCCGACTCTTGGTTTTGGCTCAGGTCATGGTCTCAGGGTTGTGAGATCAAGCCTTACTTCGGGCTCATGCTCAGTGTGGAACCTGCTTAAGTTTCTCTCTTTCTCTTCTCCCAACCCCCTTCCCCCACCAGTACATGCTCGTAAAAAATAAAAATCTGTAGTAAAAATGGGTGGGCATTAAAGGAAACAAAGGCCAAGCCAAAGAACCTGGTATATGAAGCTATAACTATGAGACTAAAAGTTTAATTGCTCACTTAAAATGTTTTGTGTTTTGTTAGTTGCTGCTAAAGATCCAGCCAGTGGTCGCCAGTTCAGCAGCCAGGTAAGGTGGGGGGCACTTTGTTGTCCTGCTGGGGCCATTGTGTCCTCTTGCATCCTCAGCCTGGTGTGGGGCTTGATTCCAGGACTCTGGGATCATGACCTGAGCCAAAGGCAGATGGTTTTTTGTTTTTGTTTTGTTTTTTAAGATTTTGTTTATTTATTTGACAGACAGGTGACAAGTAGACAGAGAGGCAGGCAGAGGGGGAGGGAGAAGCAGGCTCCCGGCTGAGCAGAGAGCCCTATGCGGGCCTTGATCCCAGGACCCTGGGATCATGACCTGGCTGAAGGCAGAGGCTTAACCCACTGAGCCACCCAGGCGCCCTGAGTTTCCGGTTCTTATGGGAAATGTCAGTCTTAATCACGCTGTGTCACCTGAGATAGTGAGCTGAGCTTTTGGAATCACCAGTTATTTAATACACTGTACTCAGCTCATGAACCCAGTATTTTTACTCAGTTGTTTAGTTGGAGCTAGAAGATGACTGAAACAATTCTTTCTTTTGTAGAAACTTGATGGTGTTCAAACTCAGTAGTGAATAGGGACTAGTGGATTGTCTCTGGTGCAGTCTAGTGCACAGTCAGCAAAGCATTTGTTTTTCTTTGTGAACTAGGTAGTCTGCGTTTGTGTATGAAAGGATGGTGGGGAAGAGGAGACTGCATGTTCCTAAGGGCAGGGTGCAGATGAGTTTTATTTTTGGGTCTTATATGAGTGCCTTTTAATAGACTTTCTTAAACTTAGTCCCTTGAGTACCAACTTCACAATTTTTGCTGTATCTGTAGAATTTAATTTTCTTTTTATTAACATACAATGTTTTATTTGTTTCAGGAGTACAGATCTGTGAATCCTTAGTCTTACACACTTCACAGCACTCACCATAGCACCTACCCTCCCCAGTGTCCATGACCCAACCACCCCATCCCTCCCACCCTGCTCCTCTCCAGCAAACCTGTTTGTTTCCGGAGATTGAGTCTCTTATGGTTTGTCTCCCTTCCCAGTCTCATCTTGTTTCATTTTTCCCTCCCTCCCCTCCACGATCCCCTGCCCTCTCTCTCAAATTCCTCATATCAGAGATTATATGATAATTGTCTTTCTCTGACTTATTTCACTTAGCATAATACCCTCTAGTTCTATCCATGTGGTTGCAAATGGTAAGATTTCAGGGTTTTTGTTTTTTTTTTAAGATTTTATTTATTTATTTGAGAGAGATCACAGGTAGGCAGAGAGGCAGGCGGGGGCGGGGTGGGGAAGCAGCTGAGCAGAGAGCCGGATGTGGGGCTCCATCCCAGGACCCTGAGATCATGACCTGAGCCGAAAGTAGAGGCTTAACCCACTGAGCCACCCAGGTGCCCCGATTTTGTTTTTTGTTTTTGTTTTTTGTTTTTGATGGCTGCATACTATTCCATTGTATGTATATATCACATCTTCTTTGTCCATTCATCTTTAATGGACATCTAGGTTCTTTCCATAGTTTGGCTATTGTGGACATAGCTGAAATAAACATTCGGGTGCACGTGCCCCTTTGGATCACTGCATTTGTATCTTTAGGATAAATACTCAGTAGTGCGATTGCTGGGTTGTAGGGTAGCTCTATTTTCAACTTTTTGAGGAACCTCTATACTGTTTTCCACAGTGGCTGCACCAGCTTTCATTCCCACCAACAATGCAGGAGGATTTCCCCTTTCCCCACATCCTTGCCAACACCTGTCCTTTCCTGACTGGTTAATTTTAGCCATTCTGACTGGTGTGAGGTGGTATCTCACTGTGGTTTTGATTTGTATTAGAATTTTAAATACTATTTACTGAAGGGACATCTGGGTGGCTCAGTTGGTTAAGCTACTGCCTTTGGCTCAGGTCACAATCCTGAGCTCCGAAATGAAGTCCCAAATTCGGCTCCCAGCTCAGCAGGGAGTCTGCTTTTCCCTCTGGCCCTCTCATGCTCTCTCTCACTCTCTCTGTCTCTCAAATAAAGTCTTAAAAAGTATATATTATTGGGGCACCTGGGTGGCTCAGCGGGTCAAGCCTCTGCTTTCAACTCAGGTCATGATCTCAGGGTCCTGGGATCAAGCTCCGCATCAGGCTTTCTGCTTAGTAGGGAACCTGATTACCCCTCTTTCCGTCTGCCTCTCTGCCTACTTATGCGCTCGCTCGCTCTCTCTCTCTCTCCCTCCCCAAAAAAATAAGTGTGTGTGTGTGTGTCTATAATTTACTGAATATTTTTCTACGAATCATCTCCCATTTACTTAGAGCTTCTTTCTTTTTTTTTTTTTCTTTTTTTTTTTTTTTAAAGATTTTATTTATTTATTTGTCAGAGAGAGTGAGCACAGGCAGAGAGAGAGGCAGGCAGAGGCAGAGGGAGAAGCAGGCTCTCTGCTGAGCAAGGAGCCCGATGTGGGACTCGATCCCAGGACCCTGGGATCATGACCTGAGCCGGAGGCAGCCGCTTAACCAGCTGAGCCACCCAGGCGTCCCTTAGAGCTTCTTTCTAAATCAAAATGTTCATAAAGACTTTGGGTGTGATGAGCTAATTATATTCTTCTATAATATACATTAAACTAAATCAAGAACCATTAAAACAAAAAAAAATTGTTAATCTGCCTACCAACCCCTAAAATTCACTCACTGGCTTCCCTGTGGGAAAGAAACCCTGCTATAGAAATATTCAGTAATTGTTGAGTTAATAATGAATGACCTCATATGATTCAAGCCCTGCTTCATTCCTTTGCTCTAAGAGAAATGTCAGGAATGTTTTCAGTTAAAACTTTGTCTCCATTTCTTCTTTAGGTCTCCATTTTGTCAGCAATGGAGCTCATTTGGAACCTTTGTGAGATTCTGTTTATTGAAGTAGCTCCAGGTGAGCAAGAAATCATCCCTTTACAATACCAAAGGTGTCCTCCTGCCCTTTCCTCTTTGTCTTTCCTTTGTGTCGTGATGAGCATTTTATTGCCAAGAATGCTCTTTTCCTCACCCTTCATCAACATAACCAGCAGAAAGCTATATATAACACCCTAAAACCCTGCTGTTTTATCAGATACTACCAAAAAAACTCAGAGATTATGCCTTCTAAAAACCCAAGATGTTGGGCAGGTGACCCCTAAAAAACACCAGGAAAGCACAGTGGACTAGTGTGTGGCAGGGGCGGTCAGGATTCATACGGTGGACTGGTCAAGCTGAAGAAAGTTTTAGGATCAGGGAAGAGGCATGGAGTGGGTCTCCCTCCCAGCCTCAGAAAGAACCAACTCTGTCCACTCCTTGATCGCAGACTTCTGGCCTCCAGAAATGTGAAACAATAAATGTCGGTTGTTTAAAATTAAAAATTAAAAGAAAGGAACAAAGTTTTAGGGCTGTGAGGAGGGATTAGATGGTGAGAAGCAAAGTCACTTGGAGACTTCTGTCCCCAGAGATTGAGGGAAGGGGCAGCCCTACCTGTGAACTGTGCACTCTGAATTATTCCATGTTCTTGAACTAAGTTGTGGTTGGTATGGTATCCTGGCCTGAGTGGGCTCTCTGTGGAGGTGCTGCAGGGGTTTTTTGCATTCTCTTGATGACTTACGTTTGCTTTTATCCATAAATGAATGTTAATAATCTGTGCAGTCATAGCTTTTTACTCCTACTCCTGCTAAAGCCCTGAGCAATGTGAACATAAAATTAGTTGATTCTGTGTTTATCTCCTTCCGTATATTTTGAGGGCTGTTGCTGTGGTTTTCGTCATACCTCGCACCTAGTCAGTAGCAATCCCTACGTGGCCATTCCTTAGGTAGCCACCGAGTACTGCATAGTCATGAAGAATTAGAGGTTGAAGGTGAGATTCAGCCCTTTAAAAAATTCATGAAATGTGGAACTGCCCGGATCAGAGGAACTATTCGTAAGTCCATTTGCTAGTCCAGCCCTTTATTCAGGACCATATGGGTACCCACCGAAGTGGGATAAAGTACTTCCTACCTAGTCATCTTGTCTGCCTACATTTTCTGTCTGTACAATGGGAAAGTGGAATTTGCTGCAGATGAAGCTGAGGTTTTTGTGTGTAACAAGAGTTTTTTCTCCCAGCTGGCCCTCTTCTCCTTCACCTCCTTGACTGGGTCCGACTACACGTGTGTGAAGTGGACAGTTTGTTGGCAGATGTTCTGGGCAGTGAGAATCCAAGCAAACATGACAGCTTCTGGAAGTTGGTAAGCATCTCCTGCAGGCTGGGCCTTCCTGACTTCCATCTCATGATCTGTTTTTCCCAGTGCTTCAGGCAGGCCCAAGGATTGCCTGCGGAGCCTGCTCAGAATCTGACTGGCTCTTTGGGTCTGTGATTATGGGGATGCTCTTAGATCTTTTCTTCCCTGCTCCACAGGAGAGTTTAGAACTAAGTTGTCGTGTAAGAAAAGTAATGCTTTGTAGACTTCCCATTGAGCAGGGACATTTAATTTCTTTGTGAGTCTAAGGAAGAGAAGATGTGATAAAACTGTTCGATAGGAGCTGGAGGGGGTTGGAGGTTAAATGAGCAGGAGGAGTTTTGATGTGATAGAAATATTCTAAAACTGGATTGTAGTGATGCTGCACAACTCTGTAAACTTAGAACTTAAATAGGTGAGTGTTTATAGTGTAGCTCCAAAATTGTAGCTCCAAATAGCTATTGAAAACAAAAAGATGGATGATCCTGGAGTTATTTTGGGTTATCAGTGTGGAAGTCAGTGTGTGTATTGGGGTTGTGAGTGTGTGTGTGGGTGGGTATGTATATACTCTGTGCCTACTGACCTGTGACCCAATTGGGTTAGGGTTGCTAGTTGACCTGAATAATGGAAAGTTGATTCAACTTAGAAAATCTGGAATTCCGATAAATGTTGCCTTTGATGCTATTTCTGGGCCTTTTGTTGCTGGGAGATCTGTGCAAGTGTGGGGAGAGCCTTTGTTCAGGAAGTATTAGACTCAGATTTTGTGTCTCTGATTCATTCACTGAGTATTTATTGAGTGCTCCTGTTTGCAAGGCACTGAGGAAACAGTCATGAACAAAGTGGGCGAAGATTTCTTTCCTTAGGAAGCTTTACATCCTGGGTGGGGAGACAGGAAACAAGTACAGAAACAAGTAAAACATGTAGCATGCCTAACAGGGGAGCTCTGTGATGTGGAGGGCAGTAAAGCCAAGGTGGGGCATGGGCAGTGCTGGAGCCGAGGAATCAGGGAAGGCCTCCCTCATGAGGTGATGGTGGGGGGAGGGGCGCTGGGCCAAAGGACGGGGAAGAGTGTTGCAGATAGTGAGACCTGCACATGCTCTCGCCTGGAGGCGCGTGAGATGAGGAGCAGTGTGAGCAAGGGCAGGGAGTCACGGGGTTAGATCAGAGGGTTCCTTAGACTGTCATAGGGACTTAGAGAGAGGCAGTAGAGCAGTGTGGTAAGAACATGGTCTGTGGTGCCAGACTGTCCGAGTTAGGTTGCCAGCTCTGCCTCTTGCTAGCTGTGGGGTATTACATGTGTTACTTAATATCCTTTAGTTTCTTCTGTACAGTGCAGATAGTAAGGTTATGTTTTTTTGTTTGTTTGTTTTTAAAGATTTTATTTATTTATTTGACAGACAGAGTTCACAAGTAGGCAGAGAGGCAGGCAGAGAGAGAAGAGGAAGCTCTGCTTCTCGCCGAGCAGAGAGCCCAATGCGGGGCTCTATCCCAGGGCCCTGGGATCATGACCTGAGCTGAAGGCAGAGGCTTTAACCCACTGAGCCACCCAGGCGCCTCTAAGGTTATGTTTAAGGTTATGTTACGATTAGGGCTCCTAGGTGGCTCAGTCAGTTAAGCATCTGACTTCAGCTCAGGTCATGATCTCAGGGTCCTGGAATCAAGTCTTATATTGGGTTTCCCTGCTCAGTGGGGATCCTATTTCTCCCTCTCCTTCTGCCCCTCCCTCCCGCTCATGCTCTCTTCTCAAATAGAGATTATATTTTGATTAAAAGATATATATGTGTGTAAGCTAGTTGATGGACACGGCCCCTGAGTCAGATGGGGTGGGCGGGCGCATAGGAGAGCTGAGCATTCACTCTGTGATTGGATGTAGGTTTCCAAGGCTCTCTGGCTGCCCTACCAAGGATGGAGCAAGGGCAGAAGCAGAGACCGGTCTAGAGGCTCTGGTACTAAACTATGAAAAGATGGTGGTGACTTGGACAAGGATGGGAGCTGAACAGAGGAGGTGGTGAGGAATGATTACATTCTGGATGCAGTTTGCAGATACTGTTGATGGGATTGGCTAATAGATAAGATGTGCATGTGTAAGAAATGAGAGAATGTGGGAGGATCAGGTTGGTCAGTTGGAGGCAGCCAGGTGTTTACTTTTAGAGATGCTACATTTAAGATGCCCATGAGGTCTAAGTGGAGATACTATCTCGGGCAGTACTGTGTACAAGTCTGGAATCCAGAGAAGGAAGTACAGGCTAGAGAGAAATTGGGGATTTGTCAGCATATATATCTTTGGCACTTAAAAAAAAAAAAAAGAAGATTTCATTTATTTATTTGAGAGAGAGAGAGAGGGAACAGAAGCAGGGGTAGTGGGAGAGGGAGGAGCAAGGCTTCCTGTTGAGCAGGGAGTCCAGTTTAGGGCTCGATCCCAGGAATCCCAGAACGCTGGGATCATGACCTGAGCCGAAGGCGGATGCTTAACAACTGAGCTACTCAGGCACCCCTATCTTTGGCTTTTTTGAGCATGACTTAGTATGGGAAAATGTTACTTTGTATGTTTTACATATTTGTTAGTGTGTATGTACTGTTGGTTGTCATTATGCATGACAGTTAAAGTCTATAAAGTTGCCCGAACGTTGTCTTGCTGATTATTGTAATACAGGATTCTTCCAGCCTCTGATCCCATTTTTGTGAGCTAATCAATGTATAACCTTGTTTTATGTATGGTTTTGCTTAAAGACATCTCATTTATTTATTTTTTTATTTTTTAAAAGATTTTATTTATTTATTTGACAGACAGAGATCACAAGGAGGCAGAGAGACAGGCAGAGAGAGGAGGAAGCAGGGTCCCTGCTGAGCAGAGAGCCCGATGCGGGGCTCGATCCCAGAACCTGGGATCATGACCTGAGTCAAAGGCAGTTGAAACCCACTGAGCCACCCAGGCGCCCCAGGACACCTCATTTAATATATACCGTTGACTCATCACGGTGAATAATACAGTAGTGCGTGCCTGAGCGAGGCTAATCTAACACATTTTCTCCCTGTGGGCCGCCATCCCTCCTTAGCACTTAAGCACTTCAGCACTCTGCTCAGCAAAAAAGCACAACAATACAAAAAAAGTGGCCCTAGGTAGAACCTGAAAAAGACCCTTGTTTGGTGTGAGAGTTGATACAAGAAGGTAGAGTTCTGCCTTGTTCATCCTCAGCTGGGAATGTGCACATCAGTTAGTTCATTTTTGCCACTCTGCACACATCCACAAGTAATGGTGACACTACCTCACATACTGACTTCGGGGTTACAGATAGATGTTAACAAGTTGGGGAAATTCACAGATGCAGAATCTGAGTAATGAGGACTGACTTGATGTTGAGCGTACGTGTGCGTCTGTGTGTTTATTTGAACTGAACCTTTTATGAACTCATCTTTACCTGATGTACTATGCCGTTTTCTATTTTTTTAAAAAATGTTTTATTTATTTATTTGACAGACAGGGAACACAGGCAGGAAGAGTGGGTTCCCATGGAGTAGGGAGCTCAGCCATTTTCTGTTTTCTGTTTCATTCATTCACCATTTATTAAGTAAATTCTACATCCAGTGTGGGGCTTGAACTCATGACTGTGAGATCAAGAGTTGTGTGCTCTACTGAATGATCTAGCCAGGTGTCCCCATTTCATTTATTTTTAAAAAGTTGGTTGCAATCTGTAATGTGTTAAAACATGCAGTTTGAAAAGCATGGTCCCGTTTAAAACCCTTAGACTAGGTAAGCTAGATGAGTGCTGGAGGGAAGGAGCCAGCGCGCTTCCGTAAGGCTAGGAAGCCCAAGTGCAGCCTGAGGAGACCGGCTCCGGGGCGTGCGCGAATGTTGTGCTCTTGTGTGTCCTCCAGGTGACCATCTTGGTGCTACAAGGCCGGCTGGACGAGGCTCGGCAGATGCTCTCCAAAGAAGCTGACGCTAGTCCCTCCTCGGCAGGCATGTGCCGAATCCTAGGGGACCTGATGAGGACGATGCCCGTTCTCAGTGTATGTGGGAGCGGCCCTGTTCTGCTGGGTCACAAGAGAGGGGTTCATTTATTAAGCACAAAGCGTTTCTGTGGCGATGGCATCTCATCGTGTCTCTCCCCTTAGCCTGGTAACACCCAGACGCTGACAGAGCTGGAGCTGAAGTGGCAGCACTGGCACGAGGAGTGCGAGCGTCACCTCCAGGACAGCACGTTTGCTGCCAATGCCCACCTGGAGTCTCTCTGCAAGGTCTGTGGGAGGGAAGTCCAGGTTGGGGTCGAAGTTGGGGCTGTGACATCCAACACAGCAATGCCGGGAACGTGATCCTCTCCGGACAAGGCTGTCCATCAGCTCTGCCAGACAGAAGAGGGCTCTCACACCTGATGCTCTAGTTGAGATTAGCAGAGGTTTTTTGTTTTTGTTTGTTTGTTAAGGTTTTATTTATTTATTTGAGAGCGAGAGCGAGCCTGTGCTCGAGAAAGCACGAGCAGGTGGGGAGGGAGGGAGAGAAGCAGGCCCCCCGCTGAGCAGAGAGCCTGCCGCAGGGCTCCATCCCAGGACCCCGGGATCACGACCTGAACAGAAGGCAGAGGCTTCACCCACTGAGCCACCCAGGAGCCCCGAGACCAGGAGAGTTAACAGAGACGTTGGTCTGGCACTGAAGGAAAATCTCTCTTTCCTTAGATCATGCTGGGAGATGAAGCTGCTCTGTTGGAGCAGAAGGAGCTGCTGAACAACTGGTACCACTTCCTAGTCACGCGGCTCCTGTACTCTCATCCCACAGTGAAACCCATTGACCTGCACCTCTATGCCCAGGTGAGCCTGAACTCCGAGGGATGGCGGTGGGGAGTGCGAATCCTGTGGGCTAGGTTATGGCCAGTATGTGGCCTTTTTGAGTTGAACCTCCCCGGAGAACAGGAGGGTCTTTCATTTGCCCCTCCCTCCTCCTTTTAAGTTTATTTTTTTAGTAATCTCTGCCCCCAGCATGGGGCTCAGACTCATGACTCTAGAGATCCAGAGTCGCACGTTCTTGCAGCTGCGCCCGCCAGGTGCCCTTCCTTTGGCCCTTTTTGAAGGACCCCGTCACCCTTCTCCAGGGTTCCCTACACAGCAGCCCTGCCTGTCCCCTTGAGTCTCTGCTTCCATCTGGGAATTGAGTGGGTCCCCAACTTTCCACAGTCCAGCTTTGACCTGTTTTTGGGAGGGGAGAGCAGCCCGGAACCCCTGGACAGCATCTTGTTGGCGGCCTTTGAGTTTGACGTGCACCAGGTGATCAAGGAGTGCAGGTAGGCCCTGCCGCACCGCCGCCCGCGCCGTCCCTGCTCGCGGCTCAGTGAAGCCAGGCGAAGTCCGAGCGTTGTGCAGCCGGCGCCGCCGTCTTCTCTTAGAATGTCTTGTTGCTTCTCACTGGTGTCTTAACTTGCTTCCCACACACATTCTCCCCTCCTGAGCCACATGGGGGTAGATAATGGCTTCTTTCTGGACAACCTTGGGGACCTTCCTGAGGTACTATGTTTACTGTATTCATAACGATTTTTAGGGATGTTGACTTGAACAACATTGCAGTAAATGACTTTGATACTTAAAATCCAGAAAAAGCCAGCAAGCCTATTTCTTGGAACCTGATGGATATGCAAACTGCCTTAAGGGAGAGCACTTCTCAGTAGCCTCACTGTCTAGTGAGCCATGAGCTGCCTCACCAGCAGGCTCCTGGCTGAGTCTGTGTAGAGCAAGGATGCTACACTACCCCCTCCTCAAAAGGGTGTCTTGTCAGTGCATTGAATCTTCAGCAAGGTGAGAAAGGGAGTGTCAGACATAATCAAATGTACAGCTTGTTGGGAATTTTCATATATAGTAAGTCAGACGTCATTTTGTGTCCCTTCTTGTGCAGCCTGGACACGTGGGTCTTGCACTGAAGACCCCCAGCAGATTACTGTTGGGAACTACAGCAGACGGCCTTGCTCAGTATCAAATTCACTGACCTCTACCAGATCTTTTTCAGTAGATCTGGGTAATGGGAAGGGATTCCCCTTCTGCTATGCTCCTCCTGTTTGAGCTAGAAGACAGCTGGAGCTTGAAGAAAATGGTGGAGGAAGAAAACTAGGTTTTGTGTACATATTCTTTTCACAGATGTGGAGCTGGAGCTGGAAGATGACTTTCAGAATCCAGCTGTGGGGGGGCTATCTGCACGGAGTGGTTAGTGAGAATAACTTACAGAGGTGCACACACACGTCATTATTTGGCTTTGTCATTGTCTCTGCCTATAATTTGAAGTAGTGGGCATTTCTAAATGTATTGGCTCTTACAGGAGTGGGTTATTTTCACCAGGGCTTCCTTCATAATCCACATCTCAATTTTTGGGAACAAATCAGATTTGAGCACAACCAGGAGGAAGGACAATGAAAAGGGAAAGCACCCTGTTCTCTGCAGTGACAATAGAAAAAAAGAGAGGGGTGCCAGTGGAGTGGCTTTCATGAATGCCACAGAAAATGGCCTCACCCTCCTGCCAGTCACACATAAAGAAGGATCAGGCTCCCAGTCCGTTAGTCTGAACATCTATCTGTCCTGGCAAATAGGAAAGGGTCTAAAGTATTTCTGTTTCTTACAAATTTTGGATTTAGGGTTTTCTTTTCTTTTTCTTTTTTTTAAATTTATTTATTTGATAGAGATCACAAGCAGGCAGAGAGACAGGCAGAGAGAGAGGGGAGGAAGCAGGCTCCCTGCTGAGCAGAGAGCCCGACGCGGGGCTCGATCCCCGGACCCTGGGATCATGACCCGAGCCAGAGACAGAGGCCTCAACCCATTGAGCCACCCAGGCGCCCTTGTTTTGTTTTTTTAAAGATTTTATTTATTTGACAGAGCACAGGTAGAGGGTAAGCTAGGAGCCCGATGTGGGACTCGATCCCAGGACCCTGGGATCATGACCTGAGCTGAAGGCAGACGCTTAACCGACTGAGCCACCTAAGTGCCCCCAAAAGAATCTTTTTAAAGCTATGTTGAATATAATATATCCATTTTCTCATTTTTTTTTCCCTTAGAACAGTCCAGGTAGACAAACGATAAAATTACTTTTTCTAGGGGCACCTGGGTGGCTCAGTGGATTAAAGCCTCTGCCTTTAGCTCAGGTCATGGTCCCAGGGTCTTGGGATCGAGCCCCACATCAGGCTCTCTGCTCTGCGGTGAGCCTGCTTCCTCCTCTCTCTCTCTCTCTGCCTGCCTCTCTGCCTACTTGTGATCTCTGTCAAATAAATAAAGTCTAAAAAAAAAAAAAAACCTAGTACACTCCTTTAAAAAAATAATAAAAAATTTTTAAAAATTACTTTTTCTAGATGAAGGGGACAGAGAGGTAGGGACTGACTGAAACTGTGGTCTCGAGTACCGTTTATGGTACTTTTTTTGTTAAAACACTATCTAGTTAAGACCCTGCGATGGGTCCTAACATGGGGCTCCCTGCTCAGCGGGAAGCCTGCTTCTCCCTCTCCCTCTGTCCCTGCTTGTATTCTCTCTCTCTCTGTCAAATAAATAAAGAAAATCTTAAAAAAAAAACCCAAAACTTGAGCATGATAGGACTTTGGGTAGCTCATAATGAATTTATAGACCTCTTAGTATTTGAGGATGATTGTAGAAATACGGGTGTTTTTGAAAATTGGCAAAGATAATTTTTTAAAAAAATTTTTAAAAAATTATCGTTTTAAAAAATTATCGAGAGTGAGCAAGAGAGAGAACACAAGCAGGGAGAGTGGCAGATTCCCCACTGAGCAGGGAGCCCATCATGGGGCTCGATCTCCTCATCCTGAGATCACAACTTGAGCTAAAACCAAGAGTCAGCCACCTGACTAAGCCACCCAGGCACCCCAGTTTTCTTTTACATAATCTCTGTGCCTAATGTGGGGCTTGAACTCATGACCCCGAGATCGAGAGTCACATGCTCTGCCAACTGAGCTAGCCAGGTACCCCAGCATACATAAATTTTTTGAATGTCATAGATACGGTTATTAATAAAGTTTGAAAAAGCTATTCTTCAAAGAGAATGTTAGGAAGACCAACAGGGACATTCTGTAATGGTAGAATCCTGAAACAGATGGAGTATCTAAGGATCTGTAGCCCTAAGAACAAGGCAGAAGTTTTACACATTTGTCCAGTAATTCAGTATAAACCAATCCCTGTTCTTTTTTATTATGAAAGCAGAATATTTTTTTACCTTAGTGCACAAGTACACCTCAAGACTGTTTGCCTCGATAGTCTGCTTCCACTTGTGCTTGATTTTGTTACAGAAAGCAGTCATTAAATGTTTCCTTACCTGGGGTGCCTGGGTGGCTCAGTGGGTTAAAGCCTCTGCCTTCAGCTCAGGTCATGGTCTCAGGGTCCTGGGATCGAGCCCCACATCGGGTTCTCTGCTCAGCAGGGAGCCTGCTTCCCCCTCTATTTCTGCCTGCCTCTCTGCCTACTTGTGATCTCTGTCAAATAAACATATAAAATCTTAAGAAAAAAAAATTTCCCTCACCCAAGATTTTAAAAAATAGTCAAATATTATGGCACTTGGGTGGTACAGTAGGTTAGGTGTCCTACTCTTGGTTTCAGCTCTCGGGGTCTTGAGATCAGGCTCCGCAGAGGGTTCTGTGCTCAGCAGGGAGCCTGCTTGAGAGTCTCTCCCTGCCCCCCCCATCTTCTCACGCTTTCGCTCTCTCTAAAGTAAATAAATCTTTAAAAAAAATAGTCAAGGATTGGGATGCTGGGGAGCCCCATTGGTTAAGTGTCTGCCTCCATCTCAGGTCATGATCTCAGGGTCCTGGGATTGGCTCCTGCATCAGGCTCCTTGCTCAGTGGGGAGCCTGCTTCTCCCTTTGCCTCTTCCTGCCACTCCCCCTGTTTGTGCTCTTTCTGACAAAATCTTTAAAAAAAAAAAAAGTGTTCTACGTATATAGTCCTATTCATAAAGTAAGTATACGAATTAAAAGGTATATAAGAAACATTAACAGCGATGCCAGATGCAAGTAAAGATATTCTTCTGAATTCCATGTTTTGTTTTGTTTAAAGATTTTTATTTATTTGTTGAGAGAGCAGAAGTATGGAGAGCTGCAGGCAGAGCAGGTAGCAGGAGAAGCAGGCTCCCCGCTAAGCAAGGAGACCGATGTAGGACTTGATCCCAGGACCCTGGGACCACAACCCGAGCCAAAGACAGATGCCTAACTAACTGAGCCACCCAGGTGTCTCTCTTTTCTTTTTTTAAGATCTCATTTATTTTTGAGAGAATGACAGAGATAGCGAGAGAGAGCACAAGCAGGGAGGAGAGGGAGAAACAGGCTCCCTGCCAGTGCGGGGCTCGATCCCAGGACCCCGGGATCACGACCTGAGCCAGGGGCAGGTGCTTAACTGTGTGAGCCACCCAGGTGGCCCTGAATTGCATGTGTCATCAAGCACCGGACAAGCATCAAGCACTAGACAAATGTTTAAAAACACTTTTAGTGTTTTTCTTTTTTTAATTGCTGTATCATTGACATGTTAGGTTTAGGGTTACAACAATTGACAGTTCTGTGGATTGCAGAATGCTCACTGCCAGAAGTGCTGTGACCACATAAAGTTATATTATTCTCTGCGGTCCTTAGGCTATACTTCTCATCTGCATGACTTGCTCATTTTGTAACTGGAAGTTTGTTCGTCTTCACCTCATGCTCCCATCCCCCCACCTCCCTCCCTTTGGCAACCACCAGTTTGTTCTCTGTGTTTAGGTCTGTTCCTTTTTAGTCTTCTCTTACACATTATTCTGTATTCATATTCTCTGCATCTGATTGGATCCCTGGATTTTATTTTCACCGTGACAGTCTCCAGACATCTAGGTTGGTGGCGGCCGCTTAGGGTTGACCATCCTAGGTGTCCACTGTCAGTCCCCAAATAGCACCGAGAAGTTTCTCACTATGTGCTTCCAGACAGATTTCCACTTGTCACTGCCCCTCCCATCTTTTTATGGAAAGGATGTGTGGGGTCCCTGCTCACCTGTGCCACACTCTGTCACCCTGACTCTCCTCCTTGCCCTGGCATTTGAACCCGCAGCATCGCACTAAGCAACTGGTGGTTTGTGGCCCATCTGACAGACCTGCTGGATCACTGCAAACTCCTCCAGTCGCACAACCTCTAGTAAGTGCGTGGCAGCCGCTCCAGCCCTCAGGGATGGCGCTGCGGGAGGGCCCTGAATGGAGCAGGCCAGGGGTTTTGGTCTCCTGTTATGTTTTATTCCAGCTTTGGATCTAACATGAGAGAGTTCCTCCTGCTGGAATATGCTTCGGGACTGTTTGCTCATCACAGGTAGGAAGGCCCAAGGGTGTGAGGCGGCAGCACGGTGTCTCTCAGCATGCACGTACCCCTGGATCTTGGACCGAGTTCTTGCCCATCTTATTCCCTGAAGGTTACAGGGGTTCAGGGGAGGAGCCATCTTGGAACCAGTCCCCAAGCTGTGGGGCAGCACTTGGGCTCACCAGGCTCTCATGTCTGTCCTTGGACCGTTGCAGCCTGTGGCAGCTGGGAGTGGATTACTTTGACTACTGCCCTGAGCTCGGCCGTGTTTCCTTGGAGCTGCACATTGAACGCATCCCCCTGAGCACTGAGCAGAAAGCCCTTAAGGTGCTGCGGATATGTGAGCAGCGGCAGATGACCGAGCAAGGTGAGCCCGCCCTGCCCCTAGCATGCTTTCTGCTCATGCTGCGCCAGCCAGACTGGAGAGGGGCCGGGC
Organism: Lontra canadensis; assembly: GCF_010015895.1. Classification (NCBI taxonomy): domain Eukaryota; kingdom Metazoa; phylum Chordata; class Mammalia; order Carnivora; family Mustelidae; genus Lontra; species Lontra canadensis. The sequence continues at coordinate 5,796,681 of NW_022631035.1, read as the reverse complement.
ATTGGGGTCAATAAATAAGCCAGAACAGGAAAATTATTGAGGAAGGACAAACAACTAGGGATCCATCAGGACTTGTAAGCAATGGAACACACTGCCTTTTAAAAAGATCCTGACCCACTTCCTCTCTCCTGCTTACTCTAAGAAGGTCAGGACTGGGTCAGCTTGTAATTCACTTCTCCTAGGTGGCTTGCTGTGCTAGCCAAGGCTGGCTCAGTGGGAAAGCAGGACCAGAGGCAGCTCAGGAAGAGCACAGAAAGAAAGCAGTGATATTTGCTTGAGTTGAGTCGAGTGGTTAAAAACCCAGTTGTTCTTTCCAGAGGCATTTGCTTGCTTATGACCATCTCTGAAAGCATACAGCCATTCAAGACCCAAAGAATGTTTTTGGCACCTGGACAGATAACGAAGGAGCTGATCTGTGGGGAGCCATAAAAATCTTTTTGCCATCCCTGAAGTCAAGCCCACTCATAAAGCCAATCCTGCCAGGGTGGGTCATGGTGTTAATAAAGCCAGGAGACAGTTTATAAATCCCAGAATCCCCAGTGTTGCCAACCAAGTTGTATTAGGAGCCTGTGGAGAGGCTGCAGAGAACTCAGAGGAGGTGGGAAGCCTGCTCCTACCTGGCAGAGTTCAGGAATGGCCTGATTGGCGGGGTGAAAAGTTTATCTTTTCTCTTTTCCCTGCAAAGTTCGCAGCATTTGTAAGATCTTAGCCATGAGCGCCGTCCGCAACAACCGTCTGGGCTCTGCCCTGTCTTGGAGCATCCGAGCCAGAGACGCTGCCTTTGCCACGCTGGTGTCAGACAGGTGGGTTCGACCGCTCCTGGCTTTCTAGGGACTGTCCAGGAAGTTGGGAGGCTGAGGAAGGGGCCCTGGGACAGCTGCTTAGACCTCTGGGCCTGGCTTGCAGGTTCCTCAAGGATTACTGTGAGCGAGGCTCCTTTTCTGACCTGGATCTCATTGACAACCTAGGGCCAGCCATGATGCTCAGTGATCGACTGACCTTCTTGGGTGAGTCTCTGGTCTCTGTGCCTGGGACCTTTGGCATAGTGGTGGGTTGTGCAGATGGGAGGGACTGATTTAGGCATCTCCAGTGTTCGTTCCTGTTGAGCCCAAACTCCTAGGACCACGTATGCCGGACTCTGCAAAGCATATTTTCTAACATTTCCCAGGAATGTCAGACTTAAAAGTCTGAAAGTAGTATAAGGACTAAGGAACTCCCATGTATACTTTCTCCAAATGCACCATTTTTATTTATTTATTTTTTAAATTTTTTTCTTTCTTTCTTTTTTTTTTTTTTGGATTTTATGTATTAGAGACAGAGAGCATGAGCGAGAGAAGAGTGAGCAGTAATGGGGGGCAGGAAGGGCAGCGGCAGCAGGAGAGGGAGAAGCAGGTTTCCCGCTGAGCTGGGAGCCCCATGCGGAGCTCCATGCGTGGCTAAAGCCCAGGACCCTGGGAACACTAACTGAGCCGAAGGCAGACGCTTAACCGACTGAGCCACCCACGTGCCCCATTCACTCAGGTTCTTGGGGAACAATCTGAAAGTAAGTTGGAGACTTTGTTCCCCTAAGAACAAGAACATCCTCTTTAGAGAACCGGCTGTCTGCACTGCTTTTATCAGATCTGCGGTCCCAGCGGTGTCTTTTTTTGTTGTTGTTAAAGATTTTATTTATTTGACGGAGAGACCGATCACAAGCAGCCAGAGAGGCAGGCAGAGAGAAAGGGGGGGAAGTAGGGAGCCAATGTGGGGCTCCATCCCAGGGCCCTGAGATCATGACCTGAGCCAAAGGCAGAGGCTTAACCACTGATCCCTGCCCCCAGGCGCCCCCCAGCGGTGTCTTTTATTCATTCACGAGTTCAGTTTTCCTCTCTAGTGTTTCCGCCTCTCTTGGTCCTTCTTTTCCTTGACATTTTTGAAGAGTCTGTTCTGCTCTCTTGTGGAATGGCCTCAGTTTGGATTTATCTCGTGTTTCCTCATGGTCAGATTGAGACTTGCGGGTTCTTTGCTCTGTTGTAGTCTCTTGTTTGGTTTGATGGTTACATTCTCCCAGGTTTGGCTCTTTGGAGTCCCTCCAAAATGTGTTTTTTTCAGTCCCATTGGTCTCACTGGTCCAGGAGTTTGGAGGCAGTTCTGGAAGGATCTCCCTGCTCTGGAGTCTGGGATCTTTTTGTCTTGTTTGGACCAGAGGTGAACTAGTGCTCTGTTTTCTCACTAGGAAAGTACCGCGAGTTCCACCGATTTTACGGGGAGAAGCGTCTTACTGATGCGGCTTCTCTTCTCCTGTCACTGATGACTTCCCAGATTGCCCCACGGTCTTTCTGGGTAATACTGCTAATAGATGCCTTGCCCCTTTTGGAAGAGAAAGAGGTACAGTTTGAATGATTTTCCTCGGTGTCTCCTAGTCCCTGACTGTGCTTCCTTCCTTAGCTGTTGCAGATGCACATCTGTATGTCCTCTTCCAGGTGGGGCCCTGCACGTGTGCGCGGATCCCCCATAATGCCCACTCTGGAAACCCAGTATCTACACAAGAAAAGCTACTTAATTGGAAAGGAGGCAACTGTCTACTGACAGTATTCAGCTTAGGGCCAGGACAAGAAGGGCTGGGAGTGAGCGTAGGGGCTGTCTGTCCTCCCAAGGCTGCATGTCCACTCCCAGAGGGCACGCACAGGAGGCCATCTCTGAACCTGGGCACATGCCCAAACCAGTGGAAACCAGCCAAGGGGAGCAGCTAAGCAAAGCAGCCTCTCTCCTCTCTCCTAGGTGGTTTTTTCAGCAGAGCAAACATACGAGTTGATGAGATGTCTAGAGGACTTCGCCTCAAGAAGGCCAGTGTGGAGAGAGCCTGGTGTTCAGCGAATCCAGGTTATTATAGCTTTCAGATTGTTGATTCCATAATGGCAATGAGAAAAGGCTTCTTCTATTTTGGACTCCCCTGCTTCCTTCCAGAAACGCTGGCCCCTTACAAACTTGTACTTCTTGAGTTACCTCTTAACCTGTAACTAACACACCCAACTTCTTTTAGGAGGAAGTGGGGTTTCTAGGTGTTCTCATCTCTACTTTTCTGGTACTCAGTCACAGTGGGCCTTTGCCTGCAGTTCTTCTGTCAACAACTTGCTGGAAGCTCCTACTAAATATTAAATGCCCTTGGTCTGCCTTTGGGTCAGACAGAGCCTTAAAGAAGGAACACTTCCTGCCGTGCCTCACGCTGGCTACCTTTGCTTTTAGGAGGACGTCGAGAACACCAAGTTGGAAATGCTGAGACTTGCTCTTGCACGCAATCTCGGCCGTGCCATTATAAAGGAAGGCTCTTTGGAAGGCTCCTGAGACCACCTGAGAGCGGCTTCAACGTGGCATCTTTGTATGGCAGTGTATATACATTTTTGAACGAATAAATTTCTGCCCCCAAATAGAAGGGAAGTTCTTAAGAGTCCAGCTGGGGAGTTTTTCCCTGCCTCTACTGTGAACCTGAGGTGGTAGAAACTGAGAAAGTGCTGCTTCCTGGATGGAACTGATTTCTGTCTCCCAAGAGAAAAAACCGCTCCTAGCAGTTAGGGTGGGGAATCCAGTGCCCTCCTCCTAGCAGCTCAAGCAAGGTGGTGAGTGGTTTATTTATGCTTTAGAAATCCAGCCTTTAGAATCAACTGTAACATTTATTCTTTCTTTCCTTTAGAAAAGGTCCAGGAACCTGTACTTTCATCAACTAAAGTGTCCGGTGATGCCAGCGTATTTGTCTATATTTGGAATTCCTAAGTGGCACTTCGCCCACAGTGGTGAGGATGGGGTCTGTATTAGGATTCCAGGTAGGGCAGAAATGATTTTATTTAACATGCAGCAGAGCAAGGGCAGCAGATCGGTATATGTATACAGCCATTTGTCACAAAGCAGTGACCTCAGTAGTAACACTCAGATAATTTTGATGTCTAAAGCTTATTATAAAGGTCTATTTCCATATCGTAATTCCACAAACCTTCCAAGGGCTGCAAGCAGCTGGTCTCTGGGAAGCTCTTGGGTTTCTTCCTTAAGTAGTGAAACTGATTCACTTTTGACCTGTGCTAATGAAGCCGTGACACCTGCTTGCTCAGGGTGGAGGGAGGGACATAGTGGGGACACCTGGCACAGTGCAGGGAGGGATAAGGGAGTGTGGTCTGTGCCACTTTTCCCCAGAGATGGCTCTGTGCCCTCCAGCTGAGCTCAGGCGAGCTGTGTGCTCTTTGCAGCTGGTGATCCTCACTGGCCTGTTGCCCCGTGAGGCCTCAAGGCCCTGGCCCGGTTGTACCTGGTGTATGGAGCAAGTGGGACAAGCTTTTTGGAGCCGAGCACTGTTGAAATAGGGTCTGGTGACTCGATTCAAGCATGGTCCCTAACCTTACCACCTGCAGAGCGCATATCTCGCTGGGGATGGCCACGGCTCCGGGGCAGCAGGGACGGAGAGAAGTCAAGTGCAAACTGCCTAAGCCTGAGGCCTCCAGTTCCCAAACATGTGCCACACCACAGGCCATCTGGTGGGAAGAGGGGGGCGCCCAAGCAGGAGGACACAGGGTGATGGGAGTTGTTCTCCCCTTCAGAGACTCGAAGGGCAGAAGAGCAGTTTATTTCATGCCAAGCAAGAGGTAGTGAGTAGGATGGCCTGTTCCCATGGCAGGAGGCACACTTTCCCCAGAAAGCTCTGGGTACCTGCTTCCAGAGAAGGGGAAATACTGGTTCTCTTCCATTTTTCTTTTGTATCCCTAGTTTTGACTGTCACAAGACCAAGTTCTGACAGGCTAATTCCCCATTTTACTGAGATGTCCATAGGACACAGCCTGCCATCACCAGAGACAAGCACACAACTCCTCACCCAGTGGCTGTTCCAGGATGCTGCTGCCCACGGAGGGCAGCACTGTGCCAACTTACCCGGTGCCCAGGGCTGTTGAGGGCCACGGGGCTTTGTCTACCTCCCTGGAGGTGGGAGCAAGAGTCTGCCAGCAGGGGAAGCACAGAGTAGTGACATGGGGCTGAGGCCTCTAAGGGTGTGAGGATGTGGTCCTTGAGGGAGAGCCCCGAGTCTCTTAGGGACCTCCCCCTCTTATGGCATCAGGATGCCAGCATGAGGGGGAAAGCCTGCTCCCACCAGGGCCATAGTGCGGAGTCTGGGGCCACTCCCCACCCCTGACAGTACATGGCCACTTCAAGTCACACAGGTAGACAAAAATCAGGTCCTTTTAGGGGGCCAAGGGAGAGAGCATCACAGCAGCAGCCCCGCTCCCAGCAGCGATGCCCAGGGCCCCTGCTCCATATCCAAGCTCCAAACGCTGTATCCAGGATGTGGAGGGTGACTGGACCAGGGAGCCCTCCCTCCCGTCTTGCAGCAGCCTGCCTGGCTTCAGTGTGATGACAGAAAGTCCTCTGGGGTCATAGGTTACCCCACTGCTCCACGGGAGGGAACTGGTCCACCTCGCCCACCTCTGTGCTCAGCTGCTCTCCCAGGGCGAAAGTCAGCCTATACCGAAGCCTCGCCTTCTCCTGTGAGGGACAGAGGACGTTAAGACAGGACCTCAGGGCCCTTTCCCAGCCACTCCTCCCACTTTGTCCTCATTCAGCCATTCAACCCCGGGCAGGGGAGGGACAGGGCGAGCGCCACAGTATCAAAAGCAGGGGCTGAGGGCCTGATTGGGGCCGGGTGGGGAGGGGGTGGAGGGTGGGGGGTAGCCAGGGCTTCAGGCCGGAGCTGGGTTCTAGCTCACCTTCAGTGGATTGGCCAGCAGCATGACCTGGGTGATGGCTGCAGGGGGCTGGATGGGGCTAAATGGAGACAGCTCTGTCCCAGAGGGTGGCTGTAACTTCACCTTCATCGACTGGAGAGAAACAGAAGCTCTTCTGAAGAGCATGGCAGGTGCCCCTGAGCCGGAGCCCACTAGAATCCCAGACACATGCTGCTGCCCATGGGCCTCGGGGTCCCTACCACAGTGGGGTGCCAGGGGTACCTTTGGCACAGCGGCCTGTAGCACGATGCTCTTGATAGGCAAGGGAGCGGTATTCAGCATGGACACCACCACCACGAGCACGTCAGGCCGTCCAGGCGGACACTCCTTGGCAAAGTGGAAGAGGATGCGGAAGCCATTTTTATCATAGGCTGTCACGGGAAGGGCGCTGCCTGTAAGCAGAGATCAGGTGGGTGTGGAAGGAGAAACCCCACAGTGCCTTGAGGGGAGGGTGTGTGGTTGGGCCTGGGCTCCACCTGTGGCCAGCAAGCTCCCTGAAAGAATCAGCCAGAATCCCCCGAGAGAGCACAGTGGCAACAAGCACAGGCTGAGACAGCAGGAAAACCTGTCACACTGGGCTCTAAGAGACTGGGGTGGGGATGGGGCGGGCAAGGAGAGCCTGGGCCCACCCCTCTCCCCGGATCACTGCAAGCGGTGGGTGCCGCCTCCCCCTCCCACCCCAAGCTTCCCACACCTACTTGGCTTGATAGATTCCAGGGGGACGTGGACACTGGCCAGGGAGAGCTCTGGCCCCTTCATGGGGCTGCCCTGGGACTGGAAGGCAGGCGGCTGGAAGAGAGGGCTGCCAGGCCCTGGGGAGAAGGGGAGGAGAGGCCTAGCAGTGGTGCTGGCAGGGATCAGAGGGGAGGTGGTAGCCCCAGGAAAGAAGATGGAAGAGACAGGTTTCACCAGGCCTGAGGTCCTGAGAGGCAGGAAGGAGGACAAGGCAAGTCAGAGGCCAGGGGCAGCTGCTGGGCCAACCCTCACACGTCCTCCAGGGCACACGGCTGGTTCTTACCACCCCTGCCCATTTCCAGAGTCCAGCCAGTAGACCCAAAAGGAACATCCCCGGACCCTCCGGAGTTGCTTTCTGGTTCTGTCAAGTCCAGGCCCAGCCCCCCCTGGCCCCCACATATCCCACTCATTACGCTCTGGTCTCTTCAAGAAGATGGTCAAGGGCATCGAGCTGCTGCAGGCTGCTATCCCCCAAAGCGGAGCCATGGTACCCGAGGGCTGTGGACTCAGCCTTCGGGGCCGGGGCCAGTCCAGTCGGGAACAAGAAGGAGCCTGCTTTGGGGGCAGGAACACTGGCTGGGACCACAGGAGCTGGGAAGGGAGGAGGCAGTGGGGCCTGGGAGCTGCCTGCAGAGGGTGCTGAGGCCGGGACAAGAGGCCCGTCTGAGGGGCTGCAGGAAGCACTCCCAGGCTTGGGGCTGCAGAAGTCCAGGTCCGGCTGCTCGTTCTGCTCGGAGAAAAAGTGTGCGTGAGCTAAGGGCAGGGAGGGCTCTTGCAGTTGGTGGGCTTAGGGTCCCCAGCTGGAGGCCCTACTAGGACTGCACTGGACTAGCAGCCCTCTGCAGGGCTCGGGCCCGCCCTTATGGGATCAGTGTTCTCCGGTGCAGCTGGGGCAGCGCCGCAGCCAACCCCCTCGGAGGATGAGCTGGGAAAGAGGACGCCTGTGGAGCTGGCTGAGCGTTTTGGTGCTGTCCCTACCTGGAACAGGGACCACGGGCTGTTTGCAGCCGACTCTCTGGGAGGAGCAGTGGGGGCTGGGTCAGCAAGGCCTGGAAACGAAAGAAGACAAAGGTGAAGGGGCTCCGGCCCTGGGATAGCTCCGTTCACCCCTGAAGGGTCCCATGACAAAAGTCGCTGACAAAAGGGTGACGGGTGGGGACAGGGTATTTTTCCAGGTAGCCTCCAGAGGGAGAGGGATGCTCTCCAGTCCTTTCGCAGTGGGGGAGGCCTCCAGGGGAGAGGGGACAAAGCAAGACCGTGCACCGTGTCCATCCTGGAGCTTGTGCGCACACCGTCCTGCAGGCCTGAGCACACTGAACTTGCCCCTCCTCACACCTGAAGTCCCCTTCCCTGCCCCTGCTAAGTCCATGAGGCATTCCCGATTCTTCCCAAGTCCGCACGCCCTTGGCTCTGCTGAGCCCATCCCGAGAAGCCCTTCACGGCCTCCCTCCGAGACGCACCCAAGCAGAGCAGCTCCTCGTCCAGCAGGCAGAGGGCGCTGCTTGTGCTGTTGGGTCCCGCGGTGGCTTCAGCCTGGCCGGATGAGTGGCTGCGCCCAGGACCCGAGGTCTGCGGGGGTGGAGGGAGGATAGGGATGCCAGAGGCCAGTGGGGCAGGGGCTGGGGCCGACGTGGAGGATGAACTGCTGGGTGTGTCCAACTCAGCCAGGTCGATGAGAGTGCCCTGGTTCCCAGAGTGGTTTCCTGGAGGGGTGGAAGGAAGGGGACACGAATGATCGGGGGCCACTCTAGTGGCTGCACAGCAGGAAGCAGAACCCTGACTAGAGCCTCCAGCCTAACTAATACTGAAGGAAAGCAAGCAAAGAAAACCCTATCCACAGCTCCTGGCCCCTGGGGAGCTGGAGGAGCACCTGGAAGGGCTTAGAATCCCCTTGGGCCACGTGGGATGACATGCAGGTCACGCACTCATGGCTGGCTGGTGGGGCCTGGGGCTGGTCTGGATGGGTCCAAAATGTGGAACTAGAACATTTTACCTTCCGCGTCTGGCATGGCTGAGTTGGCTATCTCACCATTGATAACCTGCCCTTCAACAACTGTTTTGTAAGAGTTGATGACCCGGGAGAGGTTGTCACTGGCCTGGAGGATGTCCCCTAGAGCAGAAAGAGGTACTTCTCACTCTTGGCCATGACACTCCCCCCACCCCCCTGGCCAAATCCAAATTCCTAGGTCATCCTTGTCAACTATTCTTTGACTCACCCAAACTATTGTCATTGTCCTCTGTCTCACTGGCTAGTTTGAATAACGTCCGCCTCTTATTCTCACACCGATCAAACAGCTCCTGAAAGAATCCCAGACCTTAAAGTGAGCTACAGGGTCCCCTGGCAATGACCTAATTCAGTGTCCATGTCCAGAAGTCAAGGGCTCCCCTACTGCCACAGTCAGTCACGGGTGGCACGGGGCTCTGAGGACACCTTTTCCTGCTGCCAGCTTCCACTGCACTGTGTCACCTAGGGTATCTGCTTAGAACCAGGGGAAATAGGTCCCTTCCTGTCCCTGAGGCCGGCATATGGCTCAGAATTCAGAGCACGGAGCCAAGGACTAAGGTGCGGCATCAGGCGCATGTGGTGGGTGTCTCTGCCCAAATGTTGCTGAGGCAGAAGGCGCAGCAGAGAGAAGTGAGCCCCAGGGGCGGGTCCGCAGAATCCCCCAGACTCGGGTGCACCCACCGCTCTTCTGTCCTGAGTAGGTTAGCCACAGCAGGTGTCAAGGCGGGGTACCACCCCCAAACCTGGTTGCTATGCTGATTAACAAGGAACAGCAGGGCGGGTACCGGGCACAGGCCGGCTCGCTTTCCCGGAGTGTGGCTCTCCTGGGATGCACCTACCTTCATGAGCTCTTTGTCGGCCTCCGAAGAGTCCTCTTTGCTGTAATGAAGCAGCATCTCACTGAGCAGCTTTACGTTGTTATTAACCTCCTCTAAAGTGTGCAGACGCTTGGTCACCTTCTGGATCCGCGCCTCATCCTACAGCAAAGATGATCAAGGAGAAAAAGCTTAACCAGACTCCTCCCACCGCCCCTGGCGTCCCACAGCAAGGATCGCACCAGAGAACGTGAGCAAAAGCTAGTCCCAGTGGAAGCTCCTTTTAATGCATGGTTCTTGGGAACCATAAGGCCTCAGTCTCAACCTAGTTTGTCTTTTAAAAGAACGGCCCGCTCCCAGCCCTCAACTGCCCCCGTCCATGCGTGCTCCTCTAACCCATTCTACCCCCCAAGCTCCAGGGTGCCTCCCGCTCTCTGGCCTCAAGCTGGGGGAAGGGACTCTTGCTCTGTGGTCATGGGTTCCTCCACCCCAAGGCCCTGGGCCACTTACTTCCTTCACCATGGACTTGATGAGCTTGTTGGCCTCTTGTAGGTCATCTGGGTTTTTGCTTTTCAACAACTTGGCTAAAAGCTGGAAGAGGAGGTACCAAAGGGAAAGGGAAAGGTAGCACCCCACCTGGAGAGACCACGGAGGAACCCCTCCCTCCCCATCCAAGGACGCTATTGGCTGGGGTGTGCTTTACCTTGGATTTCTCCTCATCATCAAAAACAGGATTCTTGGGACGAGGTGGTGGAGACGGGATCAGCGTCCTGTCCACAGGGATCAGTGGGTCAGACTGCACGATGCCTGACAGGAACACAAGGGGGGCAGAGTGCTGGCTCACACTGGGGTCATTCTGATGCCTTTTCTCACACAGTAAGGCAAGGCCCATCCCTGGGATGACGGCCTGCCAGGGCTTGGCCCATCAAACTGCAGCTGAGCCCTTCTTGTCCTCAGGAGGAAGAAAGGGACGGCAGACACCCCTCATTCTTCCTGGCCTTAGCCAGCCTTTGGGGATGCTTTAAGGCGGAGGGAAGGTAAGCACATACCCTGTCTCTTCAACATGTGGTAAGCATCCTTGATCTTGGTTTCTTCCGGCAGGGCCAACGTCCAGCTGTAAAGCAGCTCGATAACCTTGGTCTTCACTTTCTCAGACACCCGGTCCCCTAGGTACTAAGAGGCAAAAGGAAATGGGAAAACCTCGTAACTACCGTCCGGAGGCAGGAGCCGTGGGAATGAAAGGCTGCTAGTCCGCTCCAGTCTTCAGGCCTACCCCAAACCAGCAGGTGTTAGGTATGTGTGACACAGTGTGGGGACGGGAGGAAACCACCCGTGACAAAGCTGTCTCAGGGATACAGTCTGCTCAGGCAGGGAGCCGGGAGCCCGCCACTGCGTTTCCATGCACAATCTCCCAGAAACAACAGCATTTTATCTCAAAGGAATTAATGAGAATGTTTTAACTATGGAAAACTGCTCCCTGTGCTTTAAGTGGTGCCCAGAGCAAAAGCCACACCAGCGTGCCACAGAAGCTGAGAAGCTGAGCCTAACTCCGTAAGACCACCGTCCCCAGGAGCCCTAACTCCGTCCGTAAGACGGACCCAAGTGACCACCGCCCCCAGGAGCCCTCCCCACCCGCATGCACCCGCACCTGCTGCCACATCACTTCTCACCATCAGGCCCGGAGTCCATGAGAGGGCTGCCCGCCCCGTGGCCTCCTGGACCCTGTGCTGCCCTCAGGACCTAGTCCCTAAGGCCCGGACATGGGCAGCTCTCTAAAGACAGCTCTGTGGCGAGGGGGTTGCACCGTGAAGCCAGTAAGATGGGGGGCGGGGGGACGCCAAAGAGTTCCCGAATGAGGACGCTGCCCCGACTGACCTTTGGAGAGACGACTTTGATTAACTCATTCAAAAACCGGAACTTCCCCACTTCGTTATGAAACCTCCTCCCGCAGTTCTTCATGCACGCCTCCAGCACCTGCAGCCACAGGACGGGGCGCTGAGCGCGGGCGGCCCGCGGCGCAGCTGGCCCTCAGCCAGGCCCTGCGCCGAGGCGCGCTCCACCGTGTTCCCTTCCTTGGCTGCCGACTCTGTCGAGCTGGGTTTTCCAGCCACGCCACTGCTGACGTGCTGGGCCGGTCATTCTTTGCGTGGAAGCTTGTCGTGTGCATTAGATGTCTAGACACATCCTCTAGATGCTAGTAGCACCCCATGAGGTGACAACCCAGTGTCTCCAGGCACTGCCAAATGTCCCCTGGGGAACAAAAGCGCCCCCGGCTGAGAACCACAGCTGTAAGGCCTTCGCTCTACAGCGCAAACAGGCGCGCGTGTGCGCCGTCCAGAAGCTCAGGGTCCTTTCCTTCTCAGCGTCTTTTCCCACGCCCCGAATGAAGTCAGGGGAGACCCCGGGGGTCCTGTGAGCGCGGCTATGCTCTGAATCCTCTAAGACCTGCCGCTCGGTGTGATACCTTGAGCAGGAACAAGCATTACTGCAGCTATAGAAGTTACACTCGCCAGACTCTTCCTTAGTTGGCCAACTCTAACCAGCAAGACAGCTCTGTCAGCATCTCTGCAAGACGCCGCCGTTGAGCTCCACCCTGGCCTCTGGCCCCCGCCCTCAGTCACTCGGCCTCTCCCACTGGACCAGCAGCCCAGCCGGCAGCGACCGCACCCCGGGCCTCTCTGCAGCCTCGGTGCCTCACACAAGGGCACACACATCTGTGGCGCAGTTTATGGAACACGTTCCGGACATTAGTACCAAGAACCTTCAGCTGCCATAGGACGTGAGCCCTGAAAACCTCTGAGAGCCCAGTGGGTGCTCGAGGAAAGGCCTGGGCTCGTTAAAACCCACCGTCAGAGCGAAAGGACCTACCGTCAGCGCCTGGACCGCCTCCCATTCCTGCGGAGACTGGATCTTATGGGCCAGCAGTCGGACAGCGATCTGCGGCCTGCAAGGAAGCAGACCAGGCTCTCAGGCACTGAGCCCGGGGCTGCGCGGCCCGTCGGGATCCAGCAACACCCCCGCCTGCCCCCGACTCCCGGCCCACTCACCCTTCAAGCTCTTTGTTGATCTGATCACAGAAGCCGATTATGTATTCCCAGTCCTCCTGGCGGTTGGAAGGATTGGTCGCTTTGTCTTGGGACAGAGCAAAGTGGAGAACAATTGTTATTGTTATAAAGAGCAAGGAGGACATAATGGAGGGTATTTTAGGCACTGATATGCAGCTGAGTTTGTTTCCAGGGGCGCCTGGGTGGCTCAGTCGTTAAGCGTCTGCTTTCAGTTCAGGTCAGTACCCCAGCATACTGGGATCAAGCCCTGTGTTGGGCTCCCTACTCAGCAGGAAGCCTGCTTCTCCCTCTCCCACTGCCCCTGGTTGTGTTCCCTCCCTCCCGGTCTCTGTCAAATAAATAAAATCTTCCAAAAAAACGAAAATAAAAACAAACAAACAAAAATACCCCACAAACGTTTTCAAGACCTAACTTTTCTTAATGCTTTAAATGTTATTTATTTTCTTAGAAGGGTGGGGAGAGAAGGGGAAGAGGGGAGAGGGACTGAGAGAATCCCAAGGACGCTCCACGCCCAGTGTGGGAGCCCAATGCAGGCTCAACTGCAAAACCCAGAGACCATGACCTGAGCCATAAACAAGAGTAGGTCGCTTAACTGACTGAGCCACCAAGGCACCGTTCCATGTCTTTTTAAAACTGCATTTAAAAAAAATATATATTTATTTATTTGAGAGAGAGAGAGAATGAGAGCATGAGAAGGGAGAGATCAGAGGCAGAAGCAATCTTCCTGCCAAGCAGGGAGCCCGATGTGGGACTTGATCCCAGGACTCCAGAATCATGACCTGAGCCAAAGGCAGTTGCTTAACCAAATGAGCCACCCAGGTGCCCTAAACTGCACATTTTAAACTGAGCTAATATTTACCGTGCCTCTATCAAGCACCAACCATTGTGCTATCTATCCATGGGATTGCAGAAACAGAAACTGAACTTAAGTATTCAGCACCCTCAAGTCTGAATGGTCTCCTATGATTAAGGAAAAAGGCAAGTGTTGGAGAGTTCTCAGAGGATCGTGGAGGGTTTAAAAGCCAGGAGCTCAGTGTCAAGTCTCTTAGCATCTGGTGTGGGTCCTCCCTCCCCTGTACCTTCAGAACCTGTGCTAAGGAGCACACGCCCGCCCCCCATCACCGAGGGTGGGTAACCGTGTTCCCATCTCTGATTCACATCTTGGGAGTCTGCCTCTTCCAGAAAGCACCCTCAAGCTGTTTGCTAAATTTAGGGCTACAGGTTCAGAAGACAAATGGGAGGCTGAAGGCGTATATCCTTTTTAAATACCCACGCTCCTGCAGCTGTCCCGCAGCGCCAAAAGCAGAGCCACGGAACCCTGGAAAAGCCCCTCCACACAAATGGCATCGTCAGAAGTTCCTGAATTCTGATTTCTCGTGACTGTTTTCTTAACTTCCTTTTTCCTGACATCAAAAATCACTAGCTCCCTGACCAGATCCTAACAAGGGCTCCCAGCGTCCTCCCCTCCCCTCCCCCACCCCCATGGGGCTCTGAAGCACGACAAGGCAGCAGACGCCACCCTGCAGCAGAGGGAAGGCCTGCAGTGTTTCCGCTCCCACTTCGAGAAGATTCGGACTGTTTGGTTCCTATTTGGAGGAAAAGGAAAGTATCTGTCCTCAATCTTGAAAAGAGAATTAAGAGGCCCTTTAAAATGTCAAGCTAGGAGGGAAGCAAGGTTAATTCTATCAAGAGTGGCTCTTTGGGCGCCTGGGTGGCTCAGTGGCTTGAGCCTCTACCTTTGGCTCAGGTCACGATCTCAGGGTCCTAGGATCAAGTCCCGCATCGGGCTCTCTGCTCAGCAGGGAGACTGTTTCTTCCTCTCTCTCTGCCTGCTTGTGATCTCTGTCTGTCAAATAAATAAATCTTTTTTTTTTAAGACTTTATTCATTCATTTGACAGACAGAGGTCACAAGTAGGCAGAGAGGCAGGCAGAGAGAGAGGAGGAAGCAGGCTCTCCACCGAGTGAAGAGCCCGATGAGGGGCCCGACCCTAGGACCCTGGGATCATGACCTGACCTGAAGGCAGAGGCTTTAACTCACTGAGCCACCCAGGCGCCCCCAAATAAATAAATCTTGGGGAAAAAAAAAAAAAAAAGAGTGGCTCTTTATTGCCACAGTGACCTACAAGCTGTCACCTTCCAGAGGCCCCATGTTTCTCCCATTGGTTGACGGATACCTTCTCAGGTGTTGGCAAGGATTTGTTACTAATCCCTACCTTGCTTAAAGTTCTCATGTGACATCAAGAAGCTAAAGACTACAAAAATTAAGATGGTCTGAGAGGCCCCACCTTTCCCGTTGCTACTCTTACTATTTTGAGAAGAGTCACATACCCCAGGCTGTAAGAAAAAAATCACACACTCTCACCTGCACTGTTCTCAACCCAAAAGCAAGGTACAGAGGACAGCATGGATGTGGCTGCCCCCACACCCACCTGAGCAATGGGTGCTCACCCAACGCGCACCCCAGGCCTAAGTCTGGAATATGCCCACGTCTTTCCCACTTGTGCTCAACTTCTCTAGTGCCCCACTTCCTTTCACCTTGATAGACTTTCCTACTGCAACTCTGTGGGGAGCTCTCTGCCTACACGTGGGCACAAAGAGCCCTGGTTTCAGCAATGGCCAGTCCGAGTTCTGAGTATCTCCTCCAACTCTCCAGCTCACAAGCACCCTTAGGAAGGGGAGGAAAGTCCTAGGGATAATTCCGGGTAACTCGATCCCTCCGATTGCCCATTGCCTCCCTCCTGCAGATGCACACAACTTCCCACCCACTCAACATGCTCCATCACCTGGCAGAGAGGGGATACCATCGCCTCCCCTGTAAGCTCCACCTTTCTAGAACTGGCTCTAGGCTCTACTGACTCAAGGTTTCTATTTTCAGGTCTCTCCTAAAAGCCTTGTTTTCTTGTGTGTCCGTGCCTCTAGATTCCTGGCTCTCATTTTCAGCTTAGTTCCATCAGTAGCCTTGACTGTAGTAGGGCCTCAAAAGGTCAAGCAGGGTTGGTTCCAGGAGGGCCAGCAACAGCTACCTAATCCCAACGCAATTCAGACATTTCGCAGATGACAGAGTCTATGTATCACATGACTTAGAGAGGAGCGGAGGCAGCAACACAGGATGCAGAGGAAATCAAGAGGCAGCCTTTGGTGCTACGGTCTTGAATTAAGAGAGACTTCGTCACCAAGTCTTTGTTGAGCACCTACAGAAAATTAACTACACAGGTCAACTACCCTGTACAATACTATTCAATCAGTCAATAATGGAACTAAAAGAAAACGAGTACACAGCACACAAGGCCATGGTAGGCCATGGGACTACATAAAGAGTCCAAGACTCAGAGCCTACCTTTGGGGCACTTATGCTCTTCTGGGGCCACTTGTGTGACGTAAACAGAGCAAAAGCTTAAGAGTGTAATTATATAATTTGGATCAAAAAGAGTTTAAAAACAAACTCAATACTTCTCTTTCCTGACTTCCCCATTTCTATAAATGGTGCTATCATTCAAAAGCTCGCTCTGCCCCCATGCCCAGGCATCCGGATTTGAACCCCCCATTGCTGACTCCTTCCTTCTCACCCACTTCCAGAAGCCCAGGGTCCTTTCCTTCTCAACGTCTTTTTAAATCTCTCCCTTTCTTACCCCTGCCTTCATGCCTCCTTACTTCTTCACCTGCTTCCAGAACTTCTGCTCCTTGGCATCCTATACAAAACCCCTATATTGATCCTCCTAAAAACATGGATTTCACCAGGTACAGTAAGAATGAAGACCTGGTAATTGTCAAATTTAAACTTCTTGGGCTGGAATTCAAGCTTTTCCAGAATTTGGTTCTAACTTCCCAGCTTTCTCTCCCACCACACTCCTACAGGAGCTCCCTGAGTCATCAAGAGACCGTCTGTGGCAAGGAGAATCTGGGATGGGTCTTAAAGCATTTAGTTGAGCAAAGGGGAACAGGGCTTCTGGGGAACGAGAACAGAGTGTACTGGGGGGACAAGAACACCTGACTTACCACAGCAAGGAGACTCTCGGGAAGCCACAAAGAGGCGGCAGTAGGTGTGCAGCCATGGAAGACCGGATTATACAGAAGTGCTCTTCTGGGAGCAGAATGCAGAATGGACGGAGGGGAGGTAGGGAGACGCTTGAGGCACTGAGCCAGCTAAGGCTTCTATAATAATTCTGGCAAACCATGGAGTGACAAGGACCCAGACTAAGAGAGTGCTAAACCAAACACTGGTTCATTCAACCGATAAAGTTCACGCCAGTAAGTCATAAGAACTCTGAAGGTGAACAACGGGTAAGAATGGAATCTTAAAAAGAGAAAAGAATGGAAGGAATCTTACCACCACCCCTAATGTCAATTTAAGTAATAGGAAAAGGCCAGTCTCAGCTCCAGGGTCTACAGATCCCATCCCACTCTCTGACTCACCACTTCCACCCTCCCTCAAAACCAAGCCTGTCCTTCTCCTATTTCAAAATATAACTCTAAACCTAGCCTACTCAACTCAGCTTAGGTCAAATTACTCCAACGTCCCCCATTATTATCTATGAATCAAATCGATTCCAGCGTAGTTATATCTGGTTGGATGGCACTGGGCAAGTGGTTTGATTACAGTCAGGGTGTCCTCTTTTTGCGAAATTGTGACTGTAGTACCTACTGCCCGAGGATACCTGATGAATGAATTAAATGAATGTCTTTGGAGCACTCTGAGCCCCTTGAAGAACAGTTCCCTATACACGGAGGACTTTATGACCTGCCTGCAACTGCAGATTTTGCAAACATAACCTAGATTCAACCACCTGAAGGGGGTGGTTTCTTATTAAGAAAGGTCAGAAAAGAAAAAAAAGAAAAAAAAAAAGAAAGAAAGGAAGAAAGGTCAGGCCATTGGAGGAAAGAGCCATCGCCTGCAACAGCTCTGGACCTTGCACAAGGCCTTCTCCAGGCATCCTGTCTTAACACTCCGTCTAATTTGTCTTCACTTAAAGAGGCCTCCAGGGGCCTCTTCTAAGCCCATAAGAAAGTTAATTTATTAACCCTTCAGCAGAGTACTGTGTGCTAACAAGGTCAACACGTATTTCCTTAACAGCAGTATGAATTAGCAATTAAAGCTACAGGCCGCTGTGACTACGGCACTAGGCTGTGCTCCTCAGCTTTGCCCGGAACGTTACCTACAAATGACTAGCGAAGATGTTCAAGTGTGTGTGTCCCCAACACGGACATCACCAAACCTTGGACACTGCAGGAAAAGGGTAGAGCTGTTCTTTATCCCTTTTTGGATTCTTCTACTTCAAACATCCTGCCTGCGCGAGGCGGCCACTTGTCAAATACAAGGTCGCAATTCTGAAGCTGTATTTGCTCAGCGGCACCCACACCGCTCCCGGAGTTTCGGCCCAAATCCCGAGGCACTGGCGCCCCGGAGTCACGGCAGCGCGCGGCCCCACCACAATGTCCCCAAATCGTCGATGCCGTGTCAGCCGGAAGCACTTGGCCGCCGCTTCCCCGGAGCCCGCGGAGGCCCGGACCGGACCCGAGCTCACGCCGCCGCGCGCAGAAGTGGGAGGCGGCGCCGGGCGGGGGCCGGGACGCCCTGCTGGGGAAGGGGCGTGATCACGGAATGCTCGCGGCGAGGGCGAACCCAGGCGCGGGCTGCTAGGCGACGCCGCCGCGGGCCCCTGAGCGCGGAGGGGGGCGGAGTGGGGCGGAGTGGAGTGGGGCGGGGAGGGGGCTCGAGGGCGGACAGAAGCGGCCGCGGCTACTCACTCAGCCAGGACTCCAGGCTCTCCCCTTCCGCCTCCGCCATATTGCAGCCGCCCGGGCCGGCCCAGCGGCCTCAAACCTCGCGAGAACCTGTGAGAGACGAGCCGGGGCGGGGCCTGCATGGGGGCCTGAGAGGAGAGAGCCGGCCGGCGTAGGGTCGCGTCGGACTGCGGCGGATGATGAGACGCCGAATGTTGCTTTTTGGGCTCTTGCCTTTCGACCTCGGAGTGAGAGACTCTTAACGCCCGGATGAATGCAGTGACGCACAGATTTAGGATCCTGCGTAGCCTTTCCCCCGTCTCCTGTCACTCGCTCAGGCACGCAGAAGGCAGCCTTCGTGGGGTCCTCGTGGCCAGCCAAGATGGCTGCCCCCGCGGGGAAGGTTGCGCGAGGGTGGTCGGTCCTGGCGCTGGGCCTGCGGAGTGCTGTCCCGCGGCTTCCAGGGTGAGAGGGCAGTAGGAAGCTGGGGTGCCCCTTGGGACTTCACGGAGAGACCTGTAGGGAAGGAAAGGGCCACAGTCAGACCGGGCGGGAACCTGGAGAGAGCCTGCGGGCCAGGATACCTCGGCCCAAAGCTCTGAATTGGCTGCGTGACTTCGAGCCAGTGTGCAGGCGTAGTGATTCTGAGTCGAAGCTGAAAGCGCGCCCTTAACAAATCAGAGCTGAGATTTTCAGGGGGCGAGACGCGGAGATGCTTAGGCAGGGCGCCTCTCCTCGGGTTCAGGAACCTCTCCTTACCGTTGGCACTTGACGAGAGGGAGACTTTCCTGGCCTGTTGGGGGAGGTCCTCCCACCTCTTAGGACAAGAGCCAGAATTACTGCGTTCAGGTTTGTCCAGCGGTCTCCGTGCCTCTCACTCGTCCGCGGGTTGGCCAACATGCCCATTATTAAGTCAAGCCTTTTCACTTGTGGAGTCAGCTTTTGCCGGCTTCTTTCCCCCTCTCAGACTAACCCAGGTGAGGTGGAGCCGCTATAGTCCTGAATACAGGGATCCACAGACGGACAAGGAGTATTACCGCAAGCCCTTGGCGGAGCTGACTGAGGAGGAGAAGTGTGAACAGGAACTCAGGAAGACTCAGCTTATCAAAGCTGCCCCAGCAGCGAAAACAAGCTCTGTGTTTGAAGACCCCGTGATCAGGTTAGATAGAAGCAAATACTTTTGTTCCAGGGACTGGGACTGTACCAGGGAGGGTCTACAGTAAGGATTGGGATACAGCCTGGGAAATCGCTAAGCATTTTGTTTTTCTACTTGAAGTAAATTCATCAACATGATGATGAAAGGAGGAAACAAAGTACTGGCCAGATCCCTCATGACACAGGTAACTAGCACGTCTCTCCTGTCTGCTTGCTTATACCTTTGTCTGTGGCTCTTTCAGTTTAGTATAAAAAAGAACAGGTTCATATACTTGCCATTAGAATTACCTTCCCTGTTTGGGGTACCTGGGTGGTTAAGTGTCCAACTTTATTTTCTTTTTTAAAAATTTTATTTATTTATTTGACCGAGATCACAAGTAGGCAGAGAAGCAGGCAGAGAGGTGGGGGAAGCAGGCTCCCCACTGAGCAGAGACCCCGATGTGGGGCTCCATCCCAGGACCCTGAGATCATGACCTGAGCCAAAGGCAGAGACTTAACCTACTGAGCCACCCAGGCACCCCTAAGCGTCCAGGTCTTGATCTCAGCGGAGATCTTGGTTTCAGGGTCGTGAATTTGAGCATCATGTCAGGCCCCATGCTGGGCGTGGAGCCTACTTTAAAAAAAAAAAAAAGGAAAGAAACAGAAAAAAAATTACCTTCCCTGGGATACCTGGGTGGCTCAGTCAGTCAGGTATTTGCATTAGGCTCAGGTCATGATCCCAGGGTTCTGAGATGGAGCCCCACTCTGGGCTCCCTGTTCAGCAGGGAGTCTGGTTCTCCCTCTCCCTCTGTCCCTCCATTCATGCTCATGCTCATTCTCCCAAAATTTTTTTGGGGAAAAAATGATCCTCGTGTATATGTGTGGAAGTGGTAGCTATAATGAAGGCCGGTAGGCGTCAGAACCACCATTCACTCCCCCAGTCACCAATCTCTGTGGTCGTCCTCCAGGAAAGAGGAGGCCTTTAAGAACTTTGCCTTAGGGGCACCTGGGTGGCTCAGTCGTTAAGCATCTGTCTTCTACTCAGGTGGTCCTGGGATGGACCCCTGCACTGGGCTCCCTGCTCAGCGGGAGGCCTACTTCTCCCCCTTCCCACTCCCCCGATTGTATTCCCTCTCTCACCTGTCTCTCTGTCAAATAAATAAAATCTTAAAAAAAAAGAAAAAAAGATGGGGCACCTGGGTGGCTCAGTGGGTTAAATCCTCCTCTGCCTTTGGCTCAGGTCATGATCTCAGGGTCCTGGGATCGAGCCCCGCATCGGGCTCTCTGCTCAGCAGGAAGCCTGCCTCTCTGCGCCTACGTGTGATCTCTGTCAAATAAATAAGTAAAATCTTAAAAAAAAAAAAAAAAAAAAAAGAACTTTGCCTTAGAAGTGCTGAGAGAGGGTCCGCACTGTCATAGAGAAACAGGGTGACAGGAGTAAAGGGCAAAGTACTAGTTCAGCTGGATAAACCCTCCAGGGGCCCGGGGCAGCATCTTCCAGTTCTATCCCTTTGCAGACTCTGGAAGCTGTGAAAAGGAAGCAGTTTGAGAAGTACCATGCTGCTTCTGCTGAGGAACAGGCAACCATCGAACGCAACCCCTACACCATCTTCCACCAAGCTCTGAAAAACTGTGAGCCTGTGATAGGGCTGGTGCCCATCCTCAGGGGGGGCCATTTCTACCAGGTGAGCGGTTGGGGCCGGAAAGCAGGGCTCCCTACCCACAGAACAAGCTGGTAGTGGTTGGGTGGGGAGCACTTGGGAGTGGGAAGGTCCAGAGTTGGGCTAAGATTGGTCGTTTTATAGGGACCAGGTTCTGTCAGGATCCGCCAGCACGCCCCCCATGCCCGCACCCCTGCTTCTGTTCCGTCCACGATGCTGTGTTGTAAGCTGTCAGCTTCTCGTGGTGAAGGATGTGTAGAACTCATCTTTGTATACCAGCATCTAGAGTAGCACTTGACCCGTAACTGGTGTTTTGTTGCCATTTCTTGAACTGAACAAGGCTCTCTCCTGGCATTTAATTTTGTGTCACTGTCATAAGCCAGTGTTCTCGGCTTCTGCTTTTTTAATGTAAACTTCATAAGGGTGGAGACTCATTAATGTCTGGGTCCCTAGCGGTGCCTGGCATATAATGGCGGTCTAACAAATGATTCTGGACAAGAGGGGCTTGGTTTTGGGCACCCCTGATCTGCGCTGGCTGTGTCACCCCGGCTTGATGGGGTTTCTCCCAGCTGATGCTCGTAGCAGCTGGGCTGAGCTTCCATTTAGAGGTGAGAGAGGTCAGTGCCTCATGAGCGTGTGCTCAGTGAATGCCTCTGCTAATGGGTGAGGGCCCCCAGGGCTGCGGGGGACTCAAGGAGAAGCCAGGCCCCTCAGGAGTGTCGTCAGAGCTGGCCCAGAGGGATCCTGTGGCTCTTCCTTAGAGCTCAGGGCAGAAGGAGGCTGCCGCCCCGACACGGTCTTGGACTGACTTGCCGTGTCTTCTCCTGTCCAGGTCCCTGTGCCACTTCCCGCCCGGCGTCGTCGCTTCTTGGCCATGAAGTGGATGATCACTGAGTGCAGGGAGAAGAAGCACCGGCGGACGCTGATGCCGGAGAAGTTGTCACATGAACTGCTGGAGGCTTTTCACAACCAGGGCCCTGTGATCAAGAAGAAGCATGACATGCACAAGATGGCCGAGGCCAACCGTGCCCTGGCTCACTACCGCTGGTGGTAGGGGGAGGGGGCGGCGCTCTGCTGCAAGAAACAGTGGGAGCCACTGTCACTGTCAGCGAAAACCCCTTGTGGGTGAAGTAGTTCCTTTTTAAGGGCGTGCAGGCCTTGTAAGGGGGGAGCAACGTATTTATGCCCATTAGTCCTTTCTTTGGGCGCTAGAACTTGCTTTTCTGTCCCAGCTCCTCATAAACCAGGAACCTATCAATTTGGATTTCCCCCAGGAACTTTTTGCCCATCCAGCTTCTCTTCCTCTATTCAGGGTAGAACTTTGGAAGTTATGAAAGGAAGCAGTTTTAATGTTAGAAAAGGTTTATTAGAAAATTCTCGCCCTGAACTGGTGTTGCATGTGTGGTGGTACCTGCCGTTTACTAAAATCGACTGGAAATTTGTTTCCAAAGTGGTCCTTGTACAAAATGTATAAAAAGCAGTTTTCTGGTGTGACTTGTGCTCTGCTCCTCAGTATCCCAAAGTATACCACCAGTAGCTATGGGTACCCCTTTTACAGATGGGGAAACTGAGGCACCAAGATGGCTGTTGCACCAGTGGTTACACAGTGCGGTGGGTGTCGGAAGCTGCCTTTCTCTGCCTGGCCCAGGCTGGAGGTGATGGGGGGAGAGGCTGATGGGACATTAGGGGCAGGTCTGTTTGGGGTCTTCCCTGGTCCCTGAACCCGGGAGGGAATGTGCTCAGGCAGGACCGCCGCGTGAGTGGGAAACCCCTATGAGCTGTTCAAGGTCTGGCAGGCACAGGCCGGTGCTGCTGGTGAGGCAGCCTGAGCCGGAAACCTAGTCGGAGACCTCGCTGTAGTAATACTTGTGCGCAGCCGGGGTCGTCTTCCAGCCGGCTGCCCGAAATTCGATGATCTCCAGCAGCAGCAGCTGGGCCAGGGAGCTGAGGCCGCTTGGGAGCAGGAAGCCGTCTCGGATCAGGACAAAGAGCTCATCCATGCGCTGGCGGTTCATCTTCTCCAGCTGCTCCCCCACGCGGTGCAGCTGCAGCACCAGGCAGTCCACCTGCAGGGGGCGTGGGAGGTGACCCCGGGGCGCACGCGCCGCCTTTCCGGAGCTGCACGGCTGCAGCTGTGCCTGCCGCCTCCCGTCCTGCTCCCGGCACCTGGTGGGCGTTGGCCACATCTTACGTGAAAGGAGACCAGTTCGGAACTTGCCTAAGGTCTCTCGGGCCAGGCTGGATGCGGGGTTTGCCTCCAAGCTGCCGCTTAACCCAGACCTCCCCCCTCCCCTACCCCACCCGGCTCTGCGTTTCTGGGCCTTCTGTATCCACAGCTGGATTCCTACCACAGGTTGGCTTTACTATTGGGAAGAAAGCCTCTGAGCCTGTAGGTTTTGGCTGCTCTGTTCTGGATAAATTCCAAGCCTGGCAGCTTGTTCTGGAACTGAGACAGGCCTTGAAGAGCCCCACCAGGCTCCCGCCCTGGGAAGTGACGCTTGGACGCCTCCAGGGACAGTGGGCCGGTATTCTGAGCTGAGCCAGGGACGGCCCACCTCCACAGCTGTCTGAACCTGGGTCACCCACCTCCTCCTCCTTGCTCAGACTGTCAGGCTGGGCCAGCCGGAAGAGGCAGTCATAGACGGGGTTCACCAGCGCCATCATGGGCATGTTGTTCACCTGTCCGGGGAGACCGGGGAGGGGCCAGAGCACTTAGCGGCTGAAGGAGACCAGCTCGGCTGTCTAGGCCTCCCAGGGTGGTTACTGGGGCCTCACCCTCAGGTAGTCAAAGACGTTGCAGATAAAGGTGACGTAGCAGACCCAGCCCTGCAGAGACCGGGCTCGCAGCTGCTCCCGAGCCTGGTACTCCTGCTGCAACCGGTTGAGGAGTCCCCGTCGGAAGACACTCTGGCCTGCTTGCTTGCTCTCAGCCTGTGAGCCAGGGAAAGGGCAGTGAGCTGGGGGGGGGGGGTGTGATGCCGTGGCGACCCCCACTCAAGCTTCAGCAGCTGAGGGCTGTCGGATCTGACTCTCCACCTCTGCCCTGCTGGCCAGGCCTCCTGCCCTCCGCTGCGGCCTTTCCCAAAGCGTCTCCCTGCTTCTCTACCAGTCCCAGCCCACCTGAATGATGGCATAGCACATGCGTCCTGCTTCTTTGCTGAACACACAGTCGTGCAGAGAATGGTCCACAATCACATTGGCCACCTTTTCCAAGTCCACGGCACCTGGATCTAGGGTAGAGATAGGTGGGGAGTCTAGAGCTGCTGAATTACCACATCCGCCTCCCCTTGCTTCTAAGAAGGATCTGAGATGTGTTTACAAAAGGGCACTCCCGTGATACACTCACATTTAAAGAGACCAGACTTCCCAGCTCCACTGGGAGACTGATGGCCAGGATACATGGCTGTTAGAGACTAATCAGCAAACGCTAGTTTTTAGGGCACGTATTTCCTGGCCCTGGGTTGCGGAAGGAGCACTAAATAACAATGTATTTGACAGCAATTTCAGGGAAGAAAGTGTTCTTAGAACACACAGGAACCCCTGACAAGGGCAGGCTAGGCAGGGGCCCCCCCAACAGGCTTAGCTTGGCATGTGATGGGCTTTACTAATTGTTAGCTGAGTCAAACTTCTGTTCTGAGGGCTGCAGAAGGCACCGATCCAGGACGATGACTGCATCTCCTCTGCCAAGCAGAGTGCTTCATCCTGTCCCAAGTCAGCCAGCTCTGCACATTCAAGACGGCCTGCTGGGTGACGCAGAAGCCAGGTCCAACGCAAGGGCTCAGGAGATGAGAACTCTGCTTTCTGTGGGGGACTTAAACTTTAAAAATGGCTTTACTGGCCGAAAGGTGACTCTATGATTCATACTTTCAATTACTGGCCTGAATGTAGCTTGTCCTCCAGCTTGTCCTGACTTCTATTCTCAGAAAGCAAAGGGACAGGGTTGGTTGGGCATTCACCAGGCTAAGGCTCAGGCCTCCAGGCCTGTCCCCTTGGCCCCTTCTCCGCAGCTCAGGGCTCTCACGCTCACCTTTGAGTGCGGTCTTCAGCAGGTGCTGAGTCTCTGCATCAAAAGACTGGATTTTATACTCCTCTCTACCAGGATCCCCCATGACCGTTCAGCCCCAGCAGCTCTTTATTGAGGTGGGACTAACGACAGCACCTGGGGAGGAGGAGAGGGAAAGGGAGAGGCCTCAGGTGTGCAGCGTGGGGTCAGGGTTTCTAGTTCTGCAGGCCCCGGGGCAGGGCTGGCCAGTGCTTGGGACAGGTGCTCCCAGCCAGTCTACTGCCTTCGTTAGTTGGCTGAGGGCCCAGCAAGCTTGGCCTCTCGTGGAGACTGGACACCAGCCAGGCACCTGCTGCTAAGTTTAGGAACCCCTGTAGCTTCTGGGATTACACGAGCCTAGAGCGGTGAAGGTGAAAGTGCCAACCGTCCAGTCTCCACAGGAGGCAGGGATATTCTCCGGTGATACTAAGGTTGGGGTGCGATGAGCTGCGCTGGAGTGTGGACAGGGGCATATCAGACACTCCCCTTGCCTATGGAAAGCAGCCTGGAAACTGCGGCCCCACCTTCCAGGGGACATGTCTGTCCCAGCAAGGTTCCAATCCCCTGGCCGCGACCCTTCCTTCTGCTTTGGTCAGAGTCCTTCTCAGTCCCCAAACCCGCCCCTCCAGCCTTCGGCCTGGCCAGTGTGGGCGGGTGCGGGGCCCCGAACTGCTCCTGTCCTGGCCAACTTCTCCCCGAGACGGACTGGTTAAACTGGCCTCCCGGGCGGCGGAAACCCTGCCTTGCCCACTCAGGACTCCTAATTCCTGAGCTCTATTCCTTCCTCTTAAAGAAGAGGGTAGCGGGATGACGGGAGAGACTGTCCCTGTTGGAGTCCCCTCTCCGGGCGCGACGCCTCCTCCCTGGTCGAAGGACGACCTCGGGGATCTCCAGAACCCGGCGGCTTCCCCGAGTTTGCAACGCCCTTCCGGGCGGGGCAGGACCGCCGTCCGGGGTCCCGCGGGCGGGAGAGGCGGAGCCGTGCGAAAGGAGCTCCGGGACCCACCTGCCGGGCCGGCACCGCGCCCGCGTGCCCGGAGGACGCTCGGCGGGCATGGCGCGCGCGCCACCCGTCCGCCGCGCCGCAGAGCTGGAACGACCCGCCGGGCCTCGCCGCCGCTTAGGTCATTTCCGAGCGCGGCGCCGGGGCGGGGCCAACGTGGAGGGGCGGGTCCTTTCCGCCAGCGCCACCTGCCGGAGTCCCGGTGACGTTCTCTTCGCCGCGCGTGTTCCGGAGGTCCGTGGCGGGGCCGAGGGGAAGGCCCTCGACGTCGCCCCCACCCTGTCCTTACTCGACTCGTCCGCGCCAGGCTAGACCTTCCTCGGCCCAGAGGAAGCCCTCAGTCGCCAGCGGTGGCGCCCCCTCCCCCCAGCCCACTCTCACGCCCGGGGCTCCGGTTAAAACGGGATCCAAAAAGGAAACTAGGCGGGGCCGCGCGGCAGTTGGGGGGCCTGCGACAGGGCAAGGATGGCTGGAGGGGCAGGAACTCATAGGCGGCGGCCACCTGCCCTCCACTTCTACCCCCCACGCTAGACAAGGCGGGGGGCTGTAAGGGCTGGATCAACCCCCCTACACACCCCCTCTCCTACTCCAAATACAAACGGTACTGGTAAAATAGTTGAAAATTAACGAGCCAGCTCTAGAATAAGGACACCCTCCCCACGACCCCCGTTAGCTTGCCGCCTCCGCCCTGACTCGGTCGTGGCTGTGGCTGGGGAAGAGGCGCGGGCCGGGCAGCTGAGGGCCATCCCCGACGCCGGCCCAGCGCTGCAGAAGGGCAGCCAGAAGGGGCTCGAAGCCTCTTCCCGTCGCGCAGACAAGCGGGCACGGTGGTTTCCTGTTAAAAGGGCTAGCCGAAGCGGTCACCAGGAAATGGATGAGAAAGGGCAGCTGCAGCCAATTAATGAGTAGGAGAGATGAAGAGAATAAAGTTTACTTTATTCCACTACAGTGTAATTTCTTAAAAAAATACATTCAGGCAGCTGCTTTCCTACAGCCTCAAGCCCAGGCCTCCAGGGCCCTAGACCCTGTGGGTGTTGGAGCTCCCCCTACCCCCAGCCTGGGACTCCATCAGCAGCAGCCGGAAGCAGGGAAGCTTCACGATTCAGGGTCTCAGACGTGTCACAAAGCTCCAGGCCAGAGCCAGTTCTGATGACAGAAGGGGTCCAAGGGCTAGGACACCCACACAGGTCTGCTTCTGCCCCTGCTTTCCTCCTAAGTCCACGCAGAGGCTGGCACAGAGGCTGGAGCTGGAGCCCAGACTGAGGGCAGGGTGAAGTCCTGCGGTGCCTGGGGCTTCCCCGTCCTGACTCCCCCCTGCAGAGGGACCCCGCAGGCCAGGCTCCCTGGGGTGGGGGGTGCAGAACTGGGTGGAAAGGATGGTGGTTGTGTTCTGTAGATTTCCTGGGCTCACCCCCTAACTGCAGTTTCTCCTCTGTGCCTACATCAGTAGCTGTGTGACAACCCCCCACCCCCAGACACCGCGCCCTCAGCAGGCGGGCTGCTCAGGCCTTTCCTTCTACCACCCCCTTCATGAGGCTGCTCCAGAGCTGTGGCCCTTCTGGGAGGACAGAGGACACACAGAGCACCACAGTGAGCCCAGGAGGGAGACACTGAGCAGGTAGCTGCTGCCAGCTGGCCCAGCTGTAAGGCTCCCGCCCTGACCCCATGGAAGTGACCCCAGGTAGGCTGGGGGAAAAGGCCACGGCCTTCGCCCACAGCTCCTCCCCATCAGCACAGCCCCCCCTTCTTGTGGGCCACTGAGATCGGTCTTCCCCAGAGACCCTCAGCCATGCTCCGTCCCACCCAGCGGGACGTCAGGAGGACCGGGGCCTGGGGGGTGTGGCTATAAAGTGACTAATTCTCCCCAGAACCAGAAGCAAAGCTGTATGAGGGATGCAAGTACTGAGAAAAATAGATTCTGAGGAAGGCCAGGGTTCCTCCCCTCATGCTTTGTGAGCAGGGATGTGATATGGAAAGGAAGATGGAGTGAAATAAGGAATTTGCTTTCAGCTTCAATGTGTATTACATCAACTGGTGGGAGGAGGAGCGCGAGCGAGAGGACCAGGCCCCCACAAAGGGCCCAATCCCAGCCCTCAGGCTCTAGCCATGGCCTCCCACCCCCAGAGCGTGGAGAGGTCTCTGGGCAGAAGGTGCTGGAAGTGCAGGGTGGCCACTGCTGCCTTTCCTGCAGGCTGGACCACAGAAGGAAAACCACCTTCTGACCGCTTGGCTGCATCCCCACAGGCCAAGCCCTGCCTTCTCCCCGTGAAAGCGCTTGCCCTTCGAGTGACGGCCGAGCTGGCTGGCAGGCAGGCGCGGGCAGCAGCTCTCAGTGCAACAAGAGATGGTAGAGGCGTCCGCCTTCCTTCGGGGGGCCGCCCTTCCTCCCCTCGGGGCTAGCTGTCCACCTTCTTCATGTGGTGGAAGAGGTTACAGAAGAGCTCATACCAGAAGAACACGAAGCCGGTGGAGAGAGCAGCCTTCAGCAGGCTGGGGGACAGGCCCTTGAAGAGGCCCATAGGGCCTTCCTCTCGTAGCACCTGCTGGGCACAATCCAGGAGGCCCCTATAGCTGCGAACCTGGGCAGAAGAGGAGGACAGAGGAAGCAATTAACACACGGATGTTGACTCTGTCCTTCTGTCAGTCCAGCACCTGGCACCTCACAGCTCCTAGTCAACACTTGCTGGACAAAGCAATGAAGACAAAAAGGACAGAGCAGTTAACCTTTGCTTTCTCTTCTAAGCAGACCGGTAATTCGGACTTAACAGAGGCAGCGCCTGGAAATCAGCACTGGACAGAACTCTTAAGGACCCTTTCCCCCATCCCACCAGGCCCCCTTGGGCAGTGGATATGAACCTGGCCCTCGTGAGCTCTGGCTTCCGGTCTGGCCTTCTCAGTTGGCCACACACCGCGGCCAGACTCACGTCCCCAGGACTCAACTCCCCTCAAGCACCTCTCTCGCCACATTTCCACTAACTCCCCATTGTGATGACAATGACATTGTAAAGAATCAAGGGGCACCTGGCTGGCTCAGTTGGTAGAATGTGGGACTCTTGATCTTGGGTCATGAGTTCAAGCCCCACACTGGGCATAGAGCTTACTTAAAAAAAAAAAAAAAAAAAAAAAAAGAGGGAAGAAAAAAGAATCAAATTCAAGCTCCACAGCCTGGTGTTCAAGGGGTTGCTCCATTTGGCCTCAACTTCCCTCCCTGATCTTCCGTCATCCCCCAGAGGTCCTCCCACCAAACAGGCTACAAAGTCTGTGAGGAGCACGGCTCTCTCCTCTGTCCTGGGCTCCCACCAACTGTCCCTGCGCAAACCTAAACCATTCCTTCCAGACAAGTTCCTAAGTGGACAAAGGAGATTATAAAACCTTGTATTGCACCTGGTGTTAAAACGTACATGTGTGTGTTTATGCAAAGAAACGAAACAACAGCCAGAGCTTCCGTGTCATTATCTCTGGGTGGGTGGTACTGGGAGCTCCATTATCGGTTTTTATCTTTCTGTCTCGGGTTCGACACAGATGTATTGCAACTAACTCAATACTTCCCCTTCCCCCAAGGAAGGAGTGCTCCCTCCCTCCTGACTCCCATTCCAGTGCACTCCTCTTTTCTGACCTCTGTTAGGCGTGTTCCCTCCTGCATGGGAGGGAACATGCCTGTTTCTCCCCCTTGCCTCACCCCCAGCCCACCACTGCATGGTGCCCCAAAGTGGCCGTGAAAATCCGGTTGAGACTAAGGAATGACTATTAAGAGTACAACATCACCCACGATGGGGGCTTCTGCAAATGACAAAGCCTTCTAGTGCCTTTAAAATATAATTTAGTGGATCAGGTTCCATTCGCCCCTCTCCAGGAACCCCTACGGCATACACGAAACGACCCCATGCACCGGTGGGAGTCTCCTCCGTGTTCTTTAGTATTCTGGGGACCTAGCTCATCGTAAGGTTTTACTCATTTGAGAGAGAGAGAGAGAGAGAACGCGCTTGAGCTCAAGGGCAGGGGAGGAGCAGAGGGAGAGGGACAGGCAGACTCCTCCAAGCACACAGCCCAACGTGGGGTTTGACCCACGACCCCGGTATCACAGGCTGAGCGGAAACCAGGAGTCAGACGCTCCAGCAACTGTGCCAACCAGGCGCCCCGCGGACCCTTCTCATGTGATGATATTCTTTGACCCAAACTGAACTGAACACTTTATTTTTTCTCTTTTTCACTTGAAGTGGGCTCCCACTGGGCGTTCAACACACGCCTGAACTCACGACCCCAAGATCAAGACCAGAGCTGAGCTCAAGAGTCAGACACTTGACCTACGGAGCCCCCAGGCGCCCTGAACTGAACACTTTTTAAGAGCGAACCCTGACCCCCCCTCTCGTGGATCACCCCACGGCGCCCCACATGCACAGGGCCGTGCGTGGATTCTCCCGTGTGTTTGGGGATCCCCAGGGACAGGCTGCAGGGGCCAATGCGAGCAGTGGGCAGGTGAGGGGCGAGGCGCAGAGCCCCCTGCAGGGGGGCGGCTCACCTGGCCGAAGGTGGCTCGCGCCTGCTCAAAGCCTCCGACCTGCAGCCGTTTCTTGAAGAGGTCCAGGGGGTACGTGAGGGTCTTGCTGAGGACGCCAGCTCCGCTGCCACACAGCAGGTTTTTGAGGTTCTCTGAGCCAAAGTGGGGTGGAGGGGGGAACATGACGGAAGTGTAATCGGGGAAAGACACGTTCAAGGTCAAGAGCTCTAAGCCTCCACCACGAAACTAAGAGCCACCAGCCTCCTGAGTCTGTGAGGAGAACCACCCCTGGCCACGCTGGGCCCGGATGGCAGTAAGGCGGGAACGGAAGTGGGAGCCTGCAGGCTGTGCGGTGTGACTCGGTTCAAGGCTTGGGAGGAAATAAATGTCCTCGGTACCGCTGCTGGGGGGGCACGAGCTGAAAGGGTCTGCCAGCGGCTGGTTCGGTTGGTTTGGTCAACAGCGCGACAGAGCAGGGTTCAGAGGACGGGAACATCCTAGCCTCTGCCAGGAAAGCCTTAGCCCCTCCAGGGATCAGAAGGAGGTGCTCTGGCTTGGGGGAGGGGGACACCCGGATTCTCTTGCGTGAGGGCTGTCTCACCATTCTTCCTTCCCTCGGTGGGCAAGACCCACTCGTGCACGTGCTTCAAGGCGCTGTAAAAGGAGAACTGGAACCCGGCGTAGGGGAAGATGGCAATCAAGGTGGGGTTCAAGCCTTTGTAGAAAACCAAGGGGCCCTCGGTCCGGTACATGGTCACCACGGCGTCTCGCAGGGTCTTATACACCTGGACGGCACACAGGCAGCTCGAGTGAGGGCACACGGGCGATCTGGCCCTAGAACACAGCCCGTCACGTGCACCTCCCCTCGGCTAAAATCCCAGCCGCCGGGAGCATGACTTTTCTGGGGGCACAAAGAAAATCTGAACAAAAGTCCCAAGGTAAGGGCTTCCAGCAACCCCCCTTCTAGCTATTTACAAGGCCAGCACGTTCGCACCGGTGCGCAACAGCGCGAGTCCGAGCACCGCTGCCACCGCATCCCGCAGAACAGCAGGGACACAAGGTCTGCCCCTGAGTGACTGGTCACAAGCACGCCGACACACCCATTCCGAAGGACACAGAGCAGCCACTGAAACAGGATCACGCCGTCTACACAACAGATGGGCATAATCCCCCAAACGTATAGCTGAACGGGCACAGCGAGAGGCTGAAGGGCGGGCTTAGTGCTCGTGGAAGAAAAAAGTAGGCAGGGATCACCCCCAGGGATACATGAGAAGTGGGGAAGGGCGAGCATGACCTCCACAGAGGGAGAGGCGGGGCAGGGAAGAGGGAGATCAACTCTCACCATTTTACGCTACAGGGATTTTCTGCCGTGTGCGTGTATTTAACCTTTTGTAACCTGTCAACAGGCAATCTCCATGCGGGAGACCACAGGGCACTGATTTTTCTCAGCACCTTCCATCCCGCACTTTGTTTGCAGGGGACCAGAGGGGCTCTGGGCGCGGCGATGAGGGCGGTTCTCTGCACCGAGAAGGGAGGACCCTGGCTGCTTCCTCACCTCCTGGCTCCCAGACACTGGCAGCCACACTGAAGGATTTCACTCCGGAGACCTCCAAGAAAGGGCCCGGACTCAGAGGAAGGCCACGGGGCAACGAGCCCGCCCTGTACCCACAGCCCCACTCTGCTTCTCTGTGCCCCCTTTAATACCAGGCTGGCAGCCAAGAGTCACCAGATATCTGAGGAAAGGCTTCATAAAAAAAGGAGACCGGGGCGCCTGCCTGGCTTGGCTGGTAGAGCACACCACTCCTGATCTCAGGGTCATCAGTTTGAGCTCCGCGGTGGTTACAAAAGACCAAAAACCAAAAAATCCCCAGAGACCAAAATGATCACAGGGGGAGAGAGGGGCACAGGGATCGTGTGGAAGGAAGAGACAGTGTAGACAGAAGAAGGAAACTAAAGGAAACAGAGGCCAACCACAAAATTGGAATTAATATTCTCAGGCCACAAAGAAGGCATCACCTCCGTGATAAAAGGAAAGGGTCTATTTAAAAATAAGGTAAGAGGGCACCTGTGTGGCTCAGTCGGTTGGGCGACTGCCTTTAGCTCAGGTCATGGTCCCGGAGTTCCTGGAAAGAGTCTTGAATAGGGTTTCTAGCTCCATGGGGAGTCTGTTTCTCTCTCTGACCTTCTCCCCTCTCATGCTCTCCCTCACTCTCTCTCTCTCAAAGAAATAAAATCTTTAAAAATAAATAAATTTAAAAAAATTAAAAAGAGGTAAGATTCAGAGAACAAGAGAAACTCCTGAGGGAAAAAAATCTTTGTGAGTTTGAATTAGGCAGATTTCTTTTTTTTCTTTTTAAGATTTTATTTATTTATTTGAAAGACAGAGAGAGTGAGAAAGAGTGGGAGGGAGAGGGAGAGAGAATCTGAAGCTGACCCACGCTGAGCACAGAGCCCCATGTGGGGTTCAATCCCATGACTGCGAGATCATGACCTGACGTGACACCAACAGTTGCACACTTAACCCACTGAGCCACCCAGGAACAGAGATTTCTTAGATAAAAAACCCGAAAACAAAATGCATAAAAGGACAAATTGATAGGTTAAGACTTTATTGGGGCTCCTGGCTGGCTCAGTCAGTTAAATGTCTGCCTTCAGCTCAGGTCATGATCCCAGGGTCCTGGGACCGAGCCCTGCATCGGGCTCCCTGCTCAGTGCAGAGTCTGCTTCTCCCTCCCCCTCTGCCTGCGGTTCCCCCTGCTTGTGCGCACGCTCTCTGACAAAGAAATAAATAAAATCTTTTAAAAATTAAAAACATCTGCTCTTCAAAAAACAGGCTATAAGGACGTGAAGGCAGCCACAGCCAGGGACACAGAAAAAAATATGTAAAACAACAAACCACCAAAATGGGAAAACAATTTGAACAGATTGTTTTGGCCAAGAAGGTGCTCAGAGGGCAAATAAACACATAAAAAGACATTCAACATCTCCGTGGTAAAACCACAATGAGATACCACTATTCACATCTAGCAGAGTGGCTAAGATTTAAAAGAATAAAAATAGGAGTGCCTGGCTGGCTGAGTCGGTTAAGCACCCAACTCTTGGTTTTGGCTCAGGTCATGACTTTAGGGTCGTGAGAGTGAGCCCCGAGTCAGGCTCCTTGCTAGCGGAGAGTTTGCTCGCGACTCCTTCCCTCTGCCCCTCACCCTGCTCACAGGCATACTGGTTGTCTGCCTCAAGTAAATAAGTAAATCTTTAAAAAAGAATAAAATTCTGGATGGAACTAGAGGTATCATGCTAAGTGAAATAAGTCCATCAGAGAAAGAAAATTATCATATGATCTCATTGATAGGTGAAACTTAAGAAACAAGGCAGAGGATCATAGGGGAAGAGAGGAAAAAAAAATGAAACAAGACGAAACCAGAGAGGGAGACAAACCATAAGAGACTCAATCCTAGGAAACAAACTGAGGGCTGCTGGAGGGAAGGGGGGTGGAGGGATGGGGTAACTGGGTGACAGGACATTGGGAGGGTATGTTGTAATGAGCACTGGGTATTATATAAGACTGATGAAACACAGACCTGTACCCCTAAGACAAATAATACACTACATGTTATTTAATTGAATTTAAACTTTAAAAAATAGGGGCGCCTGGGTGGCTCAGTGGGTTAAAGCCTCTGCCTTCGGCTCGGGTCATGATCCCAGGGTCCTGGGATCGAGCCCCGCATCAGGCTCTCTGCTCAATGGGAAGCCGGCTTCCTCCTCTCTCTCTGTCTACTTGTAATCTCTGTCTGTCAAATAAATAAATACAATCTAAAAAAAAAAAAAAAAAAAATTTCTTAAAAAAAAAAAAAACTTTAAAAAATAAAATTTTAAAAATTTTAAAAAGAATAAAATAAAAATAAAAACAAAAACCAGGTAACAGTAAGCACTGGTGAGGATTAGGAACAGCTGGAACTGTTGGTGGGAATGCGAAATGGCACAGCCAGTAGGAAGCAGGCTGACTTTTCCTCATAAAATCAAACATTTTCACCATATAACTCAGCAACCCCACACCCGGGTTTTCACCCAAGAGAAACAAAACGTTCACAAAATAATCTGTTATGGGTTTTTGCTTGTTTGTTTTGTTTTAAAGATTTTATTTATTCATTTGAAAGGGAGAGGGACAGAGCATACGCATGGGGAGAGGCAGAGACAGAGGGACAAGCAGACTCCCCACTGAGCTGGGAGCCTGACGTGAGGCTCGATCCCAGGACCTGGAGATCAGGACCTGAGCCGAAGACAAATGTTTAACCCTTTGAGCCACCCAGGTGCCGTGTGTGTGTGTGTGTGTGTGTGTGTGTGTGTGTGTGTTTAAGATTTCATTTATTTATCTGACAGAGAGAGAGAGACAGCGAGAGAGGGAACACAAGCAGGGGAGTGGGAGAAGGAGAAGCAGGCTTCCTGCTGAGCAGGGAGCCCGATGTGAGGCTCCTGGGATCACGACCTGAGCCAAAGGCAGACGTCTAACGATGAAGCCACCTGGGCGCCCCTTACACAATAATCTGTATGTGAATGTTCATGGTGGTTTTACTCAGAATCACCAAAAAACTGGAGAATATGCCTGACATCTTCCCACTAACAAACCATGGTAGGGCCTCGTGACAGAATACTATGCAGCAAGGAACAGGAACGGACCACTCACACACGTGGCACGCATGAATCTCAAGGCCAGATGCCAAGTGAAGGGCAAGGGCGCCTACTCAAACAACTACGTGAGAGTAATTCCCTGTGTGACATTCTGAAAAAGGCGAAACTTTAGACAGAAGACAGACCAGTGGTTTACACAGGCAGGCAACGGAGAGGGACTGACTAAAAAGGGGGACAGGAAGACATTTTGGGGGTGATGGAACTTTTGTTTTGTATCTTGATTCTAGTAGTGGTTATGTGACTGTATGCACTCATCGAAAGTCACAGAGGGGTGCCTGGGGGGCTCAGTTGGTTAAGCGTCTGACTTGGGCTTGGGTCATGATCTTGGGGCCCTGGGATGGAGCCCCGCGTTGGGCTCCACCCTCAGGACGGCCTGCTTGTCCCTCTAACCCTTCCCCCACCCCCACTTGTGCTTTCTCTCTCAAATAAATAAAATCTTAAAAAAAAAAAAAAAGTCAGACAGCTCTATACTAAAGAGTGAATTTTACTGTGTATGTAAGGTATGCTTCAATAAACTGGACTAAATCAAACCAAAGAGCTCTTGGGAACTAACATGCACCAGCAAACATTTTCTAAATTCAGTAGAGGCCCCAAACAATAGAGGCAAGGAAACCTCCCAGAAAGTAGGACAGAAAAACAGAGAGTTACACAATAGTAGGGAAAAGATAAGTCAACCAGAGAATAGACCCAGGACGTCCAATACCCAATTGACATGAATTACTGAAGAAAGAAAAGGGAGAAACAACAACAACAGAAAGTAGCAATTGTGAATAACGATTCATGACCATTTTATGGGCAGGAGTAACAGGAGTGTCCAGACTAAAGGGTCGAGAAGTGTCCATCACAATGAATGAAAGAGACAAGACCGGTGCCCACAATTGGTAAATCTCTAGAATGACAAAAATCAAGAAGGGATCCTGAAAGTTCCCAAGACAGGAAGGGTGATAGTTTCATATAAAAGATCATTAATCAGAGTGATTCTGGACTTCTTTACAGCAACACTGAGGGCTACCGAGAATCCTATGCCCAAATCATGAGTCAAATAAAGGCATTTTCTACTAAGGCTTCTCTAAAGAAGCTCTATCTCCAATATATCTCCACCAAAATGGGGGATTAATCAAGAAAGAGAAGACATGGGACCCAACAAGAGAATTCCTAACAAAACAGCTGCTAATAGACCTGAAGCAAAGAGTCCATACTGAAGCCAGAGAGTGAAGACTGCCAGAGTTGGGGGCTCCAGGAGAGGCTCCCTGATAACGTAGGACTGATGACCACAGGCTGACCCTATCAAGATTGTTTGAGGGTGCCTGGGTGGCTCAGTGGGTTAAGCCTCTGCCTTCGGCTCAGGTCATGATCTCAGGGTCCTAGAATGAAGCCCGGCATCTGGCTCTCTACTCAACAGGGAGCCTGCTTCCTCCTCTCTTTCTGCCTGCCTCTCTGCCTACTTGTGATCTCTCTCTCT
The DNA here is from genome assembly GCF_010015895.1 of Lontra canadensis. Lineage (NCBI taxonomy): Eukaryota > Metazoa > Chordata > Mammalia > Carnivora > Mustelidae > Lontra > Lontra canadensis. The sequence continues at coordinate 5,760,112 of NW_022631035.1, read as the reverse complement.
GTCAAATAAGTAAATAAATTCTTTAAAAATAAATAAATAAATAGATAGATAAATAAATAAATAAAATACAGGGCAACCACTAACTTCAGGCAAGACAAAGGTATTTAAGAAAATGTGATCATGTATTTCAAGGCTCAGCAGTAACATTTACATAATCATAACAGCACAGACACTCGGTACTAATTTAGCCAAAATCTATAAATCAGTTCTACTGAAATTAAAGGAGGTGCAAGCACACGAGGGTGGTGGTACAAGAGATAAACTCTTATCTCCCACAGTAGCCATCAAAAGCTAATGCCTATAATTTAAAAATTAGGAAGAAATAGAAAGAGAGAACACTAGTAGTAAAAGAGTATTACTAAGAATTAGGAAGTTAAATAATGAGAAAAGAACCACAAGTATGAAAAGTGGTTGCAGGGGCACCTGGGTGGTCAGTGGGTTAAGCCTCTGCCTCTGGCTCAGGTCATGATCTCAGGGTCCTGGGATCAACCCCCATGTCAGGCTCTCTGCTCAGCAGGGAGCCCGCTTCCCCTCACCCCTGCCTGTCTCTCTGCCTACTTGTGATCTCTATCTGTCAAATAAATAAATAAAATCTTTAAAAAATAAAAACAAAAAGTATATATATAAAAATAAAATAAATAAAATAAAAATAAAAGTTGTTGCCTCTGGGGACTGGAATCAGGGGGTGGCTGGTAGTGTTTGTTATAATTCATGCAGAACCACCTGTCTTTTTAACCTCTATACACCATATAGATCACTGATTTAAAAACGTTTTAAAGATTTTGCTTATTTATTTATTTAGAGAGAGCGTGCACACAAGCAGGGGGAGGGGCAGAGGGAAAGGGAGAGAGGATCCCAAGCAACCTCCATGCTGAGCAAGGAACCCCTGATGCAGGACTCGTTGTCACAACCCTGAGATCATGACCTGAGCCTAAAGCAAGAGTCGGATGGATGCTCAACCAACTGAGCCACCAGGCACCCCTGATTAAGAAACATTTTAAAGATTTTACTTATTTATTTGAGAGACAGAGATTGCAACAGAGATAGTGAGAGAGAGAGAGGGAGCGAGCATGAGTGGAGAGGAGAGGGAAAAGCAGGCTCCTCGCTGAGCAGGGAGCATGACACAGGGATCCATCCCAGGACTCTGGGACCATGACCTCAGCCGAAGGCAGAAGCTTAGCTAGCTGAGCCACCCAGGTACTGCTAAGAAACATTTTAAAGGTGAGGACTGACACCACGGCTGCTACTGTTCTACAGAAGTTGGAGGTTCCACAGCATTTAAACAGATCTCTTCCACTCACTTTTGCACACAACTTGCTAATCATTCCAGAATCTAGAATCCCCATCTCAATTATATCAGCCAGAAGGCTAATGAGTTTATTCTCTTTTCTCAAACCTTTTCCTTCTTACAGACCTCTTTTCATTTGACAGACAGAGATCACAAGTAGGCAGAGAGGCAGGCAGAGAGAGAGGAGGAAGCAGGCTCCCTGCTGAGCAGAGAGCCCAACGCGGAGCTCGATCCCAGGACCCCGGGATCATGACCTGAGCCGAAGGCAGAGGCTTTAACCCGCTGAGCCACCCAGGTGCCCCCATAGATTTATTTTCTTAACTAAAGGCTGGGAAGTCATGGAAGAGGACGCCGGCATCCCAGAGCAGAGAAGCCAGTGGAGTACCACCACTCATTTTTTTCATCCCAGCAGCCACCACTTTGCTGGTGGCTGTCTGTCTTCTCCAACTACAAACTCGCTTCTCCTCCAGCTCTCTGCTCAGTGGCTAGGGCCCCTCATGGCATTTCCCCACCAGGAGAAAGCTCTATTTCCCACTAACGGGCCATTCAGAAGGACCTAGCTCTTGTGCCCCATTCGTTTGCTGGCACACTGTTCCCAAGACGCTTTGCCCTTCTAAACCAAAAAAGCCATTCGGGTGGCTCCTAAACAAAAGGGCTCCACCAGCCCAGGATCTCCACCCTGGGCAACGGAACTGAACCAAAACCACAGTCATTCTAAAGCACATCAAATTCTTAAGCAGTGCCATTTCCCACCCAAATATCCTGAAGCAGAAGGGAGGTGGAAAAATCACTCTTCCTTGGTTGAGTATACACGAGTGTGCTCACACACACACACACACACGCGCGCGCCCGCGCTGCTATTCTTATGTGTGCCCAGGAAACAAAGATTATGGTGGAGAGGTCTATTTCAGGATTTAATCCCTCCCTTCCACTCAGTAAGTTCTTCCTGGAATCTGACTCAATCATCCCATTTTCTCTATCCATGCTTTGTGCGAACCAAAACCACTCTCACAATAATCCAGAAATAGGATCTCAAGTCTCAGTCTCCCGGACGCCTCTCTGTCCAGCCTACTGCTCCTGACTTGCTCTGTTTCCCACCTGTAGGCTCTGTCCCCGGCGGGAGGCTGCGAGCGCCCGGCACGGTGCTCAGCAGTCATGGGTCTTACAGACAGACCAACGCAGGGGCTGCACACCCCAGCAAGCCTGGAGGTTCTGTTCCCTCTAAGGAAAAGAGCTGCGAGTCCTGGAACGCCTGTTACACGGGCACCCCCGCTCCGGCCCAGCCACTCACCTTCGGCTCACCCTGAGCGGCAAAGCGAGTGCGCAGCACGTCCACGGGCTGCACGGCCAGGGTGGCGGCGCTGGCAGACAGGCCGCCACACACAAAGTGCACGGAGAAGTCGCGGGCATCGTATGTGGTGGCTCTGTGCACCAGCTCGGTCAGCAGCTCGAACGACAGAAACTACAAGAGCACGTGACAAAGTCATTGACAAACGGTCCCCCAAGCCCACTGGGGGCCTGTCAGGACAGTCTCCTGGGGCAACGCCTAATTAATATTCAGTTTGGGCTAAGTCCCCGCGGTGGGGGGAACGTATGGAAGGGAATGCCCATATGGTACAGCTTGGTCTGACACTGTCTTCAATTTCAGACTTCAAACTTCACGTAGTGTCCCCGTTAAGACAAGCAGAAGTGTGGGGACCACCTCCTGCTGCCCCAGCCAGGCAACGTCCCTGCAGGCCCCACCTTCCTAGTGCTCCTCTGTTGAGCAACATGACCCCAGGGCCCTGGCCCATTCCCCTGCCACCTACTTGGACAGCTCCGTAGCCTATAGAGAGAAGCTGCGCTGGGACGTGTCCTTTCCAGAATGCTGTGGGGCCTTCCTCCTGCAAAATCTGTCTCCCAGCCTGTAGGATCCCATGGTATTTTGCACCGGGGTCACTGCGAGACAGGCGCTCAATCTGGAGCTGGGAATCAGAATCGAAAAGGTCAGGATGACAAGGCAGTGTGGGGTGAGAAGGAGAAATTTTGGAAAATGTAACAAAGGCAGCGAAGCTCTTCTCCTTGACGAAATTCCAAACTCTGGAAACTGCTTTGACGAGAAAGAGAGAACTGGTCCTCCAGCCCATTACATGGGGAAAAAAAGGAGGAAAGGATACCTGGAAACGGATCTTGATGACATCCAAGGGGCTGATCATCACCCGAGTGACAAGTCCAGACACAGACCCGGCCACTGCCACCTCAAAACTGGAGATATTCCTGCCATCAGCTTTGGGGTCATAGCCAACCATCCCTGCCTCTGGCCCATACAACGTCCATCAGTTCCAATCTAAAAGCAAGAGACACGGAGTAAACACCAGAGCAAGTTCTTAGGGTCTCTGCTCACAAGCCACTTCCTCAGAGCAGCCCTCCCTGACCATCCCATCTTGCCCTGCTTTATTCTTCTGCATAGCATTAATATACTGGACATTTATTCTGGACATCTGTTTCTTGCCACCTTCCCCCACTAGAATGCAAACCTATGAAAACATGGCCTTGCTCTCATTTGCCCATCTCTGTATTTCCAATGCTTGGAACACAGCCCAGCACGGTGAGTGCTCCTCTCTGTTGACTGAATGAACGGACAGGGGTGGTAGGAAATCATTCACTTTCAGAGATCAGCTCGCTTTCCAAGACACCTGGCTTTATGGCTGGAGGGAAAGTCCCAGCCTGAGCCAGGGGGCAGAGCCCAATGCAGCTGAGCACCGAGGCAGACATCTGATATGCAGGCCCAGGAGAACCGTGAGGGATTCCCCAATAAGCCCACGTGATCCAGAGAAACCCAGCAACTCCTGAGACCTCCTGCATACCGCCCCGCCCCCGCCCCACCACTGTCTGCACACCGCAGGCCAGCTGCAGCAATGCAGCCATGCTTGGCTTTGAAATGATGTTCCTTGGCCCACTTGATCCCCGTTGACCTCTTCAACCTCCCCCTGGACCTCTCTTCAGCCACTTCAATAGGGTGGGCTCTGCTCCTGACCAGTTTCTAGAAAGCACTGCTTGGGTTCCTATCTGCCAACCTTGCCTCTGCACCTACTGTTCCCCATGTCTGAAACACAGCAGCTCTCCCTGTCCCCCTGCCCCATATATCTCCCCTCACTCTTCCCCAGATGAGCCCCTCCCATGCACCACAGCTCAGCTAAGGAGCATTGCCCCTCCAATCCAGGGGTTGTCCTCATGTCCTCTCTAGTATTCACAGCACTTGCTCCTGGTTGAGAAACGCTGTTCTAAATTCATCTTTTTTTTTTTAAATTTTATTTATTTATTGGGCAGAGAGAGATCACAAGCAGGCAGAGAGGCAGGCAGAGAGAGAGGGGGAAGCAGGCTGCTCGCTGAGCAGAGATCCTGGTGCGGGGCTCGATCCCAGGACCCTGAGATCGCCACCCAACAGAGGCTTCAACCCACTGAGCCACCCAGGCACCCAGAGAACCGCTGTTCTAGAGAAACACTCCCATGGGTGTGTAAAATGTCATGAATTACGTCACTGTTTGTAAAACTGAGTATCACACAAATGCTTATCAACAGAGGGATGGGATAAATAGTAAGTCACATTCACGCAATCCTCTGCAGCCATGAAGAACGAGCTAGAGAGATACACACACTTGAAAAGATGACCACAATACACTGAAACATGGGAAAAATGTTTCAGAACAGTATGTCTAGTATAACCCCATTTTTGCAAAAGAAAAACAGCAAGACCTATATACACCCTGTACAGTAGTAGAAAGCACAGGGGAAAACTCTGTATCAACACACACACGGACAGGTTGGTAAGATCACCTCTGGGGGAAGGGTTGGCAAAGGAAGAGAGAAAACACATCTCTCCCCTTCCTTATACAATTCTATATCCTGTGAATCTGTTATGCCCCACCCCACCCCACCCCAAGACAATTAAAACTAAATATAAAATGAATTTAGAAGGGGCTGCAGAGCTAACCTAGTTCTTGAATACCAACAGTAACAGGAAAGTCAGTGTCCACACAGGGCCGAGCGGATTCTTTTTTGCCTCGGAAACTCTGTCTGCTCTACTCCCTCAGCCCCAAATTTGCTTTCGTGTATGAAAGTAGTGCTCCAAGCCATCCTTAACATTAACATGGCATTTCTACGAGGCACTCGCAGCAAAGCATTCCAAGATAATATATTTTTTTAAAAGTCTAACGGTGAGGTGCCTGGGTGGCTGACCAGGCGACTCTTGATTTCAGCTCAGGTCGTGATCTCAGGGTCGTGAGGTCGATCCCCACAACCAGCTCTAGGCTACTCTCTTTCCCGAGTCCTCCAGGCTATAGCTAAATTCCCCCAGTACCCGGGGACGCTTATTTAACCTGGGTTCTCCTCTCTCTCTTCTGGATAATGGGAATGATGTCTGCCCTACCTAGCCCAGACTGCTGGGACGATCATGCAAGACACCATATGTGGTAAGCCTTGTAAGAAAGATAAAAGTCTAAAGCAAGCGAAAGGGCTGTTAAATATAGTTGCAGTTACTTTACTTTTCCCACTTGCTCGAATTTCCTTCTTGTACCAGTAAGCCTTGATATTTACCTAAAGAGACAAAATAAAAATGAAATACGACTGTATATGCGTGATATACAGAATAGAGCACGTAGAGACGGGGTCCCTGGAGTGAGTGGCGGGGGGGCGGGGGGCGGGACGGAGAGCGCCTCCGCCATGCCCCTTCCCTTACTGCGGAAGCCCCGGGCGCTGGGCTATGAGCGGTGAGCTCCCGTGCCCGTGTGTCCCTATGTTCAGCGAGGGGTCCCCAGAGACGTCCCCGCGTGTGGACACACATGTCCAGCTGTGCCTTGGGGCGTTTTCGCCCCAAGTCCGAGAAGACGCCCGCGAAGCACGCACCCACGTGTATGGATGTCCCCTATGGGTGTCCAGCATGTGTGCGAGCTTTTGGCCCCTGCGTCCCTGAAGATGCTTCTCAGGTCAGGTATGACACGTGCGCGTACAGGCCCTGCCTCCACGTGAGTGCCGGCGCCTGTGTGCGACACCCCAGTCCCCGAGAGCACGTCGAGGAAGGAGAAGGTAGAGGTTACTCACCCGGCACGAAGGGCGCGGCAAAACTCCGCGCGCGCTTCTCTTCCTACCTCCTCACGCAGTCTCACAGCAAAACTAATTGAGCCTGGCAGTAACTGGCGGGCTTCCGGACCAATCACCAGGCAGCGGCCGACAGGGGCTGGACCAATAGTTATACAGTAACAGATGGGCACCACCTCTTGCAACGTATCACTGGGTAATGTAGTTCATCGCTAACGAGGCTGTCCCCGTTTTGGGGGCAGAGCCTTCTGGGAGGTGTAGTCTCACTACGCGCGCGTGCGCGAATGTTATTCACGCGTGGGAAGGTGGCGCTTCTCGAAGTACGGATGTGCCCTCCAGAGGTCGCAGCGCTAAGTGGCGCGTGGCTGCTGTCGTCTTTCGAGTGGGGGGCAAGGTTGGGTGCTCTGAATTTGACCCGCTTTCTTCAAAACCCTCGTAGTCCCTGAACCCCGATAATCTAAACTTGGGAAAGAGATGGTGGGAAGTTTAACTAAAACCTGGAGGACTTGGGAAAGAGAGTAGATGAGTTTTTGAAACCAGGAAGAGGACGGCAAAAATGTAGAATTTTGTTTCTCCCTAGGGTTTATTATGTATAATTTCTCATAAAAATAAAATACATTACAGACGCTACAGAAAATGTAGAAACGCAGGGGGAAATGGCGCATCCTACCGCTTTCACGCCAAGTAGCATCAGTGTTTTGCAGGACAGTATTTCTTCCTGATTTTTTAATTGCATTTTCCCCGTTAGTGCAATCACTTTGACACACAATTTTAAAACATCATTCCCCCCACATTATTTTGAAATAAATACCAGACATCATATGATTTCACCAGTTAACATTTCAGAATGTATCTTTAAAAAGACAAGAATTTCCCTTTTAAACACTTTTTTTTTTTTAAAGATTTTATCTATTTATTTGACAGAGATCACAAGTAGGCAGAGAGGCAGGAGGAAGCAGGCTCCCCACTGAGCAGAGACACCCCCCCCTTCCCCAATGCTGGGCTCAATCCCAGGACCCTGAGATCATGACCTGAGCTGAAGGCAGAGGCTTAACCCACTGAGCCACTCAGGCGCCTCTATTCATTTCTTTTTTAAGAAAGTAGGTGGTTTGTCCTGTTGAGTTTTCTGCAAGCTGGATCTTGCTGGTGGCATCTGCATGGAATTGTCTTAAGATCTTCCTCTGCCTCCTGTGTTCTCTGGATATTGGTAGTGAGATCTAAGCGGTCTGATCAAATCACGTTTGATTTTTTTTTTTTAACAAGATTACTTATGTGGAATTGTGTACCTCCATAAGGAGAATTAAAATGAGTTCTTGTCTCTCATTCTGTGGTGTTTGCAGCCATTAATATCATTGCATTGATTAGGGGCTGTAAACAGTGACATCACTTTAGCATTTAAGCTGGAATACCTGGAAGAGGAACATTCCTTCATTGGTTAATTAATTACATGAGGTCCACTTCATAGAAGAAAGGAAGGATAAACTCATGACTCTTTATTTTTAGCAGTTTTCAAAGTAATTAATTGGTTCCCTAGTATATTCCAAAGGTTACTGATCAACGAGATTTTTTATTGTTATTATCGTTATGACCATAAAACATTTTATTTTGTTTTAATTAATTTATTTTTAATTAATTATTTTATTTTATTTTTTTTTTTTTTGAGTAGTAGACACAAGTAGGCAGAGAGGCAGGCAGAGAGAGAGGGGGAAGCAGGCTCCCCACTGAGCCAGATGCGGGGCTTGATCCCAGGACCCTGGGATCATGACCTGAGCTGAAGGCAGAGGCTTAACCCACTGAGCCACCCAGGCACCCCTTTATTTTTAATTTTTTTAAAAATAAGCTCTATGCCCAACATGAGACTCGAACTCACGAACCTGACACCAGGAGTTGCATGCTCTGTGGACTGAGCCAGCCAGGTGCCAACATAAAACATATTTTATATCTATCTTTATGAACACATGGATTTAAACATATTCTCGGGGCACGTGGCTGTCTCAGTTGGTAGAACATGTGACTCTTGATCTCGGGGTTGTGAGTTCAAGCCCCATGTTGGATGTAGAGTTCACTTAAAAACAATAAAATAGGGGCACCTGGGTGGCTCAGTGGTTAAGCCTCTGCCTTCAGCTCGGGTCGTGATCTCAGGGTCCTGGGATCCAGCCTCGCATCGGGCTCTCTGCTCAGCAGGGAGCCTGCTTCCCTTCCTCTCTCTCTGCCTGCCTCTCTGCCTACTTGTGATCTCTCTCTGTCAAATAAATAAATAAAATCTTTAAAAAAAAATAAATTAAAAAAAAAACAATAAAATAGGAGTGCCTGGGTGGCTCAGTAGGTTAAGTGTCTGCCTTTGGCTCAGGTAATAATCGTGGGGTCCTGGGATCAAGCCCTGTTTTGGAGTCCTGGGATGGAGCCCCATGTTGGGCTCCTTGCTCAGTGGGAAGTCTGCTTCTCCCTCTCTCTCTCTCCCTCACCCTGCACATGTTCACTCTCTCTCTCTCTCAAATAAATAAGATCTTTTAAAAAATAAAGGGCACCTGGGTGGCTCAGTTGATTAAACATCTGTCTATAGCTCAGGTCATGATCCCAGGGTCTTGGGATCTAGCCCCAAGTTGGGCTTGCTGCTCACTGGGGGCCACTTCTCCCTCTCCCTTTGCCTGCAGCTCCCCCTACTTGTGCTCAGATAAATAAATAAAATATTTTAAAAAATAAAATAATTTAACATATTTGTTCTTTTTCAATTCATTCTAGTTAGTATCCTAATTGACACATTTCCCCTTCTTTGGCTAGGTGCCTATTCAAGTTGGCACCTGAATCCTTTTGACAAAATGACTAGTTTTCTCACTTGCGGATGTAACAAGATGTTCTAGGCTCATCACAATTTTTTTTTTAAGATTTTATTTATTTATTTGACAGAGATCATAAGTAGGCAGAGAAGCAGGCAAAGAGAGGAGAAAGCAGGCTTCCTGCTGAGCAGAGAGCCCGATGCGGGGCTTGATCCCAGGACCCTGGGATCATGATCCGAGCCGAAAGCAGAGGCTTTAACCCACTGAGCCACCCAGGCGCCCCTCATCACAATTTTTAAATAGTTTTATTGAGGTATAATACAGATGTAATTGACTACATGTATTCCAAGTGAACAATTTTATGGTTTTTTTTAAGATTTTATTTATTTATTTGACAGAGAAAGATCACAAGTAAGCAGAGAGGCAGGCAGAGAGAGAGAGAGAAGCAGGCTTCCCACTGAGCAAAGAACCCAATGTGGGGCTCAATCCCAGGACCCTGAGATCATGACCCAAGCTGAAGGCAGTGGCTTAACCCACTGAGCCACCCAGGCGCCCCCAATTTTATGTTTTGATGTGTGTGTACATTGCCACACAATAGTGAACATATGTCTGTGACTCCAAAAGATTCCTCACTCTCCTTTACTATCCTACCTTCTTCTTCCCTCTTCCCCAGGCAATCACTGATCTGCTTTCTGTCATGTAGTTTAGTCAGCCTTTTATAGAATTTTATATAAATGGAATTACACATGATGTTCTTTTTGTCTGGTTCCTTTCCCTCAGCACAATTACCCTGAGATTTATCCACATCGTGTGTATTGTGTATTATGAGTTGATTCCTTTTCCTTGCTGAGTAATATTCCCCTGTATGGCTGGGCAACAATTTATTTATTTGGGTTGTTTCCAGTTCAGGGCTGGAAACAAATAAATTACAAATAAAGCTGCTGTAAATATTCATTCATAAGTCTTTGTATGAACATCTGCATTAATTTCTCTGGGGTATAGACTTTGGTGTGAAATGACTGGATCATAGGGTCAGTATATGTTTAACTCTTCGAGATACTGCCCAATTTTTACAAAGTGATTGTACTATTTCACGTCCCTGCGTGCAGGATGACATTTCTAGCTCTTCCACATCCTTGGTGAGGTCATTCTTTATAAACCTATGTATTTTAACAGATAAGTAGTAAAATCTCACTGTGGTTTTAATTTGCATTTCCCTAGTGACTAAGGTTGAGTGCCTTTTTGTGTACTTACTTGCTATCCTTATATCTTCTTGGTGAAGAATTTGCTCCAATCTTTTGCCCATTTTTAATTGGATTGCTTTGTTTCTTATTGTTGAATTTTGGGAGTTTATATCCGCTTTCTGGATGTAAGCCACTTATCATTACATATATAGCTTACTATTCTATATGCGGCTTGAAAAACTCATGTCTTTCAAAGAGCAGAAGTTCTTAATTTTAATGAAGTCCAGTTTATTGATCTTTTTTTCCCTTTACTGGATCATGCTTTTGATATCATACCTAAGAGTTCCTAGCCTAGCCAAAGGCCATAAGGATTTTTCTCCTACGTTTTCTAATAGAAATTTTGTAGTTTTACGTTTTACATGTATGTCTCTGATTCATTTAGGGTTCTTTTTTTTTTTTTTTAAGGCAAGCTCTAGGCCCAACATGGGGCTTGAACTTGTGACCTCAGGATCAAGAGTCACATGCAAAATGCCTGGCTGACTCAACTGGAGAATGTGTGACTCTTGATTTCAGGGTCATGGGTTTGAGCCCCACATTGGGTGTAGAGATTACTAGAAAATAAATAAATAAACTTAAAAAAAAAGAGAGAGAGAGAGAGAGTTGCAAGCTCTCCCAGCTGAGCCAGCCAGGCACCCGTGGGTTCACTTACGTGTATGTGTGAGATATGGATTGAAGTATTTCAAGTATTTTTTTGGTCTTTGGGTTTTGTTTTTGTTTTTTGTTTTGTTTTTGCATTTGGATATTTCATTGTTTCAGCACCTAGAAGTCACTGTTTTTGTTGAAAAGTCTATTTTTTTCCCCCTGAATTGCCTTTTGCACCTTTGTTGAAATCAGTTGTTCACATGTGCACATTTTGACTTCTGCTTCTCTTCATTCACTGTTAAGTGCTGATAAGCATTGTCCCCACGGGAAAAGGGTAGTTAAAAATGTTAAAGTGGGGGCGCCTGGGTGGCTCAGTCGGTTATATTGTCTGCCTTTGGCTCAGGTCATGATCCCCGGGTCCTGGGATCAAGTTCCGCATCCTGCTTCCTGCTCATTGGGAAGCCTGCTTCTCCCTCTCCTCCCTGCATGTAGTTTCTCTCTTTCTCTCAAATGAATGAATAAAAATCTTAAGGAAAAAAAAAAGAAAAAAAAGTGGGGCATCTGGGTGGCTCAGTCGGTTAAGCGTCTGCCTTTGGCTCGGGTCATGATCCCAGAGTCCGGGGATCGAGCCCCACGTTGGGCTCCCTGCTCAGCAAGAAGCCTGATTCTCCCTCTCCCTCTGCCTGCTGCTCCCCCTGCTTATGCACTTTCTCTCTCTGTTAAATAAATAAATAAATAAATAAATAAATAAATAAAATCTTCTAAAATAAGAAAAAAAGAAAAAAAATGTTAAGGTGGCCCACAGTGGGCAGAACCAGGTACAGAAATTTGACTTTCTGTCCTTCTTGAAAATGCGCCCCACTTTGTCCTCCCTTATCTCCTCTAGCTCTTTGCTTGGTCATTGCCTTATATCCCCACGAAAGCCCAGCCTCTGTGTTATATCTCTGTTTTCATCAGTTTTGTGGACTGACAGCTACCTCTCCCCACACAATCTCCTCAGCTCGAGAGATCTTTGGTTCTATTTTGTTCTGGACTAGAACGAGCCCCCATTTCAGAAAGACTTCCCGATGGCCACCCCACACCTAAGCCAGCAGGACTTTAGCTACTGGCTAATTGCAGAGTGAGTTAGACTCAGGGAACTACAGATCATGAGAACTGGAAAGACTCATGGAAATCACTTAGTCCTGCCGGGTCGGATGGCAAATTTCTGGCCCAGCTGAAACGAGATCCGTAGCAGGTGCCAGCTTTCCTGGGCTTACACCTTGGCTCCAGTTTTTGTATATTTAAAATCTGGTCATTTCATTTCAGGTTAAATATGTTAAGTAAGTAAGTCCTATCACGTGAAAAGAGAAACAGGAGAAAAACGTTTCCCGTCAGCATGGGGAAGTGAATCCTTCTGTGACCTCATCAAAATTTACCCTAAAGAGACCTATTAAAAGCTTCCTTGGACTTCCCCTGCCTCCTCAGAGGAAGTAAGTACCCCCTTGGCCTTGACCAAATAGTGTCGGTATTTATCAACTGCCTCACTGATGATCGTTTCAATTACAGGGGAAAGAATCTCTTATTGCCCCAGTGGGCTGGTCAGCCATGCCACCCAGAAGACCCCCAAGAGCCAGGAGGTCACTCGCTCTGTCTCTGTGGCAAGGCGCTCCTTTCCCTGGGTTGTAGCTTCCCCACCTATGAAAACGGAGGCGTTGGATTACAGGCTGTACAGGCTGTCCGAGCTTTGCTGCTTCTATACCTCTAAAGGTCTAAAAATATCTGCATTTGCAGTGGGCATTCAAGGGTTCTCAACTTCAGCTCATGATCTGGATGCTTATTTTAAAATGCAGATACCCCTCCGTAGGGACACTCATCCTGATCAAGCAGGTCTAGCTTGTGGGCCCGGGAATAAGGATTTTAGCTGGTGGTCCATATTTGGATGGACATCGAATTAGGGGTACACATCTTAGCCGATCATCTAAGGCTCCCCTTGTTTCTTTCCTCTTTCTTACGATTCAGGAGGAGATGAAGGGCCTCTGTGCCCCATCACTTTTTTCCATCAAATATTGATTGAGGGTCTGCATGGCCGGACACTGTGTTAGATGCTGGGGATCTAGCAATGAACAAATCAGACTTTCTTCTTTTTTGGAGCTTTCTTTCACTTAGAAATATGTATCTAAGTTTCCTCCATATCTCTCTGCGGCATGGTAGCTCACTTCTTTTTTGTGCTAAGTAATTGTCCGCTATCTGAACGTATCACTCATTCTCCTACTGAAGGGCATCTTGGTTGCTTCCACATTTCAGTGATTATGAATAAAGCTTCTGGAAATAGGGCGCCTGGGTGGCTCAGTTGCTAAACGTCTGCCTTCGGCTCAGGTCATGATCTCAGGGTCCTGGGATCGAGCCCTGCATCGGGCTCCCTGCTCAGCAGGAGGTCTGTTTTTCCCTCTCCCACTCCCCCTGCTTGTGTTCCCTCTCTCTATGTGTCTCTCTCTATCAAATAAATAAATAAAATCTTTAAAAAAAATATTTGGAAATATCTGTATGTGGGTTTTTGTGTGCACGTAAGTTTCCTCCATTTTTACTTGCTTATTTTTTAAGGTTTGGGCTGTAAGTTTGAGAAAATCATGAAAAAGCAACAACTGATGGAGGGCTCTGGAGGAAGCTCTGATGGGCCACATGAGGCCAAAGATAGAGGCATGGCTGGTCAAGTTCCCTTTTCTGTCCTTTCAGATTTACTCAGCAAATGAGTCAAAGACCAGTAAATTAACCAAAGGGCAAGGGGGGAAAGCACAAGAAAGAAAGAGGATTCACTGTCCAGTAACTTTAAAGAGCTGATTCCTTATGCATTTTAACTTTCTTCTGCTGTTCTTCTCAGTAGAGCCAAACATCAAGGGGATATCAGGAATGTCAATGTCAGCCCAAAGAGAAAAAAGCTTCCCAAGTTTGCTGGAGGGGTGTCTGGCTTCCAGCTTTCTGGTTTTCAGCGTTTGGTTCTTTCTGATAAGATCGTCCATCTTCGTGGGTGACAGCACCTTACCCGCTACCCATCTCTGAGCTCCCCCAAGGTGTTTCCTGGGGTGTCCATGCGAAGACGGTCTTCACTCACCACCCGGTGCTCAGAGGGAGAGTGGGTGCAGCTCTACCATGAAGGAAGGGCTGGTGTGTGCCAAGTCAACTGCAGATCACCTCTTCTTCCTCCACGACTTCTAATCTCACCAGACTCAAGGACCACTGCTTCTGGGACGGTCAAACGTGCATGCAGAGTTGATGATAAAAAGGTGAACCACCCAATAAACAAATCAGGCAAGAGAGTTGCGCAGACATTTCACAAAGAGAGAAACAAATGGGTAATAAACAAGCAGAAAAGCACTCAACATCATTAGCTGAAAGGAAGCGCAAATTATATCCGTAATGAAATACCACCACACATCTGCCAGAAGGGCTAAAATTTAAGAGATCCATGACATCAAATGTTAGCGTATCTGTGGAGCAACTGGAACTCCTGCACATAGCCGGTGCGGTTAAGAAATGGTACAAACATGAGAAGAGGTCATGCAGTTTCTTATTAAATTAAATATCTACACACCTGTGACCCAACAATTCCACTTCAAGGTTTATCCAAGGGAAATGGAAACATGTTTACAAAAAGATTGTGTAAGGACGTTCAGTGCAACCCAGACTGGAAAGATCTGAGATGTCCATGGACAGAATGTATAGGAAGTGATACACCCAGGCCACGGACTGCCAGTCAGTGATAAAGGGGAAAGAATGACGGATAACCACCACAAGACGCATGTCTCAAATACATCCATGTCTTCTGTTACATTCTGCTCTATTTATCCAACTCTTCTGAGAGCAGAATTAGATCGTCCAGAACTTGGAGTGGAGAAAGAGAAAGCGGTAGGATAGAAATCACCACGGAAACCCAAACAGTCCTGATTCTATAAGAGAAAATCACATGCTCCTGTCCCCTGGCCTCCAGCCTCAGCAGTAACCATTCCCTTGCAATGCCCTACGCTTGATCTGGTGGGCAAGTTTGATTCTTCTAGAATTCAACATCCTTTGTGTACACGTGTGTGTGTATGTGTACGTGTATAATTTGCTATTTAAGATAAAAAATTAAAAAGATTTTATTTTTAAGTAATCTTTATACCCAGCGTGGTGCTTGAACTCACGACCCTGAGATCAAGACTCATGCTCTATGAGTAAGCCAGACAGGCTCCCCATTTTCAACAACTTTTTTAAAAAAGACTTTATTTATGTTTTTGAGAGACAGAGAGAGAAAGCATGAGCAGGGGGAAGGGGAGGAGAGGGAGAAGCAGACTCCCAGCTGAGCGTGCAGACTTTTGAGGGGCTTGACCTCACCGCCTCATAACCTGAACTGAAATCAAGCATCAGAGGCTTAACTGACTGAGACACCCAGGTGCCCCTGTAAGGTAGATGAACCTTGAAAACATTCAAAGTGTTTTGAATGTAAAAGTGTGAAAGAAGTGAAAGAAACCAGACACAAAAGGACTCTTGTATGGTTCTACTTATATGAAGTATCTAGAATAGGTAAATCCATAGACATGGAAAGTAGGGTAGGGGTTCCCAAGGGCCAGCAGGAGGAGTGGGATGGGGAATTATTGTGAAATGGATACAAAGTTTCTGTTTGGAGTGATGAAAAACATTTTAGAAATACTGATGGTTGGAAAAAAAAAAAGAAATAGTGATGGTTGTACAACATTGCAAATGGAGTGAATGCCACTGAATTCTATACTTAAAAATGGTTGAAAATTGGGGTGTCTGGGTGACTCAGTTGGTTAAGCATCTTTTAAAAAGAAGGATTTATTTATTTGAGTGAGAGAGAGTGAGCAGGGTGGGGCGCAGAAGGAGAGGGAGAGGGAGAGAAGCAGACTCCCCACTGGGGACAGAGCTGACACAGGGCTCAATCTCAGGACCCCAAGACCACGACCCAAGCCAAAATCAACAGTCAGATGCCCAACCAACTGAACCAACCAGGTGCTCAATAAATACATCTTAAAAAAATCTTAATTATCTTAACTATAGTATGAATCAGAACTTGATTTTTTTATATGGCTGAATAATATTCAATTTCCATACATTGAAAAGGTTCTTGCATTCACCTTTTGTTTTAAATTTATTTGACATAGAGAGGTCGCAAGTAGACAGAGAGAGAGGGGGAAGCAGGCTCCCTGCTGAGCAGAGAGCCCAACATGGGACTCGATTCCAGGACCCTGAGATCATGACCTGAGCCAAAGGCAGAGGTTTAACCCACTGAGCCACCCAGGCGCCCCTGCATTCATCTTCTGATGGACATTTGAATTGTTTCCTTTTTTTTTTAAGATTCTATTTATTTATTTGTCAGAGGGAGAGATACAGAGAGAGCACAAGCACGGGGAGATGCAGGCAGAGAGAGAGGGAAAAGCAGACTCCCCGCTGAGCAGAGAGCCTGATGCGGGGCTCTATCCCAGGACACTGAGATCATGGCCTGAGCCAAAGGCAGATATTTAATGACTGAGGTACCCAGGTGCCCCATTAAAAAAATATATTAATTTGAGAGAGAGAAGGAGAGAATGCAAGTGGGGAGAGGGGCAGAACGAGAGGGAGAGAGAATCCTCAAGCAGATGCCCTGCTGAGTGGAGCCTGATGCAGGGCTCCATCCCAGAACCTCGAGATCACGACCTGAGCTCAAATCAAGAGTCAAACACTGAACCAACTGAGCCACCCAGGCGCCCCAGATGTCATGTGCTTCTGCATATACAATTTTCTCTTCTTTCCCTCAGCGTCGCTCTGAAGCCTGTGTTCCCCCTGCCCTCCCCCTGCTCCCACCCCTGTCCTGAGATAGGTCATTGGTCAGCTTCCTCCACGTTTTGAGCTCCCTGAAGGTTGGCCTTTGGTGACCTTCCCATTCTCTCTGTCTCCAGTACCTGGCTGATCCAGTACCAGATCCACGTTCATCTGCTCTGTAGCTGGGGCGCCTGGCTGGCTCAGTCAGTAGAATGTGTGACCCTTGATCTCGGGGTCATCAGAGTTCGCGGCCCATGTTGGGTGTAGAGATTACTAAAGACAAAAAAAAACCAAAAAAACTTTGAAAAGAAAACCAAACGCTCAGTGGTTGATACTGTGGAGTGTAGGGATGGAAGAAACCGTACCCCACTCTGGCTTCAAATGAGATGATTTCCCTCTTCCACATCTGCCTCCAGCCCTCAGAAAGTATTTATAGACTGGGGAATGAGGGTGGGGAGGAGGGTTATACACGTCGGAGAGCTGAATGGGGAGAGACTGCGAGGCATCTGTGGATGTCTCTCTCTCTCTTTTTTTTTTTTTTTGGCTCACCTTGGGTGTGTCCCCCTGCCCACTCCTTGAACTCTGGAGAAAAAGAGCAGTCAGGGAATGTGGGGAATGAGCCCTTGGTAGGCACGCAGGAACAGCAGGGTATCAGGGTTAGAATCAGCCAAAAGGAGAGGGACAGAGCCCTACAGGAGCAGCGGTTAAATTCATCAAAGTCCAGGGTAGGCTGTCCAGGGCTGGTCTGGCAGCTGTCCTCACAAACGTCCCAGGGGCACAGAGTCCTAGTTCACCACGCCAACACCCTAGGTGTGGCCCTCACTGTCTGAACCAAGGTAGCAGCTGGGATTCCAGCAACAGAAAGGAAGAAGGACTGAAGGAGAAGGGAATTCTGGGAGGTTACGTGGAGTTGCCACGTGAGACTTTCACTTGAATCCTACTGGCAAGAACTTAGTCACAGGGCCACACCTAAAAGCTAGAGTGGCTGAGTCAAATGGTCTTTATTCTGGCTAGTAATAAAGGAACAAGGTACAAATTGAGCATCTGCTGCTCTGGAGGAAGAGAAGAGGATAAAATGGCGGGTAGCCAGCCTCCAACGCACATAGAGAGAAAGATATAGTGAGCAAATACCATATTTCCTGTACGTGCTCAATGTGGTATATATTACTCACTTCTCCCCAAACCCTAGGAGGCAGACACCATATTCCATCATACTGATGAGGAAACAAAGTCAGAAGCGTTGGGTAACTCACCCAAGGTTACACAACTGTCCAGAGCGAGGACTACAAACTTTGCCATCGACTGAATGTGGGTGTCCCCCGCTGAACCCTGCCAAACCCGGATGTTGAAGCCCTAACCCCCAGTGTGATGGTCTGAGGAGGTGGGGCCTCTGGGAGAGAATTAGATCTAGATGGGGTGATGGGACTGGGGTCTTCATGGTGGATTAATGGCTTTATAGCCAGAGCTCCCTCTTTCCCACCTTGTGAGGAGGCAGAAGGGGTGTCTGGAAGAGAGCCTTCTCCAAAATCCAAATCTGCCAGCTTTGTGACCTTGGCTTTGCCAGTCTCTGCTTTTTTGTTATAGCAGCCCCAAGCTGACTGACACAGACTTCAAGGCTCTTCCCACCACATCCAGCTACCTTGGGAGTCACAGAGGGTGGGAGGTGGGGACACAAGTCCAGTCATTTTTTTTTCTGAAGTTCAGACCAGCTTGCCAGGCCAGGAAAGGCAGCAAGGGCTTGGGGGGTGGGGGAAGTCCTATTTTTTAAAAGTATTTTCTCCTTGTTTTCACCTCTTAGGGTAAGAGATGCAGCTGGAGAGCAGGAGGACAATGTTGTCACTGGTCTGGTCCTCACGGCACTGAAAACAAGACGACTGTGCAAGGTAGAAGTAGAGCTCTGAACCCTTGGACAAACCCCTCAATACTGCCTCGCTCATCCTGTGAAAGGAGGATGGTGGGCTAGAGCAGGGCTCATCCTGCGATAGAATCGTTGGGGAGCTTTGCAAATAATTTTTTTTCTTACATGTGTATTTCCTACTTTCCCTTTTCTGTGAGGTTCCAGAACCAGCTATTTATAGCCAATAATTTTTTTTTAATTTTTAATTTTTTTTTAATTAAGTAGGCTCCACTCCCAACATGGGGCTTGAACTCATGACCCTGAGATCTAGAGTCACATGCTCTACTGACTGAGCCAGGCAGGCGCCCCATTTCTTTCTTTCTTTCTTTCTTTTTTTTTTTTTAATTTTACTGTGCTAAGCACACTTAGCATGAGATCGACCCTTTTAAACTTCCATGTGTACAATACGTTAGTGTTGACTGTAGTCCCATGCTGCACAGTGGGTCTCTGGAACTTCTTCGTCTTGCTTAACTGAGACCTAATGCCTGCTGATTAACCACCCTTTTAGTCTTTGAGTCTGTGAACTTGACTACTTTGGACTCACGTCAGGGGAATCGGGCAGTCTCCGTCCTCTTATGACTGGCTCGTTTCACTGAGCATAATGTCCTCCATGTTCATCCATGTTGTCCCCGTATTGCAGAGTTCCCTTCCTTTTTAAAGGATGAGAGTATTCCAGTGTGTGTGTGTGTGTGTGTGTGTGTGTGAGAGAGAGAGAGAGAGAGAGAGAGAGAGACACTTCCTTTATCCATTCATCTCCTGATGGATGTTTACGTTGTTTCTATATCTTGGCTACTGGGACTAGTGCTGCAGTGAACATGGGGCTGCTAATGTCTCTTCGAGATGCCAATTTCAATTACTTTGGATAAATACCCGGACGTAGGATTGCTGGATCAAAAGGTAGTTCTATTTTTTTTATAATTTTTTTAAAGATTTTTATTTATTTATTTGACAGACAGAGATCACAAGTAGGCAGAGAGGCAGGCAGAGAGAGAGGAGGAAGCAGGCTCCCTGCTGAGCAGAGAGCCCAATGCGGGGCTGGATCCCAGGACCCTGAGATCATGACCTGAGCCAAAGGCAGAGGCTTTAACCCACTGAGCCACCCAGGCGCCCTATTTTTTTTTTTTAAGATTTTATTTATTTATTTGACAGGCAGAGATCACAAGTAGGCAGAGAGGCAGGCAGAGAGAGAGGGGGAAGCAGGCTCCCTGCTAAGCAGAGAGCCCGATGCGGGTCTCCATCCCAGGACTCTGGGATCATGACTTGAGCTGAAGGCAGAGGCTTTAACCCACTGAACACAGGTGCCCCAGTTTTATTTTTTATTTAAAGTATGCTACACCCATCATGAACCCATGACCCTCAGATCAAGACCTGAGTTGAGATCAAGAGTTGGACTCCTTTTTTTTTTTTCTTTTTTAAGACTTTTATTTATTTATTTGAGAGAGAGAGTGAGAGAGAGAGAGAAAGCACAAGAGGGGGAAGGGTCAGAGGGAGAAGCAGACTCCCCGCCAAGCAGTGAGCCCGATGCGGGACTCGATCCAGGATCATGACCCAAGCCAAAGATAGACGCTTAACTGAATGAGCCAGCCAGGCACCCAAGAGTGGGACTCTTAGCCAGCTGAGCCAGTCAGGGGCCACCCACGTTGTATTCCCACCAACAGTAAATGAGGGTTCTGATTTCTCCACATTCTCACAATACTTGGTGCTTTTGCCTTTTTTTTTTTTTTTTCTTGATAATAGTCATCCTGACAGATCTGACATTTTTTTCTGGAAAAAGCAACTTTTCCTCACAGGTTACTTTTCTCAGGCTATAAAAGTGTTTGTAAGTTTATGGTCAAAAAGCATTTGTAAAAGAACTTGTATCCTTTGCTCAGAACAAAATGTTTTGAGCTAAAAAAAAAAATGTTTAGAATTTTGTGCAAATCAGATTTTTGGCACAGAGAGAGCCAGATTTCATGACCGGAGTCATCGAGCATCTCATTTAGCCCTTCATCTCGTAGACTCAGTCGTTTGCTTATTAAATTAATTCTGTGGGGTGCACCTGGTGGCTCAGTCAGTTAAGTTATCTGACTCTTGATTTCGGCTCTGGTCATGATCTCAGGGTCATGAGAATGAGCCCCGTGTAGGGTTCCATGCTAGGTGTGGAGACTGCTTAAGATTTTCTCTCTCCTGGGGCACCTGGGTGGTTCAGTCATTAAGCGTCTGCCTTTGGCTCAGGTCCTGATCCCAGGGTCCTGCGATGGAGCCCTGCATCGGGCACCCTGCTCAGTGGGAAGCCTGCCTCTCCCTCTCCCTCTGCCCTGCTTGTGTTCTCTCTCTCACTTTCTCTTTCTTTCAAATAAATAAATAAAATCTTAAAAAAAAAAAGATTCTCTCTCTCCCTCTGCCCCTACCTTCATACTCCCCCATGCACTCCCTCTCTGATACAAAAATAAAATAAAATAATTCTGTGGGGCCAGTCCCAGTGCAGGGAGATCTCAAAGCCGTGGAAGACCCTTCTCAGAGCTGCCCTAGTTGTGGAGCTTAAACTTGAGATTTAAACACAATTTTGTCCCTATGAGACCAACTGCCAAACCACTTCAAACAGTCCAGGAATTCAGTAGGAAAGTGAGATCAAAACCTATATCAAGAAATCGATACCTTCCCGTATACAAACACCCAGCAGTGAGACGGCATGACCGAAGAGGTCTGATTTCCAATGTCAACAAAAGAGATAAAATATCTGGGGATAAACATCACAGGAAACATGCAAATCCTCCCCGAGGAAAACTCTGAAGCATTCCCAAAGGACATGAAACTGAAAAGAATGTGCTGTGTTCTTGGAAAGGGAAACCGACCACCATAGAGATGTCAGTTCTTCCAAAGGTAGTTTATAAATTGAACAGGATCCAAATAAAAACATCCAAAGCCTTTTTTTCCTCCTAGAACTAGAAAATCTGAAGTTTACACTGAAAGCATGAAGAAACAGAAGAGCGAGGAGAACTCTCGAAGGGAGAAAGGTCGGGGAGGAGTGGCCCATCAGACACCCAAACCTTCTGGGAAACCTCGGAATGAGCATGGCGGGCGTACCCAGCACCATAATGGAAATTGGTTGTAAAATGCATCCTCTCAAATCTGACAGCTGACAAAGGACCTTTTTTTTTTTTTTTTTTTTTTTTTTTTTTGATGTATTTGCTTGCTTTGGAGAGAGCGAGCGCGAGCGCAGGGGGCGGGAGACAAAGAATGTCCAGTAGACGCCCAGCTGAGTGCAGAGCCCAACACGGGACTCGATCTCACGACCCTGAGATCATAACTTGAGCCAAAAATTAAGAGTTTGATGCTTAACCGACTGAGCCGCCCAGGTGCTGCGACAACAGCCCTTTTAGTGGATACTATCTGGACAACTGGGTAGCTTTCTGGTAAAGGACAGTGGGGTCTAGGGGTCTAACCTCACACCCATCACCAGGGTAGCCTTCAGTGGGTCCAAGGTTGAAACATAGAGGAGTGAAAATACGGATGAATTCTTTTGCCTTTAACAAGAACGGGAGCTGTGGGTGGGCCCGGGCGACGGGGAGCGTGCATGGATTGCCAGGTTTGGGAGCTGGCAACAAGGAGCCCACAGTATCCCGGGCAAGCCTCGTGGAGTTTGGGGAACCGGATTTCTTGAGGCTTAGGAAGGTAGCTTGTGTAAGGTCTGCTCCTGGTTGCTTCCAGAACGCAGGAGGCAACCTGTCCCAGGCGGCCTGGGGTCTGGGTCCTCACCATGGCTCTGTGGCTCTGGACTGCAGGTGAGAGCGGCCACCAGGGGGTTACTGAAGAGGGGCGCTGGGCTTGGGGGTGGCGGGAGGGTGGGTCAAGGAGGGGGCCTGCCTTCAGGAACAAAGAGCCTGGTGACACACCAGCCAGAGCAAAGGCAGGCATTTGGGTTTCGAGGCCGGGGCGGAGCAAGCAGAGCTCACCGGGAGCTGGTCAGAAAAGGCTTCTCAGGGGGTGTGGGGTGCGTGGAGGCAGCGAGTGGTCGGGCTGAGGGTAAGTAGATGGCAGAGAGGGAGAGAGCCCACGACCTCGGATCAGAGAGAGAAGTGGACGCTGGGTAAAGCCAGGGACTCTCAGAAGTGATGTAGGGGCCAAAGAATTGGAGAATTGGCCCAGAGAACCAGGCTCAGACGATAAAAGGCCTTGAATGCCAAGATCATAATTAGTATGGGTCCCAGAGCACCTAATAGTTTGAAAACACCTACGCAAAATCACCTTGGATCCTCAGGCCAATCTGATGACACTGGCTTTTTTTTTTTTTTTTAAGATTTTATTTATTTATTTGACAGACAGAGATCACAAGTAGGCAGAGAGGCAGGCAGAGAGATGGGGGAAGCAGGCTCCTGCTGAGCAGAGAGCCCGATGCGGGGCTCGATCCCTGGACCCTTGGATCATGACCTGAGCCGAAGGCAGAGGCTTTAACCCACTGAGCCCCCCAGGTGCCCCATTTTTTTTTTTTAAGATTTTATTTATTTATTTGAAAGAGAGGGAGACAGAGAGAGAACCTGAGCAGGGTGAGCGGTGGAGGGAGAGGGAGAAGCAGACTCCCTGCTGAGCAGGGAGCCTAACAAGGGCCTCGATCCCAGGACCCTGAAATCATGACCTGAGCCAAAGGCAGACACTTAACCAACTGAGCCACCCAGGTGTCCTACCTTTTTTTTTTTTTTTTTAAAGAGATGGGCAAAGGGATTGGAGTTTAAGGCCCTAGCCAAAGTCACATAGCCTGGATTAACGCCCTGGGCCTCTGAATCCTGTCTTGCCCTTTCCCCTACATCACACTATTCCTGAGGGTCAGGCATCTGCATCTGCCCTGCGTCCTGGAAGCTGGGGCAGGTTTCTCCGCAGAGGAGGGAAGAAGTGGCAGGGCAGTCACAGTTGGGTTGGGGTGGAGGCTGAGGGGCCGGCAGAGGATGGCCCCATGTCCTTGAGCCATCGCCCCCCCCTCCTCTTCCGCCCCTCCCCTGCTGCTTCCTCCTCTCCCCTCGTCCAGCCCTCAGGGCCTGACTTTCCTCGGGGCCCCACTGCATTCTGCCCTGTTCCCTCACCAAAAGTGGTGAGTGTGGGGTCCCAGCCAGGGCTGTGGCTTCGGGGCCACCTCCAAGCCTACAGCCCCTCATCCTGGGTCCCCTGCTCAGATTCATGTCCCTGAGTGGCAGGTGACAACGTCCTGCTGCCCCGAGGCCTCTGTCCGGGGACACTTCCAATACCACTTGTCCGACCCTTTTCCCCACCTCACCCCCGCTCCCTCTACTCCAGGACTCCCCAACCTACCAACCTCCACGGCAGCCTCCGGCCCCCACTACTCAAGCAAGGACCCTGAGGGTCACTGGCACCCCGCTGATGTGTAAGCTCCAACAGGTCTCTGCTCTTGTCTCATTTTTTGTTTTCCGAGAGAGTGTGAGCAGGCGGGGACAGGGCAGGGGGAGAGAGAATTGTAAGCCGGCTCTGAGCCTAGCGTGAAGCCTGGCCCAGAGCTCAATTAACCCACGGAGCCCCCCGGGCGCCCCGGGTTTCCTCTGTCATAAGGCAAGTGACCGGTTAAGCTTGAATGGCCGATCCACTTCGGACAGCTCTTGGGAATAGCACCCCGCCAGCCCCACGACCGGAGAGGGCGAGAGCCTGCTGCTTCCCAGCACTGAGGCTCCTTTGCTAGAATGATCCCGGTTGATTTCCACGACTGATTCCACTCACTTGTTTTTCTCCCTTCCTGAGTTTTAAATGCCCACTCCTTAAGACCCTCGGCCTCCACCCTTGATCCCAATTAAAGCAAAAGCCCAGGCCCCGGCCGCCTTCTCTTTCTCTCCCCGTGACCTCACCATCTGGCCCCAGGTGTGCTGTGGAATTTCCAGGTCCTGTAAGTGGCACATCTTTATTTTTTCAGTTTCCTGACGGTTATTGCTGAAGGGCGCCTTGTCACCACGGTAAGAACCACGAGGGCCTCTGCAGTCACAACACTGGTTATGGATGGGCTGAGACTCACACGCAACACCTTCCTTCCCTCCCCCGCCCCCAAGTCTTGCCAACCTACCCTCCTAAATACGGCTAAAATCACCCAGTTTCAATGAGTGAGAAGTGAGATGTATCCCAGTAAAGCTATCCTTAGAAAGCCCTCCGAGCCCCACCACCCTCCTGTTGTACCTGGCCTCTGCCCTGTGCCAGCTTCCTCCTCGGGCCCCGGTCTCCCTCCAATCCCACACTCAGCTCTTTCTGGAACTTGACTTGTCCAAGGCTTCCTCCCTGGGGTACATTCCTGTCCCTTCTCCACAGAGCGGTCATCCTGTCCAGCTTTTAGCTGGGTATGCCTGCCTGGTCTTCCCCGAGTTCCAGACAGGTGGGAGCCACTGCTGAATATCCCCCAAAGTCCTACACTGTCCTCAGTCATGGAACTCCTCCCACTGGGTCACTATCTGGCTGCCCTCCCCACAGGCGGGAGGTTGGGAATGGTGGGATATCACTGGCCTTGCTCATGAGCAAGCAGCGTCTCTGGGACACAGTATTGGTAAATCAGACCGTGAATACGACGGCCACTCGGGGGTGTTTCCTGCACTAAGTGTGAGGGGGGCAACGGTGCCCGAGCTCCGGCCCTGCCGAGCACAGGTCGGGGAGATGGGCAGAGAGACCGTCTACCCTCCATAAGGAACCCGGGAGGCAGCCAGAAGGGCTGTAAGGAAGAACAGTCCGGTAGGGAACAGAGAGCGCTGGGGCGGGGCGATCACCGATCATGTTTCCGGACGGCCTCGCCGGGCCGAGGACTCCTAGCTGAGCAGAGGCCTGAATGGGCCACATGACGAGCGCAGCAAACTCACCCCAGCGACGGATCAAGGACACCAGATGGAGGGTCAGAATAGTAGGAGGGAAATGGGCATGGCCCCTGGGCACCGGTGGAGTCCGCTGGAGGACGTTTGGATGCCGGTCAGCCCTCAAGCGTCTCCCTTGCTCGCTACTCCCCACGTGGCTCCTGGAAAGTCAGGCTCGGGCGACAGCTGTAGCTAAGAGGCCCTGACGTCGGCAGAGCAGCACGGCCAAGTACAGAGGGAGGAGGGAACGAGGGGGGTCACATGGGCCAGCCAAGCCTCGAAGTGGCGCGGGTCACATTCCAGGATGTCACACGGCCACATGGAACTGCAAGGAGGTTGGCACATAGTCCAGCTGACTGACTAGAAGGTGGGAGAAGCAGGCTGGGCTCTGCTGTCCTTCTTTACGCCCTTGAACTATCACGAGCTCATCTGCCTCATCCAGGCGATCCTGATTTGCTTGCTCTGGGCACCCGTGCGCGTCAGGTCTCCCTCCAGCTCATGCCTCGTGCTGTGCACCTGCAGGACCCACGGAACCCTTCGTGCCCGCAGTGACATGGCCATTGCTCGGTCGGTGCGGAAGCCCGGCAAGACCAGCTGGAATCCTTCCTCCGTGAGGGAGGCTCCGTGAGGAGGCTGCTCAGTTTCATTCATTCATTCAGGATATTATTTATCTGATAGAGAGAGAGAGGGAGGGAGCACAAGCAGGAGAAGCAGCAGGCAGAGGGAGAGGGGGAAGCAGGCTCCCCGATGAGCAGAGAGCCCGATGCAGGGCCCGATCCCAGGACCCTGAGATCATGACCTGAGCCGAACGCAGACGCTTAACTGACTGAGCCGCCCAGGCGCCCCTGTTCAGGTTCCTTTACACCAGCATCCAGACGCCATGCCGGACTGGTTTCCAGCCCACACCTCTCCCAAGCCTGAACCTCCTGCTGTGTGTGGGTGCAGCCTGCTGGTCCCAGCCCAGACAGCCTCCCCCAGGACCTGGCTCAAGTCCCGTCTGCCCCAACCTCCACAGCCCACAGCAACTTTGAAATTCTCTCCCGCACCGGCTCGCAGGCCCACAGCGGGAGTCGCTTTGGAGGCAGCAGCGGTGTCATGGCGCAGAAGCCTCAAGTAGGGTTATTTCCAGTTTCAGGCCGACTGAGAGCAGTGGTGGAAATGGGAAAGGAAATGTGCTCCCCTCAGCCTCTAGCTGGAGG
This sequence comes from Lontra canadensis, assembly GCF_010015895.1. Lineage (NCBI taxonomy): Eukaryota > Metazoa > Chordata > Mammalia > Carnivora > Mustelidae > Lontra > Lontra canadensis. Next base: position 5,733,465 of record NW_022631035.1, on the reverse strand, counting down.
GGCGGGTGCGTGCCAGTGGCTCAAGGCAGAAGAGAACACCCCGCGCCCCAGGAACCCAGCCGACCGTGGAAATGGCTCCCAGGCGTGGTCAACAGGCCTGAAAGGGAGGACACAGCAGGAGGGGCACCTGGTGCCCTTTGATTCCCCAGCAGAGGACAGACCAGGGGAGGAGCGAGAGCATGGGCCAGGCCTGCGCCCTTCATGCCCCAGGGCACTTGCACACGCCCAGAGCAGACACGCTGGTGGTCCTGTGGGAGGCCAATCGGACTCAGGATGGCTGCAGTGACAGCTTTCTAAACCGAAGTTCTGGGTACGTCTGACGAGGGGATGCAGTCTTTAAAAGTAAGACTGTCCTTGGAGACCGGAGACCAGTGTTACTTATGGGATGGGCCAGAATCAAGTCTTGAAAGGCTGTCTTAGTAATATCTTTTTTTTAAGTTTTTAATTCCAGTTAACATACAGATTACATTAGTTTCAAGCAGTATCTTTCTGATGGGAGATAGGATGCCTTAAACAAGCGACCTTAGGGTGTCTGGGTGGCTCAGTCCGCTGGGCATCCAACTCTTGATTTGAGCTCGGGTTATGCTCCTGGGGTTGTGGGACTGAGCCTTGCCTTGGGATCCGAGCCCCGTGCTTGGCTCAGTGCTCAGTGCGGAGTCTACTTGGGATTTTCTCTTTCTCTCTCCCTCTGCTCCTCCCCATCCCCACTCATGCTCTCTAAGTTAAAAAAGAAAAACAATCTTAAAAAAAAAAAAAAAAACTAACCGTGTCAATAGTAATAGGAAATAGTATTGTGCAGTGACAGAAAAAGATCACCTGAAGAACTACAATGTAGCAAAAAGTAAACTATGGCAGAATCTGACCACAGACAGGGGAGCATTTTGTTCCAATCAGTAATCTCATCTAATAAAATCCTCACATGTCTGGGGACACCTGGCTGGCATAGTTGGGAAAACACACGACTCTTGATCTTGGGGTTGTGAGTTGAAACCCCCACTGGGTGTAGAGATTACTTAAAAATAAAATCTTGGGGCACCTGGGTGGCTTAGTGGGTTAATGCCTCTTCCTGCGGCTCAGGTCATGATCCCAGGGTCCTGGGATCGAGCCCCGCATCGGGCTTTCTGCTCAGCAGGGAGCCTGCTTCCCTTCCTCCCATCTCTGCCTAATTGTGATCTCTGTCAAATAAATAAATAAATAAATCTTAAAAAAAAAATCTTTAGGGTGCCTGGGTGGCTTGGGTCCTGGGATCAAGTCCTGCATGGGGCTCCCAGCTCCACAGGGAGTCTACTTCTCCCTCTGACCTTCTCCTCTCTCATGCTCTCTCTGTCTCTCTTTCAAATAAATAAATAAAGTTTTTTTTTTTTTAAAGTAAAGCCATTTCTATTAAAAAAATGATAAAATAAAATCTTCAGCGGTGGAGAACCTGGGTGGCTCAGTTGGTTCAGTGCCCGACTCTTGATTTCAGCTCAGGTCATGATCTCAGGTGGTGGGACTGAGCCCCATAGTGGCCTCTGCTCTGTGCTGGGCATGGAGCCTGCTTAAGATTCTCTGTCCCTCAGCCCCCAATCATCCTCCACACACATGCTCCCACTCTTGCTGAAGAAAAAAAAAAAATCCCAAGTCTCATTATTAAAAAAAAAAACACAAGAAAAAACCCCACACCCCAGGACATGAGTTTTAAATGTTTTAAAAGTAGTGTTTCGAAGGCTCTGAGTACCAAGTGGGTTAGTCAACAGCATATCCGAGCTGTTGGCACACAGAATTTTTCTTCCTTCCTTAACAGCGACGAATAGACCAAGATATAATGGTGGTTCAGGATTCTGATGTCAGCCATCTTGGTAATAAGCACAGGGCTCCCTTGCCACAGGGTTCTGGCTGGAGGGAGGGGCCTATGGCCCCCGGGACTAAGCTTAAGAACCCCCCAATGAACACACACTCTAAGAACATACACAGTATCCCCTTGTGCTTTAATATAAAATAGAGCTCAGACCTGGAGAATTTGCATTTCATGGAAGTTGAGTGTCTTAGGAATGAAAGTGTTCCCAGGGTGCCCAGATACAGTCCCACTCTCATTTTTCCCAGTTATCCAGGCACTTTGGTAAAGCAGAGTTCAGCCTGAAGATCCCCTATGGTCAGCAGGTCAAGGCCACTTGTGCCCCTTGCCTTAACCTCTTTCCAACATCAACCGTTTGGGTGGGCCGCAACCACCATGCCAGAGGACCGGAAGGCGGGGTCTGGGGCTGCAGACTGCCATGAAGGCCTGGGTAGGATTGGTCACTACGGTCCCCTCTATAGTCGCGCTTGAAGATGAATCTGTTACAAACTCCCAGGTCCGTGAGCAGGTGCACTTGGGCTCCAACTGCCGCAGGTCACTGAGGTGAGCACAGGAAGAGGGAGCCTCGAGGCCACTTGCCCACCTGTACCTCTGTCAGCAGCCGCAGATGAGCTTTCCACGGTGGAGTCCTCCCCGAGGTGCTCCCACCCAGATGCCTTCCCAGGAATTATAGCTCCATGGCGGAAGGAGATAGAATCAGCAAGAAGCCTGTGACCGAACCGTGCAAAAGCATCGACCTTCCAATTAATCCGATGCTACTCTGAGGCCAGGAGTCAGAGAGTGCACAGTCTCACCGAGGCGGTCACGGCCTGAAGTTCTCACCTCAGTGGCCCTGCGTTGGAAGCATCTGCACAGCGTAGCTCACAGGTGGTCTGTGAGACCGGCAGTGTCCAGCAGGACGGTGTCAGGTCAAGTTCCTTCTCGCCAAGGTCATCGCAGAAAAGCGAAGTGACAACTACCACCCAAGTAGGGGCCCGCCGATGAGGTAGCACGATGCACTCTATTTACCAACGGGACCAACAATGTAAGTGGAAATTCCTTGGGTTTAGTTTCTGTCCATGCTCTCCCTAAACACCACTGTCTGGTCTACACCAGCCGGCGCGTTGTGGTTAGGCCTGGCCTCAGCCACCATCTCCCAGCTCCCAAGGGCGCTGGCTGGGCGTCCACACTGTGAACAAGCCCCAGGGATTCCGATGAGCCGCTGAGTGTTGGCCGCGCAACTCTCCGGGCCCAGCAAGATCCACGCGCACCCCCGGGGAGCTGGGCGAGTGGGAAAATAGGACACGGGAGTCCTGCCTGACACTTGACATGGCTTTTAGGTTTTTATTTTAAGTAAGGCGGAAGAGGGGGGTGGAAAAAAGAGAAAAGATACAGAGTGAAGAATTCACTGGATGTTTATTATTCACAGTTAATCACTACCTACCAAATGCTATCCACGGAGTTAAAGGATTAAGTACATAGGTCTTTTTATTTATTAAACACTGATTTTTTTTAAATATATACACACACATCTTCGTTCAGCAAGGCTTCATGATATACACCAATTCCAAAATAAAACAATCAAATGGTCCAGGTGTAGAATGCCAGAGATTCCTTTTATCATCACCGAGGAAAGAAGCTACCAGAAAGGGAGCGAGAGGGGGGGGTGCGCTGTCCTGAAGAGCAGCTGCCTCCGGGGCCTGAGCACTCTGGGCTGAGTCCGGCTCCATAAGCAGAGTCCAGGGGAGACTCCAATCGACCACTTCAGAACCCAAAGGCCGTCACCAGCTCCCGGGGAGCCCCGTTTTTGTTGCCGGCAGGGGATCGGGAGGAGAAAGTTCACAGGCACATCACTACGAGGGACAAGCAGCTGACAAGGCGGAAGAGGGAGCTCTGCGATGGCCTTGGCCTTCCTACATTTCCCACTCGTCCTTCCCCAACCGTCCCTGCTTCACGAGACACTTCCTTGGGGGAGAAGGGGCAGCAGCTACAGACACAGCCCACTGCGGACGGAGCCTCGAAAACCCGGCTGCTGTCCGCACGCTGCCCTCGTGCTCACCGGGCAGGCCAGGCAGGGGACACAGAAGATGAAAGCCATGAACGGATACCTCGGATTTTCAGAGCAAGAAAAATGCAAGCTCCCAGGCTCCACCCCAGTGTGGGAACACAGTATATAACCCGATCCGGTCACAGAGCAACAGCTGAAGTCCCTTAGGCTTTCCTGTGTTTGAAACTTGCTGGCTCCAGGGTGTTTTCTCTGTGGGGCGCTGGAGCGGAGGAGGGGCAGGCACCAGCCGGGTTCGCAAGGTCAAGGGCTCTCATAGCCCCCTGCAGCCAGATCCAGTCCGAGGTGGGAAGAGCTGGACAGAGCTGGACCATCTCCTCCTTCCCCAGCAGCGGCCGGCTCCGCACCCCTGGGACAGCCACTGCGGACGCCAGAGGGCTGACAAACATTAAAGCTGAACCTTAAAGACTCATGGCTAAGAGGCAGACCGCCCGCACCCCCTGCCCGCACTTGTCTCCTCCACCTGCTCTCCCCTCCCCCGGGGGAGGACTATTTACACAGAGGAGGAGACAAATGGGCTGAAAAAGCTCCAGACTGTCTTTAACTTATTTTAAAACAAATAAAAAAACACCACTCATAAGCAACTCTTGAAATAAGGAAAAAGGCACTAGGAAAAAACCAACATGCTCAGTAATGCCACGTGGAAGGGAAACAATGTAGAAAAGAGACAAAGGTTTTTAGTTTGACTTTGTTCAGGAAGCCATGAGGGGTTAACAGTCCTTCCTTTTGCCCCTGCTCCATTTCCAACTTTGTCGCAAGAACCTGGCGGCCGGGGGCTGCCCTCCCTCCCCGTCTGGCAGAAACCGCCCAGCAAGCGCCGCCCGCCCTCTCCTGTGTGCGCACGAGGAACCCAGCCACGGCTGTCCTTCCTTCAGTAACTCGACTACAACAGACATTTTGCATAGAGAAAATACCAGCCTGCTTGGTTTCTTTTCTTTTATTATTGGCATCAGCTAGGACTATATGTGGCATCAGACGTCATGCACTGATGGACAGAAGAAGAAAAGGATGAAAAAGAGGACAAAGGAGAAACAGGAGCAGCGGTGAAAATTTGTAATAAAAACTCTTTTCTTAATTTATAGGTAAGTTTTGGCATTTTTATATCCAACGCCCCCTCCCACCCCTCCCAAAGTTCCAACCAAAGTGAGGAGGTCACCAGGTGACCCGGACAGGTGTTCTGAGCTCCCTCACAGGCTGCTGTTAAGGCAGCTCGTGGGTTTCATTATTTTGTGTTTTAAATTTTTCACTTTCTTTAAATAATCTCTTCTTGATTCTTAGACGTTCCGGTTCACAGGGGTGACGTAATTGCGGGGGAACATGCCGGTCTGCCCGTGGCAGGCCCCCTTCCACCAGTTGGGGTCTGAGTTATCCATGACGTGGATAAAGTCTCCCCGACGGAATCCCAGCTCTCCATCCTCCTGGGGATCAAAGTCAAAGAGGGCCTGGACGTACGTTGGTTGCTGCAGAAGAGGGGCGGGGAGAGAACACCTGCTCGGTCTCTGCTCACAGCCAGCCCCCTGCTTGGGGGGGACTGGTCACGAGAGCGCGACCTCCGTGTGCCGAGGACTCCTCCATGTTTCCCGCGACAACCTCCCATCTCCGACACCCCCCACCCGCTCTGTGTATCCTTCCAGGTTCTCGGTCTACCCTACGTGGGAGCAGGCTAGGTTCACCACGGCTCCCGACAGGCCAGAACGTGCTAGGGCTCGTCCCGCCACGGCGTGGAAGCGAGCGCCGTCCGTCAGGGAGGAACTTGGGAAACAGCAGTCAGGCTCTGGTTTACAACCCCAGGCTTGGAAAAGGCTTCAGTTCCCATCGGTTTATTGCTTATGAAGTCCTTAAGGTTTTATGGAGTCGAAAGGTCAAGAGCTTGACTCTACTCAGGCGGGGCTCCCCCTAACACAGCGCTGGGGCTGCAGGCACAGGAAGACGGGAACCTCACAATCGAGGCTTGCCTCCGCCCTTGCTTCCGGGGATACGACAGCGGAGGGCATTAAAGACCGTTTTCCCACAGAGACATAGGTGGTACCTGGCAACGCACCGCCTCGGAAGAGCAGCCTCTGGGAAAGGCAAAACCATTTTGTTTCGAACTACACATCAGTAACACAAACTACAGGCAATACTTTGAATAGTGAGCACAGAAGCCCCAGGACTCCTTTGAGAAGGCGCCTGCCTGCCCGAGGAGCTACTCTTAATTGCCGGAGATGATCCCGATCTCTCGAGGAGGCTCACCTGTGGCACCTGTTCTATGTCCCGGAGGAATATCTGCTGGTTCCTGGAGACGGATGTCGATCTGTGATAATCTACCAGCTCGTTCAGAGAATTGAATTTCACCACCCAGAGGAAATACTTTCCCGCTCCATCTCGGAGCACCTTGAAGTGCTGCACATCATTTCCAAACCTGGGGAGGGCAGAGAACACACACGAGGGCAGGTCAGAGGGCTCAGTCCCGGCTACCAGGGGGCCGCGCGCCCATCAGATCAAGGAGGCGTCTTGTGAGAACTCGGATTCCAGCAACACTTCTCACGGCCCAAGGGGCCCTGGACTGTAGCACAACACAGCTCCCTGGCTGCAGTTAGGACGCTGAGTGCCCCCGAGAGCCCTCTGGGGGACTGATGATTACCAGTGACAATAGTGAGACTCCTTGCCAGAGAGGGAAACCCTGTCCATCAGGTCAATTCTGAAGATGTCTGTAAAATAAAGAATGTCCTAACCTATGCCATGTCTCCACGTGCCCTGCACTGTACCAAGCCAAACAGAGTCTTATTCAAGGAAGAGTGTGACTTCATTAACTTTTCAAGCAAAAAACAAACCCAACAAACACCCATTAAAACCTTAGGTGATATTTAAAATCTACAAGAGGTGGGATAGGAGGGAGAGCTAGGAGGGACTGGACACACTTTCAACAGCTCTCCTGCAACTGGAGTACAGATCATGTTTTCCGTTTAGGGATTTTAGTTCTACTCATGGGCGAAAGGTCTCAGAATGGAACGTCGTGGGCCAATAAATACAAGAGGCTGAGGCACCCGGTGTCCCGAGGTTTCTCGATCACCGGATAACACGCCTTTCCTCACACCGGCCTGCAGAAGTGGGATTGCAACTAGGAGCGGATCACCCCCGACAAGCCAGGCGAGGCTCTGCCTGTCCTGCTTGCTGCTGGGTCCTTGGCACGGACGCCAGTACCCAGGCCTCCAACAGCGCTCTACGAAGACATGTAAATGAAGGACACGCGGTCTCCTCTCCTTCAGTCGTCAGTGGGGAAAGAAATGAAAAACTTCTTAAAAACCACCCAGTAGGTGGCAGCACTGGGCTTCAAGTAGGAGATCCCAAGTGTTAGAACCAGAGCTGCTTTTTTCACTCGAATCCAAGCCTGCGGTGAGGAAGGCAGACACATCCACGCCCCGCTTCTGGCCCCACAAAAGCCCACTCCCACGGCAGCCATGCAGACGGTTTCCACAAGGTGCACAGGGTCCCAGACAATGACCTGTTACCTGCCATGGTGTTTTTCATCACTGACTCCCACCCTGAGACTAGAGAAACCTTTTAGAGACTGGATTCTGGAAACTCCTTTGAGAAAGTCTTTGTGTTGTTAAAGGTGGTAATGATATCTGTTTCAAATTTTATTTCTAAAACAATAAACGCATGGATTTTAAGTTTTTATTTGATAAAATGGAATAATGGTCTGGGAGCTCGCCAGCAGCTACCACATGAGCACGCGCAGCGACTGGTGTAATCAAGGCCTCCCCTGCACTCTGCCCGCTACCCCGGTGGGGCCATCAGTCAATTCACTTGCGAGTAACTGCTTGCACTCCTCGTTCTGGACTGTTTTCGACTCGGGTCAGTGTGAAATGTAAGGAAAACAGAGGACAGATCCGGTTTAATATTTTCATGCTGGGACTAAAAACTAACTTCTGTGTGGTGGTGTGCATATGGCCTAAAACCACCTCCCATACTTTCACTGAGAAAAAGAATATACAAATTAAGTTTAAATCTACATTTCAAAAAACCTATACTGGTCCTAAGAAGAAACAAGATTAATTTTGAAAACGGAAAAATCTTTACATTGTTTGCAAATGGCAAATAAACTATTTTATGGTCTTCATGTAAAAATAATCAATGTGATCTATAACAGTGATCTGAGTCTCCCCTCCCCCGCCTTCAAGTTTTTAAATTCTAGTCCATTAATATATAGTAGAATATTAGTTTCAGGAGTAGAATTTAGTGATTCATCACTTACATATAATACCCAGTGATCTGGGGTTCCTGTGGTAATATATTAACTAGAAAGGGCAGAGTCAAAACACATATGGAAATGACAATTTGATTAAAAATCCTTATTTCGCAGATGAGAAGTGATGTGCTTGAAATCCTCAAAATTCCAATTTAGGTTCTCCACAATTCCTGGGGTGGTAAACTCCCTGCCTTCCTCATTCCCTGCTTACCAGCTCCTCTGCACATTTTACCACTGGGGAAAGCAAAACACTCCCCCACCCTTGTGGTAACCTTTTAAAGTTAAATTGAGAGGCCCAGGACGGTGGTGGAGGATTTAAGCTAGACATCTGGTAAAGGTCCCCAAAACCAGCTAAAAGGGTGACCAGTCATACCGACAGAATGGGCGGCGGGGATCCCCTAGAGGCCAATCGAGGAAAGAGGCATGTGCAAGCAGAGGGAACAGTGGAGGGGTGGGGGAACAGGGAAAATGCGACCAACTGAAGACTGTTTCCACACAGGAACCGACGCTCCGTATTGGAAGAACTAATGTTTAAGAGGAGCCAGAAATTACTATTTTACAATGCACTTTTTTTTCAGAAATTACTATTTTAATGTAAAATATTCTGCTTTGGTAAACCACTATTAGGCTAAACCACTATCGGTTGGCAACCTTCGGTGTGTGTAGCCAGACACAATTCCGATCAGCAGGGAGAGGCCTCCGGGGACCAGAGCGGGAAGTACTTACTTGACAGAGAGGGAGAAGTCCCCGGGGGCACTCTCACTCTCTCGGATGAGAAAGGCCCCGTCATGCCGCTGTTTGCTAAGCATTTCTTCTGCCTTGGCTCTGGGGATTTTGCCAAAAAACCACCTAAGGAAGGAAGACAAGCCAGTCAACATCTGCTTCCCCACAAAGAGACGGGATATCCAGCCTCCAAAATGTGAGTAACAGAACACTTCTTGCCAAAGGAAGGGGCCTCCTTTTTCACCCTCCAGTGTCAACATGTCCCACAAACCACTCAGTCGGCTTCTCTCTCGAGACACGGACCATCTCCCTTCAAACGCCTTTACCCTACCCTATTCTCCAGAAAGTGACTCATGAGGCATGACTGTGGGCCACTCTTCTTAAAGAGGAAGACATTTAAAGCTGGGCCTTCTGGGCCCGAGCCCACCAGGCTCCCTACTGACTCAGGGCACCGGGGAAAGCCCAGGTCTATCAGTATGAAGCACTGGAAGAACCGTGTAAGAGACAGGCCTCTTCTCGCAGCCTTTTGACAAGGTCGAAGCTTTGCTACAGTGGGATTAAAGTAAACAGAGGCAGGAAACTGGAAGGCCCCGAAACTGGAGACGGGGCTACTTCTCGTAACAGCCCAAGGTGAAGAGGTTCAGGCCTTGAGAGAGAAGCATCTGCTGTCACAAAGGCAGATTTTGTGACATCCCTCTCGAGACCTCTCTCTGCCATCACTGCTGGGAGCTTCCGGGCACCAGCAGCAACGTCACAGCGTATCCTACACAGAGGCAGCTCGTTGCAAGACTCGGTTTTTTCACTGAAACAGGTTATGGGTTCTTCTGCTCCCAGTGCGAATTCACCTTGGCCACAGGAAAAAGTGGGTGAATTCATGCAAAACTATGGGGCAACTGGCCCATGGAGGAAGAAGGGGAGGAGGTGGGGGGGAGGAGCAGGAAGGGTGAGAAAAGCTTAAAGTCACAGCCGCTATTTCACATGAAAACCATTACTAATTAGGATGGGGGAACTGCAAAAACTGTTCTCTCTTCAAATCTGTCTCTAAGCGCTGTTATTTTAAAAAGCAGTGATATTACTTATAGCTAATAAAGACCTATCTGGGGCGCCTGGGTGGCTCAGTCAGTTAAGTGTCCGACTCTTGGTTTTGGCTCAGGTCGTGATCATGAGCTCATGAGATTGAGCCCCAAGGCCGTGCATCTGGCTCTGTGCTCAGCAGGGAGTCTGCTCCCTGACCCCTGCACATTCTCTTTCTGAATCAACCAATAAATCTTTTTAAAGATTTTATTTATTTATTCGACACAGAGAGAGGGAACACAAGCGGAGGGAGGGGAAAAGGAGAAGCAGGCTCTCCACTGAGCAGGGAGCCCAATGCGGGCCTCGATCCCAAGACCCTGGGATCATGACCTTAGCCAAAGGCAGATGCTTACCGACTGAGCTACCCAGGCGCCCCTCAATCAATAAATCTTAAAAAAAAAAAAAAACACAAAAACCTCAAACAGAAAGAGGTGAGCTGCTAGTTAGGTCTGACCAGAAGCTGCCATTAATTGGATTAATCTGTAAATGTTCTTAAATCGACCTTCTTGTGTCTTTCTCACTTTGAGTATTACAATGCCACCAGGCTGCTGAGGAGCTGCTAGGATCTAGCTTCTAGAAATAACCCAAAGACAAGCCCCCCAGTGCCTGGAAGTCAGGCCACACAAGAGAAATTACACATTGATACAACAGAATCATCTCCAACTAGGAAAGGCCGGCTGGCGATACTAAGACCACTGAGAGATTTTCTATAGTAATCTCTAGAGCCTTCAAGTTTGTGATGTGCCCGCGGGCAATAAGCATGGCCTGGGGAGGGGGTAAAGTCACTCAGCAGCCATTCTCTTCTCTCTTCCTCCCAAGCCCCCAAGATCTGCCCACCAAGCAGGTATTTTCCTTTCTTTCCCCCTGTTTTAAAATAATGAATATGAATTTTAAAAACTGCCTAGATGTTCCTGAAGTGAAAAAAGACTTCCCCCACAGCTCTCCAGAGGCAGCAAGTGCCGGCAGCTCTGCGCGGACCTTGGCCCCGGCGTCTGATGCGTATGCGGACATGGCTGCAGGGCTTTCCAGCCCCCAGCTGAAGATGAAGTCGGTTTTATTCTCAGTGAAAAAAGATAAACTTCAGTGAAATAGAAACTCTCAACTGGAACTTTCCATGACAAGCCCCCAGACTGAAAAATAGAAAATCAGCTGTAGACCATTTTATTAAAGCCTTCTTTTGTATCTGTCTCCATTTTTTACTAAACTCTGTCCCTCTTTCTCTTGAGGACGTCCCATAACATAAAGGGTATCCGCACTGCATGAAGAAGAGCGGTCCCTCTCCGTTTAGACATTTCAACAGTGATGAGTGTTAACTACGTGGCTATGGTCAAAATTTTAAAAATCTTTAAAAGATGGGTTTGTACTACAACACAAATAGCAAAGGAGAAAGCTAACCGGAGGAGGTGGCTCATTTTCCAATTTAATTCTTCACGACATTCCACAGGCTTCCATCCATATGCACCCACTGTGAGAAGCTCAGATCTGGACCCACCCCCAATGCGCACGACAGTGTGTTCCAACACCAGCCGGTAACCGCTTCCTCATCTGCGTTTAACTTGTTACCTCGAAAGCTATATTAGGTCCTACTTCACTGGAGACTTCCCTCTTCCTAGCAAAAACTGAAGGTGGGGGGAGGGGGGGGAGAAGAAGGAGAGAGGAAAGAGGGGCTTGGTGCTCAGTGCTCTCCTGCTGCTACGGGAGGGACATGGACCCTGTACTTCTGGAAGTCTAGTCACAGAGCAGTCCCAGAACACAATGTGTGCCCCAAGGCCAACCACTCCACAGGCCCATGGCCACGGTCCCTTCAGCAATACGGTTTCCTGTTTCAGAGCGTTGCCTGGGGTGGGGGGGCACTCCCTGCCCTTCAGCTAGACTCTGCAAAAAACACCAGCACGGAAGCTCCCCTGGAGGCTTTCCCATCAACTCTTCTTCCAGAGTTCTTTAGAGAGGACCTTTACAGAGGGTGAGGCAGGGCAAGAGTCTTCCTCGAGGGCTAACCCAGCAATCAGGCAACTGGGACAGTAACCTGTGCTTTCCCAGGAAGGAGGCCTTTCCTGTGTTTTCTCAACAGTCGGATTCAAATGGCCTATGTCATTTCAAACAATCCGAAGGAAAACAAGGACACAGAGCCATAGGCATTTTATTTAATATAAACATTACAGAGTATGATATTTTGCTGAATTCCCTTTCAGCCTGGAAATACGAAAATGAAAAGGAACTGAGGTTGATTTCCATGATTACTGGATCGAGTGTAGAAGCCAGCAACACTATGAACCCTCGGCCCAAATATGTCCAGTTTCTGTATGGCCCACAATCTAAGACTTTTACAAAATTTTTCTTAGAAGATTTTATTTGAGAGAGAGAGAGAGAGAACATCAGAGGGGAGAGGGTCAGAGGGAAAAGCGGACTCTCTCCTGAGCAGGGAGCCCGATGTGGGGCTCGATCCCAGGACCCCAGGATCATGACCTGAGCTGAAGGCAGAGGTTTAACCCACTGAGCCACCCCGGTGCCCCACTTTTACAAAATTTCAAAGGGTTAATTAATTTTTTTTTTTTACGGTAGGTAGATTATTTATTTAAGAGAGTGAGCGAGTGAGAGAGAAGAAGAGAGGGAGAGAGAGAGAAGCAGATTCCCTGTGGAGCAGGGAGCCCGATGTGGGGCTTGGGCAGGGCTCCAGGATCATGACCTAAACCGAAGGCAGCTGCTTAACCCACTGAGCCACCCTTAAAGGGTTATTTTTAAAAATTCAAGAATACGTGAAATGACAGAGAGTGTATATGGTCCTCAAAGTCTAAAATATTTATCATCTTGTCCTTTACATACAGTTTAGCCACCGCTCCATCTATTTTGAGGACCGACTGAAGGAACAGATGTATACAGCATATCTGGTGTATTCGGACAGAGGGAGGAGCCACTGTATGATCCAGAGCCGCTCCCACTCCCAGGAACCGCTACCAACTGCCTCTCCCTGGGGAGCGCACTCCGTGATGCTGTCCGTGAAAAGCCCACACAGTCCCCACAGTGCACACAGACACTACGTGGCTACAAGAGTGCAAAGCTGTGCTTAGTCCACTTCCCAGGACATCTACAGTGTCTTGTGTTCATCTTTTGGAGTTTCTTGGTTACTACCACGTGTGCCTACATTTTAGTAACCCGGGCATGATGTGTGTAAGCCCCTAATCTGGGCGTGTGGGTGGCTCAGTTGGTTAAGCATCAGCCTTTGGCTCAGGTCATGATCCTCGGTCCCAGGATCCAGTCCTGCATCAGGGTGGGGGTGGGGTGGGTCCCCTGTTCAGCAGGGAGTCTGCTTCTCCCTCTGACCTCTCCCCTCTTGCTCTCTCTCAAATAAATAAATAAAATCTTACAAAAAATAACCCCCTAATCTAGTGTTACAGGGACTTCAAACAAAGGGCATTATTAATCCACGGACAGGGGGCCAGGAATCCCTGCCACATACACCTTTGAAGATTTTTTTATGCCTACTTAAAAAAAAAAAAAAAAAGACAGCAATTGGCTTACATTTAATTGCCATGGTGGTAACCTCCAAAAGGGCGAGGTACGTGGGGAGAAACTCCTATATTGCTCTATGGTTTTCTACACTGTCTTTTACAAAGTGAACCAAATTCATAGATTACTGGCATTGAAATAAAAATACCAGAAGCTTTCTTAATTTTTAAGATAAAGAGGAATGAACTAGATGATCGGAGGCCCCTCTGAACTCTGTGACACTGAGCTGTGTACGAGCAGATGCAGTTAAGATCTCTGTTCTGGAGGCTCCGGAGAAGAGAAAGGACAGGCACGCGTTAGAGCAGCGACACAAGAAGAGGGACAAATGGGCTGCCACTCAAGGTGGGTCATGTCATCCAAAGATCTTACTTATCATTTGTGTTAAATTAAGTAGACAGACACTACTGCTCCTCCTTGTCCCAGTGGCATTCTAGTCTGGGCACTGAGCCTCAGCTCCCTGACATACGAGGGACGGAAGGGACCGCCGCTGGAGGAGGAGCAGGGCCAGAGGAGGAGGTGGAGGGTGCAAGTGAGAGAATGGTGGTCGGTAAGGGTTCTCACGGCCCCACTACATCAAGGGTTCCCACAGCCCCACCACGTCACATACCAATATAAACTGAGTGGGGGAGGGGATGTTCCGAGGGAAGAAGAAAAAAGTTCCCTGCTCTCAACGGCCTGGGGTAGGAGATTATTTTGAATTCTCTGAAGTGGGAACCCTAAGTGGTAAGCAAGAACAGTAATTATAACAAGCATTTATTGAGAACCTATTATATTGCCAAACACTGCTCTGGGGATACAAAAATTATTAAGATACAGTGCTATAGGGCAATCAAACATATCAACAAAACCATGTGATAAGTACACTTTCTAAGACTCAAAAAATGGAGAATTATGAAAGAGATCTGGCCTCAGGGGTTTTATGAAAAAGAATCACGGAAAGGCATTTCTATAGTTTTATTATTTGAAGATCACCAAGAGCTATTATCAATCCAAGACATGTACTTTATTACGTATTAGCATAGAAACTATTGTTTTAAACGAAACAACTACTTCATTAAAGATCAGTCTAAAACATGCACCACTGGGGCATCAGTGTGGCTCAGTCAATTAAGTGTCTGACTCTTTGGCTCAGGTCATGATCGCAGGGTCGTGAGACTGAGCCCCGCAGCGGGCTCTGTGCTGGGCGTGGACTATTATTATATCGTACTATTAACATGCAAAATCAACATGCCTTGTGAATTCTCTGGGAAGACAGAGTAAAAGGTATGACAACCATCCCAAGGACTTCAATTTTAAAAACATTATAAATTAAAATAAAACATTATTTGAAATAAGCAGATGGGTCTGACTCTTGGAAGACCAGTAGTGTCCAACTTACGGATGTGGTTTCATTTCTATATAATTCTTGGGGATGAAGCCATCTTTCCCATTGAGTTCTGCCTTGTACCAGTTCTGATCACATTCTTCATTCAAAACCTAAAAAGAAATAAGGAGGGGGGGAAATCAAATCATTTCCTTTTCACACTCTTAAAAAAGGCAGCCGTTAAGACAACTATGTTGCCATTCAGGTTTGTTTGGTTCTCTGAAGTGTGAACAGTTACATGACCCAAGACATCACACAACTTCAAACAACCAGCACATCGACTCTTACAGTTAAAATCAAATTAAAAGTAAAAGAAATGGTCTCTGAAAAAGAGAGTCTGACCCCCGAACCTCTAGCACTAACCCCTCGGGTAGGAAAGCAGATGGGAGCAGGACAGGTGAAATGAAGTCTCCGGAAACCAGCAAGCGCTGGTGCTGGAGAATGAAGGGGGCCCCCCAGGGACTAAATAAGCCTGCAGGGAGCAGCAGCTGCAGGGAGAGCTTCAAGACTTCTCTAGAGCTCCTCTGGGCCATCTTCAGGATCACAGGGATCCAATCCCGGGTCAGCCACCAAACAGGTGTCCAGCTGCTGCTAGCAGGCACCACCCACCCACGTGTCCTCACACACAAAGCATATTCCAGCGAAAAAGCACCCCAAGTCCTACTCCACTTACCCTCAGGGCCACAATGGGCTTGAGTTAGGGAATGCTGGAAGCACAACCACTAGCCTAGTTCACGGGGGAAGATCCAGAGACTATAAAACTGTAACATTGCATTCCCAGACTGGAAACACTCTCTACAAATGCGACATGACTACTCAAGGCTGTGTCTTAGCACATCACGCACAGATTTGAAGTCCCAGACTGCTCCTCGTTACACGGATGGGCCAGGCCAGGACGTCACAGGGTAGTACAAGGAACAGAATAGGTGTAGTAGAAAAGCCACCTCTGAATTCTAGATTTCTAACAAAAGGCAAAGGACAGAAGGCATTTATTATTTCTGGTGAGGGGAGGGGCAGAGGGAGAAAGGAAGATAGAGAATCTTAAGCAGGCTCCACGTCCAGCACAGAGCCCAATGTGGGGGCTCAATCTCACGACCCTGAGATCATGACCTGAGCCGAAATCAAGAGTTGGGACAGTCAACCAACTGAGCCACCCAGGTGCCCTAGGACTCTGCCCAGGCAGAGGCATTTTAAAAAGTTGGTGGCTTAAGAGAGAAAATAGAAATATGAGCCCAACTCAAAAGTGCTAAACACAAGAAAGTAGAGAGAGACCAGTACAGTGGCAGTTAATCTACACTATGCAACAAAGTTCTATAAGAAAGATGGTAAAGTTCTTTTTAAGTCTGTTTATTTATTTATTTTTTTAGTAATCTCTACACCCAACATGGGGCTTGAACTCTTGACAGCAAGATAAAGAGTCACATGTTCTTCTGACTTAGCCAGCCAGGCGCGCCAAGAAAGCTGATAAAATTCTTTACAAAATGATTTATTCAAGAAACTAAATGACGCCGTACTCTTTACCATATCAGAACTTGGACTGTTTCATCAGAATGCGTGATGTGTAGGTAAGACAGTCCCTCACTTGCAATGGTTCAACTTACGATTTCTTGACTTTATGATGGAGTAAAAGTGATAGGCATTCAATGGATACTGTACTTCCAGTTTTGAATTTTGATAGTTCCCCGAGCTAGTAAAATACACCATCCTGTGCTCGCTCATGATGCTGGGTGGCTGAAGCTCCCAGGCAGCCACGGAAGGGTCCAGAGCCGATGCACTGATTGCCATCCTGCCCCACAGCCGCTCTGCTTCTCACTCAGTACATTACACGAGACAGTCTACGCTTCATTTATGAAACTGACTTTGTGTTAAATGATTCCACCTAAATGGAGGTTTTACTCTAAGTGTTCTGATCCCATTTAAGGTAGACAAAGTTAGGGGTGCCTGGGTGGCTCAGTGGGTTAAAGCCTCTACCTTCGGCTCAGGTCATGATCCCAGGGTCCTGGGATCGAGCCCCACATCGGGCTCTCTGCTCAGCGGGGAGCCTGCTTCCTCCTCTCTCTCTGCCTGCCTCTCTGCCTACTTGTGATCTCTGTCTGTCAAATAAATAAATAAGATCTTAAAAAAAAAAAGATTATTTATTTACTTATTTGGGGGTGGGGGGAGAGAGAGGAGCAGAAGGAGAGGCAGAGAATCCCAAGCAGACTCCACGCTCCAGTGTGGGGCCTGATCCCGCAACTCCGAGATCACAGCCCAAGCTGAGACCAAGAGTTGGACACTCAACTGACTGAGCCACCCAGGCGCTCTTACAAGCATTTTCGACTTGTGATGGTCGTAAGTTGAACATGGTTTGCACTGGCTAAAGTGGCAAATCCCGCAAGAGCTAATAAATGTGAATAGAGAGATCTGAGAAAAGAAAAAAACAACACAGCTGCAGGTAAACCCAGCAGCCTCGGCGATGAAAACTTTTCATGAGTTTTTCCCTTAAAAAAAAAAATCATTATATTTTATTAACTCCTGCAATGATATAACCAATATGTGTATCACCTGAGAGGCAGTGACCTCAGAAGGGAGCTCATGGCTGTGCAGGTGTCACTGGAAACTCAACAGCATGAGAGCAAAGGAGAGATTTTGAAAGTTGTTTAAGGACAGTATGTTGTTCTCTACCAAAAAGAAGGGCTTAAAGAAAAATGGGGCCTAGTAATTGCCGTCTAAAGCATTATCCTATAATAACAATAGTGAACCTGTAGCCTTGCGAAGGGTTTTTCAAAAAGTCTTTAAAGGTCCCGAAATGGTGCGCTGTGTATGTTACGCTACAGATTTCTTGGAAGACAGAGTCGAGTCAGTGACTCAGGCCCATCTGGGCATCAAAACAGAGTAAGGTAACCACCTAGAAAAGACCAGTTTTAATTTGGGGCCAACAACCCTGCAGAAAAGGAGAACTGCATTACTGCATGCTAGTTCATACAGCCGGGCATTCTTATCACCTTTACGGAGACAGAAGCAAGCCCCCTAAAAATGCTCCCCTTGATAATTTATGGGGCAACATGCAGATGTGGCACCGGTTTAGAACGACGGTTTCTGCAGAACAAAAGTATCGCCTGGTGTTCAGTATGCTTTTCCCCCCAGGAAGACAGGAAAATACGGGAATTAATGCACTTAGTTTATTTTTAATGTACGTGAATAATTAAAATGTTGGTTCTCTGAAACATTCTAGTAGCTAGAATATCACTTTACCAGGAAGTCAAAATGTGCTGTGCATGCCTCTGAACTTCTTTACTCTAGAACTTAAGAAGACTGGTTCTGCTGGAGGCAAAGCCCGGGAGAGAGTGTCCCTGCCAGCCTGGGCCGCCCCGGGAGCCAGGCACCAGGCCTTCCCCTCCAGCGGCTCCACTCACCCATCCGCACAATGCAAACCCTGCAGCTCCGATGACTTAACAGAAACTTACAAATTCAATTTTATTCAAATGTCTTTTTTTCTTTTTTAAGATTTTATTTATTTATTTGACAGAGATCACAAGTAGGCAGAGAGGCAGGCAGAGAGAGAGGAGGAAGCAGGCTCCCCGTGGAGCAGAGAGCCCGATGCGGGGCTCGATCCCAGGACCCTGGGATCATGACCTGAGCCGAAGGCAGAGGCTTTAACCCACTGAGCCACCCCGGCGCCCCTATTCAAATGTCTAAACGCTTAAAGCAGCAAAAGACACAAACTAACCCAAGTGAGGTCCCAGTGGAGCAGAGGAGGAGACGAGAAGCCCGAGACCACGTGCAGGTGAGTCTGCGCCGACCCAGACTGTTCAGTTTCCTGTGGACTGACGTGAGCACCCACGTCCCTCACGCGGAATGTAAAAAGCCTCATCAGAGTTCCGAGAACGAGGAAGTTCCATCTCCACTCCCCGTGATGGAAGGCATGCTCACTCACTCATTCATTCCCCCTGAGCTGGCACGGCATCCAACAACCAAATTTTCATTCAGTCTTGGACATCTCAGGAAATATCTTTAGGTTTTACCCCACAGCTGCAGGTTCGAATCCAACCTTCATAGTCCCTCACATTAGGACCTTGTAGCCACACAAAATCCTCTAGTTTAACGGAAGCAAGTTGATCAAGAAGATGAGATTATGAAAGGAGGAAGTGACAAGTTTCAGTGTCTTTTTTTTTTTCCTTCTTGCAAAAAGACTGAAAATAATGTCAGAGCCCAAATCAGGAAGAGACCTAAAAATGAGGAATGCTTCGTGAAGCTTATACAGGACACTCAAAATCATTCCAGTCAAATCGGGGCACCGGGGTGGCTCAGTGGGTTTTAAGCCTCTGCCTTCAGCTTAGGTCATGGTCTCAGGGTCCTGGGATCAAGTCCTGCATCGTGCTCTCTGCTCAGCGGGGAGCCTGCTTTTTGGCAACCCCCCCCTGCTTACTTGTGATCTCTGTCTGTCAAATAAATAAATAAAATCTTTAAAACAACAACAACAACAACAAAACTATTCCAGTCAATGGAGGGGGACACAATGGGGGCACTGAGGGTGTCAGTAAAGCTGTATTTCTTGACTGCATGCCGGCTACCTGGGTATGTTCAGTTTATGAGAATTCACTGAACTAGATACTTAGGATCTGTGAACTTTTCTATATGTATATCATATTTCAACTAAAAGTTAAAAATACAGGGGCGGGATGCCTGGGTGGCTCAGTTGGTTAAGCAGCTGCCTTCGGCTCAGGTCATGATCCCAGCATCCTGGGATGGAGTCCCACGTCGGCCTCCTTGCTCATCAGGGAGCCTGCTTCTCCCTCTGCCTCTGCCTGCCATTCTGTCTGCCTGTGCTCGCTCTCTCTCCCTCTCTCTCTCTGACAAATAAATAAATAAAATCTTAAAAAAAAAAAAAATACAGGGGCACCTGGCAGGCTCAGTTGGTGGAACATGTGACTCCTGATTTCAGGCTATGAGTTCAAGCCCCATGTTGGGTGTAGAGATTACATAATTTTTTTTTTTAAAGATTTGTATTTATTTGACAGAGATCACAAGTAGGCAGAGAGGCAGGCGGGGTTGGGGGAAGCAGGCTCCCTGCTGAGCAGAAAGCCTGACATAGGGCTCAAGCCCAGGACCCTGAGACCATGACCCAAGCCGATGGCAGAGGCCTAAACCACTGAGCCACCGGGTGCCCCCCAAAAAAGTTAGAAATATTTCAGTCCGGGCGCCTGGGTAGCTCAGTGGGTTGAGCCTCTGCCTTCAGCTCAGGTCATGGTCTCAGAGTCCTGCAATCGAGCCCCGCATCGGGCTCTCTGCTCAGCGGGGAGCCTGCTTCCCCCTCTCTCTGCCTGCCTCTCTGCCTACTTGTGATCTCTCTCTCTGTGTCAAATAAATAAAATCTTAAAAAAATATATATACTTCAGTCAAGAGAAAATAGTAATATTCTGGTCCGCACATAAGAAAATCACATCAGGGCCTCCTCATATACCTTGGGTACAAACTTCACACTCCAAAAATACATAGGAAAGGAGAAAACAACACAGTGAGACTCCAGAAAACCCCAAAATGATAGCTTACCATAACTATTCTATGGGGAAAAAATTTCCAGAAGTGAAGCCTTCTTTACTGTGTGATTCTACTATTCTACATTATGTGATTTTGATAATATTTACCACTGCCCTCACTCTCAATCTGAGACCATTCTTAAAGCAATGCAAATTTCCATTTATACCAATAGGATGTCAAAGCTTTCCAAACAGTTAAGAAAAAAAAAAAAGGGTCATGGGACGCCTGGGTGGCTCAGTCGGTTAAGCGGCTGCCTTCGGCTCAGGTCACAATCCCAGCATCCTGGGATGGAGTCCCACATTGGGCTCCTTGCTCCGCGTGGAGCCTGCTTCTCCCTCTGACTCTGCCTGCCACTCTGCCTGCCTGTCTGACAAAAACAACAAAACAAAACAAAACAAAACAAAACAAAAAAAAAAAGAAAAGAAAAGAAAAAAAAGAAAAAAAAGAAAAAAAAAAGGGTCAAAGATTTAGGTCTCAGGTCCCTTATGATCCACCTGATCTGGATTCAAGGGGTTGAACACATAAGTTCAAAATTCCAATCTCAGCAGTGAACTATGTGACGTTGGGCAAATGATCCTTGTCTAAATTTTAGTTCCCCCACCTAGAAAGTGGTGGTTAATACCTCCATCTCCCAGGGTTACTGAGATGATTAAGTAAGAAAATGTGATAAGCAGTGTAGCAATCAGTGAACAAATGTACTTCACAACAGTTAACTCTTACACATGAAAATATTAGGTCAAACAAAAAGTGGCAATTTTTGGGAGGACTAAGTTCTACCTTCACTAAATCTGGTATCTTCAGTATAATGCTGTTCACGGACACCAACAGTATCCAAACTAAGAGGACTGGGATTCTTTGTTTTATTCTGAAAACACACCACCAGGAGACTCTGGGCTCACTTCAAAAAAGATTTTAAATGCAGAGTTCAAGGATTACGATAGCTAATTCCTTTCCCTGTCTCTTCTACACAGATACTGGGAGATAAGAACTGTACTTGATTTTCTACACAAATTATTGGAAAAGGTATCTTTTAGGAAAATGGTAGGTAAGTATTTTGTTTATAAATTGCTAGTTTGGGGGGCGCCTGGGTGGCTCAGTGGGTTAAAAGCCTCTGCCTTCTGCTCGGGTCATGATTCCAGAATCCTGGGATCAAGCCCCACATCAGGCTCTCTAATCAGCGGGGAGCCTGCTTCCTCCTCTCTCTCTGCCTGCCTCTCTGCCTACTTGTGATCTCTGTCAAATAAAATAAAATCTTAAAAAAAAAATTCTTAAAAAAATAAAAAAATAAACTGCTAGTTTGTTTAGATTGTAATTTGAATTATGGGGCTATTCTCTTGCATGAAAATATTCAGTTATCTATAAACAAACAAACAAAAGAAACCACGACTCTTTTTTCTTTTTCCTTTTAAAGATTTTATTTATTTGATAGACAGAGATCACAAGTAGGCAGAGAGGCAGGCAGAGAGAGAGAGAGAGAGAGAGAGAGAGGAGGAAGCAGGCTTCCCACCTAGCAGAGAGCCCGATGCGAGGCTCGATCCCAGAACCCTGGGATCATGACCTGAGCTGAAGGCAGATGCTTTAACCCACTAAGCCACCCAGGCGCCCCCCACCCTTTTTTTAAAGAGTGGGGGTATGTGGAGAGGCGAGGAACAGAGGCAGAGGGAGACTGAGAATCCCAAGCAGGCTCTGCACACAGTGCAGAACCTTACATGGGGCCTGATTTCCCAATCCCGAGATTATAACCTGAATCAAAATCAAGAGTTGGTTGTCTAACCTACTGAGCCACCCAAGTGCCCCAGTCGGTTAAGCATCTGACTTCAGCTCAGGTCATGATCTTGGGGTCCTGGGATCCAAAGCTCAGCAGGGAGTCTGTTTCTCCCTCTCCCTATCTCTCCCTCTGCTTGTGCTCTAACAAAACAAAACAAAACAAAATAAAAAAAAGAGGGGCGCCTGGGGGGCTCAGTCAGTTAAGACCCTGCCTTTGGCTCAGATCATGATCCTGGGGTCCTGTGCGGTAAGTCTGCTTCTCCCTCTCCCTTTTGCCCCTCCCCTTGCTTATGCTCTCTCTCACTCACACAGTCTCTCAAACAAATAAAATCGTAAAAAATAAATAAATAAGTAAATAAAATAAGAAATGTCAACTGGAATGTTGGCATCAAAAAATAAAAATAAATATGCAGTACAGTTATGGAGCAGTGGGGCAAGCCAAAATTTTATCAATGCGTAAAGCAACTTGTGTAAGAGCATTCATACGTGAAAGATAATGAACCGTTACGTATTTAGGCTCCTACACATACCCCTCCCTCAAAGCCACTTATTATGGTCCCTGCATTAAAGAAATCAACATAAGCCAGTGAGCTTCTCCTGCTCTTCAAGGCCAATCAATCCCACAGGAACAATACTGAAATACTGCCATGGAAAGATTAAGAATCTGGTGATCCTACCATATTAATTCTGAGTTCTTAAAAAGGGAGAACACACACGCACTTCTTAAAGACTTGAACCCCTTAAAAAAAAGTGTGGCAGGGCCCTAGCTAGGGTAACTGCACTGGGACAGCCATTTAGAAACGCACTGTCTTCAGCTGCCTGTTCCATATTTTACTGGAAGCTGTGAGAATGCTCTTCAACCTTACACCCCCTTAGCATGGATTACCGACCTGGTCTCAGTCTGCATGGGTTTGGATTCACTGAACACTTCAGGTAAGTGCTTTACACATCACCGCCTCCGTCTGCTACAGGTTTTGCTCAAAGTGAAAACCATCTCGGTTGTGCTGCCTGTTCTACTGTGTGTCAAATCATGAAAAACACCCACGCTGTAGATAAGCTCTTCTGATTTTAACGACGAGATGCCCAACTTAAAGGCAGTTTAATAATTAAGATTCCTGGACCCACAGAAACCTTCAATTGTTTACTCAAGCACACAGAGAGCAACAATTCTCCAAGTTCACGCTGCCTGGCCAAGTCTTCAGGCGGAAGAACTACGTTTCAGTCAAGACACTTGACAGGCAGTCGGCCCTCAGACACCAAACACTGAGAAGAAATGAGATGCATTTATGAGGTTTTAAAACTCTCCCGATTTTAGCAGATTTATGAATCTGTGTGTGAACATCAAATGACACTGTTTCATTAAATGGTTTGAAGATGGGACGCCAAGCTGGCTCAGTGGATAAAGCATTCAACTTTAAAAAAAAAAAAAAAAAAAAAAAAAAAAAAAAAAAAAAAGATTTTATTTATTTATTTGACAGAGAGAGAGTGAGAGATCACAAGTAGGCAAAGAGGGAGGCAGAGAGAGAGGGGTAAGCAGACTCCCTGCTGAGCACAAAGCCTGATGTGGGGCTTGATCCCAGGACCCTGAGATCAGGACCTGAGCTGAAGACAGAGGCTTAGCCTCTGAGCCACTGAGCCACGCTGGTGCCCCTAGAGCATTCAACTCTTGATCTCGGGGTGGTGAGTTCAAGCCCCATGCTGGGTATACAGCTTACGTATAAAAAGAATAATAAATGGTTTAAAGAATGTCTTCATTAAAAAAAGTATTCATGTAACAGTATCAAAACAAGGGGGTACTTTACCCTATGGTGATGGCCTTTCTCATTAAAGTATAACATCTGTGCATTGAAATGCCTTTTTAGTTTCTCTCTGAAATGAGTCTTTCCAGAAGATTCATTTCTTTGGGGATCAAAGAGTCTGAAATCCTTGACTGATGTCATTTCAGGAAAGGATTTCATTCATAAAGTAAAGAAATCCAAGAGGCATTGTTAGTTAAGTCTACCTTCTGACCACTAGTGATACATGGTGAAAGCTGCTAGGTTTTGCCCTTTAAACAATTTTATTTTTTAAAAAATTATTTTATTTATTTATTTAAAGTATATGAGGTTGAACTCAAAACCCCAAGATTAAGAGTCACCTGCTGCACCGACTGAGCCAGCCAGGCACTCCCTCCCCTCTTAAACAATTTTAAAAAGAAAAAAATAAGAAAAAAAGAAAAAAGAGCAAGGCACAGAGGGAAAAAACCCACTCAAATGCCCAAATTTTTCACTGGTAACAATCACTTATCACTTCTATACTGGCACCTGAACCCCAGAAATAGTATTTTTTTTTTTAAATAAAGACAAGGATGTAATACATCCTGTTTTTTTTTTTTTAAAGATTGTATGTATGTATGTATGTATGTATCTGTCAGACAGAGAGTGCACACAAGCAGGCAGAGAGGCAGGCACAGGCAGAGAGAGAAGCAGGCTCCCTGCCGAGCAAGGAGCCCAATGCAGGACTTGATCTCAGGACCCCGGGATCATGACCTGAGCCGAAGGCAGCAGCTTAACCGACTGAGCCACCCAGGCGTCCTGAGAAATAGTATTTTCTTCCCTGCTGCAGCAGCTACATCTTTGTACTCTTTCCGAGCAGCTGCTGTCAACAAGGATCGGTGTGTAAAGGGAAGAGCATCGAATCAGTAGGTTGAGGGGCACCAAATGCCCAAGCATCATGGCTGCACTGTTTTACCTCAATCTACTTAATGCCCCAAATCAGTACAAACCACTGGTTTTCTCCGTAGAAAGCATGAGTAGCCTCTTACCCAAACTGCCCTCAGTCCGGCGTTCCAGTTTTTCTAGTTTGGCCGACCCTACTGCACCCTCTCACCCGCTAGTTCTCTCAGTTCAGTCGAGCGAGTCAACTCACCAACTTCTAAACACACTAGACTTCAAGTTTTCCCTCTGGTTGGGTTGTCCTTTTCCTTCTCTATCTGATAGGCTCCCAAGATTCCGTTCAGAGCTTGCAACCACCTTGGTCAACTTCTCTGTTTCACTTTCATAGTACTTAACAGGGATAACAATCCCTCAGACATCTGGTCTACCACCGCACTTGGTACTGTGTACTACTCGTGTGCTATGGTCCTCTCCTAAATTAAACTGCAAACACCCTGAAGCTGGCTCCGTGCCCAATTCCCACCTGTGGTCTCCACAGCTCTTAGAATGGTACTAGCATATTTTGAGGAACTGACTTGTATACAGGACAGTGTTCTAAGTAATGTATACTGTATCCCAAAGCTAGCCGGGTCCAAGAACAATAGCAGGAGCATGACATACCAGCATCAGACTCCTTGATAAAAACAACAGCCTCTCAAACAGACCTTAGTGAAAGAAGACTGTCATGAAAGTTTGTCTCCCCAAGGAAGGAGAGGCAAAGGAAAGCAAGTAATAGAATTAGGCAGTCAGCCTTGCTGTAATGTGAGCACCACTGCCCAAAGAATCCCATATGGAGGACCGCAAAGGGGGTGTGCTAAATCCTTTCCACAAGACGACCCGCTTTTGCTTTCTCCAAGATAAAAAGATGCATGGTGGGGAAAAGGGGATGGAAAGGTAGGTAAGAGAAATTTCAGTATGAAATGGATACAAGCAGGTGATGATTTGGGTGGAAGAGGGAGAAAGGTGGGGTAGCTCCTACCCTGTCCACACTAATGCCTCCCAGTAGGGGAGCACTTCCTGGGAAGTGGAGATGCTTAGTTCAGTCTGCAAGTTTGACTTCTGACTTTTGCAGGGTATTTATTTTACAGCTACAACTCTTCCAGCCAAATTTTTACAAAACACAGCCAGGAAGGGGCGCCTGACTTGCACTCAGGTCATGGTCTTGGGGTCCTGGGACTGACCCAAGCATCAAGCTCCACATTCAGCAGGGAGTGTTTCTCCCTCTCCCATTACCCTTCCCCCGAGCCTCTCTCTCAGGTAAATAAATAAAATCTTTAAAAAAAGTCTGGAAGACCTTGGACTTTTCCTTTTAAATCATTTTTTTAAAAGATTTTATTTATTTGAGAGAGAGTGCGCATGAGTGGTGGTGGGGGAAGGGAGCAGCAGAGGGGGAGAGGGAGGGACAAGCAGACTCTGCACTGAGCATGGGGCCCATGCAGAGACCCACGCGAGGCTCAATCTCAAGATCATGACCTGAGATGAAACCAGGAGTGGGATATTCAACCAACGGAGCCGCTCAGGCGCCCCTTGGTCTTATACTTTTCTATTCTTCCACAGAGTGGCAGATAGGTTGATGTAGACAGAAAAATGATTAGACACACACTCACAAACACAAAATGATTCTATTAAAAGCTCAGGATCACGAGTGCATTTTTTAAAAAATGTTAAGACTTCATTTAAAATATTTATACATGTAAAAAGATGAACAATTAAGAAGGCCTATCAACTTACAGGATAGTTCTCTTTCTCTGAGAAAGAGTTAAGTACTCAAAAACCAAATCAGATACTTTCATCAACCTCTAAAGGCTCACTTGTCATTAAGAAAAGCTGCTCATGACATCTCAACAAAACAGGAAGGCGGTTCACACTTCTGTGATATTACTCCACCCAGATAAATCTGGGGAGAGTGAAACCTAAATGCACAGGCAATACCCCCAAAATAAACTCTTTCTACCAAAGGGGTACTAAGAGTTTCCATTCAAAATAACTGTCTTTTGTGTTTTGTGACTCATGAAAGATGTATTTCACTGGTGTAGCTGATTGTTCAACAGAAGCGTAAAATACTCTCAGAATGTCAGAATTTCAACTGCAGGGAGTTGGGAGAGACGAGGGAGGGGGAGAAACAGAGATAGCAGGGAATGTCAAGAGAGAAAATGCTGTGCGTTTGCAAAATTCGGCAATCATACGATGGCCCGCACCAGGCAAGTACTATGTCACAAGAGTGCCAAGCCCTGAGCTAGGTAAGCCGAGGGTACGATTACACCCCCCAGAGAGCAGAGAGTTTAGTAAACTGCTAGGTGCAACACAGGGAGGTGGATGCCGCGAGAGAGGGTTTAACGGGTACTATGGTAAGTACCAACTCAACAGAAAATGCCTGTGGTTCCAAACACTGAAGAGAAAAAGATCTGAGGCCGGGACATGGGGGGACACAGGAAAATTTCCCGGATGAAGTGTGAACTAGGTTACACTCTTGGTCCTCACCTTTAGCTCTGCTCAGCCCATGCAGAGCTGTGAGGGCAAGACGCATGGCACACTTCCCCACTTGCTATCAGACAGGTGGGGGACGGGTTATTCTCTTGGTCCCACTTGGCTGCCATTAACTAAATGACCGGTTAAGCTTCTTTAAGTTGAAAAGTAAAACCTTTACTAATGGTATCAGAATTTCCCAACTGGAAGTGACCAAAATAATCTCTACCTTCAACAATATATATTTATAAAAAATACTATCTTTGCCATATTGTTTACTGACAACAGAAGGCTTTTGATCTTGGGTCAATTTCTACAACCCTCTCCTCCAAGAACCAAACAAAATAAACAAGACGAGGCCAGAGCACAGGAGTTACTGTTTTCTAAGGGTGGCACCAATTCCACCCCCTGAGACCTACTTACTTCCTGCTGTTTGTTTCACCATAATAAATACAAGAGGAGACAGGAGCTCCCAGACCTCCCCACCCAAGACCAAAAAATTAATGACAATACAGTTTATTAAATTTCACTTAAGGCCTTAGTGGTTCAAGATGTGCACCAGAGTCTATTGATTTACAGTCGTTGTGTGACCCCAGAGCCACCTCAGAAAACGTAATTAGGACAGTCTGCCGTCACCAGAGAGGGGTACTGGATAGGGTGGTAAGTCCCCACCTCCTGCTCCCACAGTGGAGGTGAGCGCAGGCAGCCACGCAGCTAATTCCAATACTAAAGTGAAAATGTGGATTATTAAGTACAGCGCGAGGGAGCACAAAACACAGGACCTAATCTAGTCAGGGGTTTGGGAGAGGCAGTCAGAGAGTGACTCAGTTTCTCAACCGAGGAACCTGGCTCCTGGCTCTGGACTGGGCCCCACCCCCTGTGGTTTTTCAGAGAAACCCTGCCGACAGCTGTCAACAGTCTCATCACTCAAGTCTCCTCAAATTAGCTGATTTAAGTGTGTCACGTATCTCCTACCAGGACCCCGACTGAAAGGACTCCCAAAATCGGTTGTCTGTTCTTTGGAACTCATTAGGGAGACATTTCGCGATATAAAGGGACATTTGTTACGGGGCAAGGAGAACGCAAGCAGCATGGGAATTCTACCGACCAGTTACAAACGGGCCTTGCTTCATGAGGGCCGCCGTTCTTAAGCAGCCAGATCATTCCGTCCTGTTCGTGATTCCAGCGGTTCTAGGGCGCTGGGGAAGGGGAAGTGAAGGCTGCCGTCTGGTCGCGAGAGGGTCGCAGTAACTGGCAGCGGCTCTCCTCGTCGCCTCACGTGTTAGCGTTTCCGTGCCTGTGACAGCGAAAACGGGGTGCTGGGAAGCTACACCGGGAATTAAAAACAAAAACAGAAACGAAACACGGTCCTGCCCTGAGAAGCATTTATGAGCTAAGGGAGCGGTTTACGTAAGCCGTGAGGGAACACGTAAAACGTGGCACAAGGGAAACTGCTGACTGTGAGCGGAGTACGGAACTCGCAGCTATTGGTTTCCAAAGCGGCTGTGTGGCTGATGTTTCTAGAAAATTCAGTTCCTGCTTGGGAACTATGAAAAGGGCAACTTCAAAGATCCAGGAATAGAGCAAGAGCCTCCAGGTAGAGCAATTCGGTTCGTCAGAGGACACAGTAAGCAGACGAAGCCTCCCTTCTGTACTCGAACGGGGGTTGGTAGAAGAGGGAGCCGCTGCTGTTCTACCGCACTTGCCTGCGGCCCCTGCCGGGCTACAAGGTGCCCTCCTGTGGCGAAGCGCTCCCGTGTGTAGAGACAACCCCTCTGGCGACGCGGTGGCACCTAAGAGCAGCTACTCCCTCCGCTGCCTCCGCCCCCGGCCGGAGTGTCGCCAGAGTGCCGGCCAGTCCTGGAGACCCGGCAATCTTCAGGGACAGGATTCCATGCAGGCGCGCCTGGACACCCAGATCAAGGGGCCCATTCCGAGTCTTCTGTTTCCGTCACTCAGGTATTTGGCAGACGGGGCTCCGTCTCCCCTTTCGGAGGAGCGTGTTGGCGAAGACGTGAACAAGTTAACATTCGGGGAGTGGTGGGATGGTACTGGAGGGAGCTGAAAAACCTACACGGTTCTATGACAAGGAATTTGGCCATACACATCCAACGTCTGAATTTTCATACCTACTAACCCAGTAATGCCCTTCGTAGGGCTCTATCCTGACAAAATAATCAAAAATGTATGCGAAGGTTCAGGGAGGAGACAGGAGTGCAGCGGGTGCCCGTTCTGAGTTAGACACTGGCCAGGGATACAGTGACGAACTGACCCTCACTTGCCGGAGCTGACAGTGCGGGAGACGAGGGAGTCAGAGCCTCGGGGAGGCTAAATTACATGATGAAAAGCCCAGGGCGCTTTGCAGGAGAGCCCATCTTCGGGGACCTAGTCTCACGCCACGCAGAGATGGGTGTCGAGGAAAGCACACCCGGGCAGCAACGCCTCACCCGAAGCCCAAGTATGAAGACACGATTAGAGTGAGGAGAGAGAGGGGCGCCTGGGTGGCTCAGTGGGTTAAAGCCTCTGCCTTCGGCTCGGGTCATGATCTTAGGGTCCTGGGATCGAGCCCCGCATCGGGCTCTCTGCTCGGCAGGGGGCCTGCTTCCCCCCCCTCCCCTGCCTGCCTCTGCCTGCTTGTGATCTCTCTCTCTCTATCAAATAAATAAATAAAATCTTAATTAAAAAAAAAAAAAGAGTGAGGAGAGGGATTCTAAGCAGAGGGAAGAGCACAAGCAGAGGCTCCTGGTGAAGCTCTGAATCCCAGGGAGGATGCCCACAGCAGCGGGGCTGGAGGTCAAGGAGAGAGAACGGGGCAGGCCTTCGGAGAACAGAATGAGGATTCTGGGAGAACGAGAGCTGAATGTGCTCTTTGAGATGATGACTCTGGCTTTCGTGGGGACCAAGTGGCAGCAGGAAGAGCAGTTGGTTAAGAACCTATTGTAGCAAGTCAGGCAGGAGGAGATGGAAATTTAGACTAGGGTGGGGGGATTTTGACGGTTCCGAAAAGTTCTAAAATAAACATTTAAAGACCCATACACATTATTTTAAGAAACTATATTTACTCCTCCACCTCGCAAAATCCTCCTTTGTTTGTAGGAACGGGGAACAAAGTACAGTATAGGGGGAGACAAAAACAACTTTGTGCCATACCATGGGCTTTTCACGGTGACATAATTTAAAAGCTGGATAAAGTTTAGGTATCATCCACCATAAAAAAAAAATCTACAAAAGGTAAAGGATGGGGCACCTGGGTGGCGCAGCTGGTTGGGCAACTGCCTTTGGCTCAGGTCATGATCCCGGAGTTCCAGGTTCAAGTCCACATCGGGCTTCCCTGCTTAGCTGGGAGCCTGCTTCTCCCTCTGACCCTCCCCCTTTCGTGCTCTCGCTCTCTCAAATAAATAAAATCTTAAAAAAAAAAAAAAAAA
Organism: Lontra canadensis; assembly: GCF_010015895.1. Taxonomy (NCBI): domain Eukaryota; kingdom Metazoa; phylum Chordata; class Mammalia; order Carnivora; family Mustelidae; genus Lontra; species Lontra canadensis. The sequence continues at coordinate 5,702,818 of NW_022631035.1, read as the reverse complement.
AGAAAAAGAGATAACCCTTCAGTTCTTTGAGAACACAGGTGATATTTTAATTGCTATACAATTAAAAATAGCTAGACAAAACTGATTTTCTTTCAGACAATTCAAACACATATAATGTGCAGACTCCAGAATCCATGAAAATATTCAATTTTAACTCGTATACCCTGACACACGCTTCTTCACTTTCTCTTTTTCCAAAAGTGACATGAGGAAAATGGGCACAAGAGCCCAAGACAGGACAACTTTTTCTCAGCACCTTTAGAGGAACTGGAGAGGAATATTCTGCAGGAATACTCCAGAGCGCCCTTGACCGAGGTGGCGCAGGCCTCTGTCTCCCGTGATCACCCAGCTCTGGGGCTTCCTGAGGCAGCTCCAGGGCCAGAAAGAGCAGGCTCCCGCAGGGCTGGGGGTGAAGCTGGGGGCCGGGGACCATCAGATATGACAAGCCCAGCCTTGCTCGCCTGTTCATTTTCTTTCTAAGCACCTACACACTGTTCCACGTGGAAAATCAGTACTTTCGTCCCACGGAAATGTCACAACCTGCAGCGCAGAGGGACTCAGAGGACTAAATAACAGGATATATTAATGCGAATGATAGGTTTGTCAGACCCTCAATTCTAGACTGTAAGAACAACTTTCTGGATGCACGTGGCATTTAAAGTGGGAAATTTGGGTGTCACTCCCACACCACCCCCGAGTCTGGGGTAGCCACACAACCAAGTGAGTACAGAACTAATCCATGCTGCCTGGAAATGCAAGAGGGAAGCAGGCACATGGGATTCCCACCCCTGCCTGCAATAACGAGTAGTTTCCCCAAAACTTATTGCAATCACCTAAGGTACGACTACTCTTTGCAGCTGCAGGATGCTACGGTTAGGCCTTTATAACCCCCCTCCATGCAGCAAAAGGATTTTCATGTCACGAATGGCAGAGCACAACAGACGTGTAATGACGAAGCTATCTAATCCGAAAGGACTAGAACCAAAAAGTACATCAGCATACTTCCCCCTGGATACCTCGGCGCACAACTACTAACTGCATTTAGATATGACGTGCAGTGCTTTCTTTCAGTGTAAAATTTACAGACTCCCCCCCGCCCCGGCAAGTTTCCTTTGCCCCCTTCCCCAGGCCCAACCTTCTCTCGGAACCCACTCCCAAGCATGCGTTTGCTCTTGCCACTGCACTAGAACTACCTGGAGAAGTCACTAATGATCTCCTACCGCTGAACCCAAAGGTCGGTTCCCTGACCTTCTCTGACTTGGGTTCCGGGCAGCACATCACAGAGGCGATCATTCCCTTCACCTCAAGACACTTCCTTGGCTGCCAGGACCGAACAACACTTCCTAGGTTTTCTTCCTATCTAACTGGCCACTCTTGTTCAATCTCTTTTGCTAGTTTTTTCCCCCATTAACTTTTTCTTTTTTTAATATTTTATTTATTTGACAGACAGCGAGAGAGGGAATACAAGCAGGGGGAGTGGGAGAGGGAGAAGCAGGTTTCCCTCTGAGTAGGGAGCCAGATGCAGGGCTCTATCCCCGAACCCCGAGATCATGACGTGAGCTGAAGGCAGATGCTTCACTGTGCCACTCAGGCAACCCTCTTCATTAACTTTTAAATGTTAAAGTGCCCTGGGGGGCACCTGGGGGGCTCAGTTGGCTAGGGCCAACTCTTGATTTCAGCTCAGGTCATGATCTCAAGGTCGTGAGATCAAGACCGTGTTGGACTTTGGGCTCTGCACTCAGTGTAGAGTCTGCCTGGGAATCACTCAAATAAATAAATGCTAAAGTGCCCCAAGGGCTCCATCCCCAAACCTAAATATCTTCTCTATCTGCATTCACCCTGCGTTAATTTTCTCATCCAGTCTCATGGCTTTTACATATCCCAAATCACAACATTCAGTCCACTTCTACTGCTGACACTCTATAATCCAACCTGCCATGACAACTGCTTGGTTATTAAAGTGGCTTCCAAACTGGTCCCACGCCTTTCATCCTGCCCCCTTTCTGAATGTTCCCAATTCTTCAAACTAGAATTACATCATTAAAATGTAAACCAGCAATCCAAGCAAACAAGACAAATAAAGGAAACGTGGTATCCTGGAAGGGACCCAGAAAGAGAAAAAGGACATTAGGGAAAAACTAAGGAAATCTGAATAAAATATGGACTTTAGTTAATAATAATGTATCCAGGGCGCCTGGGTCTGCCTTCTGCTTGGGTCATGACCACAGGGTCCTGGGACTGAGCCCTGCGTTGTGCTCCCTGCTCAGTGGGAAGCCTGCTTCTCCCTCTCCCACTCCCCCTGCTTGTATTCCCTCTCTCGCTGTGTCTGTCAAATAAGTAAATCTTTAAAAGAGATTAAAAAATAAATAAATAACAGCAACAAACCACCCATAATGTAGGAGCTACTTGGTTAAGTGTGTTAGAGCTTTTAAAATTCTAATCAAAATGTTACATTTAAGGACTTCTTTCATAACACTATAGGTAAAATTCAATTTGGAATCATTTATCTCAGCAGGTCTTAGGACCAAATTTTTATTTTTATTATTATTTTTAAAGATTTTATGGAGAGAGAAAGCGCAGGGGTTGGGGAGGGGCGGAGGGAGAAGCAGACTCCCCACTGAGCAGGGAGCCCAGTGAAAGACTCAGGACTCAGGACTGATCCCAGGAGCCTGAGATCATGACCAAAGGCAGATTTTAACTAACTGAGCCACCCAAATGTCCCCCTTTTTATGGCCAAATTTTTAGTTTAAATATTTACTTACTTATAAAAGCTACTCTTTCTTTCTAAACTTATCTGTGTGGGCAGTGAACCTAGTAACTAACTCCAGTCAAAACCTGGAGAAAATCAGTTCCAGAAAGCTCCCCAGTAACTAGCACAGCAAACCTTGCCAGTCATGTGGTGTAGGACCCCAGATGCCCAGACAGGTGTGCCTCGGCACAGCTCCTCCCACCTGCCTCTCCAGCCTTCATGGCTGTTACTCCCTGCCTTGAGCTCCAAGTTCCAATACTGAAGCGACAACTGCCATGATGTTTTAGGATTTTCAGACTTGGTATATGCTGTTTCTCGAATTAAAATGGCAAACTCGAGAGTCAACCTAAGTATCACTTCCTCTTTGCTACCACTGGCCTTTGAATTACCTCAGTTCTACCATCATACTTGTCTCGGCAGACCTTAAGCATTCGTCTTCTCTACGAGACTGAGCTACTTGTGGGCCGGAGCCCCGTCTGTTAATCTTGGTCTTCTCCACGGCATTCGGTAAGAGTTTGACAGTTTGATTTGTCTCACAAAGACAAACGGTGTGCTACAGAAATATTCTAGTTCTTTGTCTCTTAAAAGAAATTATAAACTATCTCCCAATTGTAAATGAGGAAATGTGATTATTACATAATGAATTTTTATGGCTGGTTTTCTTTTTCACTCATAACAAGCAAATGCTTCAATAGCTTAAGTCTCAAAAATCTGGTTTCAACAGATTGCAGCCATTTCGAGTATGTCTCTCTCTCTCTCTCTCTCCTGGCCCTCCACCCACCCACCCACATCCTAAAAGATAATTCTGGACAACGGGGACTGGTTTTATATGTGTCTGGAATAATTCCTGGTAATTGTAAGTCCTTCACACATAAAAATCAAAGGACCAGATGGGCTTTTAGGATATTTTCCAATCTGTTTTCCTATTATAAAGCCTAGTAAACGAAGTCACAAATACAGACAAAGTAATTATCCCATTTTAGAAGGCTTCCTCAGAGCTACCCTTAGGAATCCACACAAGTGTCATCACTGCCAGTGCAATGCAGGTCTCTCTCCGAGTTAGCTCGCACACAGCCACTACCGTTACCACGTACACCTGCCCCGTGAGGAATGCGACGCCGAAGAATGGTGTAGTGGGGAGAAAAGAACGGAGCTCGGGGCCACCATGCGGTAGCTCCCTCTAAACCCCGCTCCGGTCCCTCAGCATCTGGGCCTCACGCGAACCCCTCACACAGGAAGAGTACCAGGCTGAGCTCTATAATACTAGCTGTGCCCGTGCCTTTTTTCTCTTTTAAACTTTTTTTTTTTAACAGCATATTGTGTGTCTATTATATAACCTTTATATGTATGCTAAAAACAACTCCTCTCAGAGACGGTATTTTTATTGTGCAGATGAACAAAGTAGGGCTCAAAGACGTTCACTAAACACCTTGACCACAAACACAGTTAATACAAAATGAAACCACAGTCTCTCTTGTTCTAGAAGATATTTTGCAAGTAGGCCTCCTGGAAAAGAGGGGGAAAAACCCCAAAACTACAGAGTGGCAGAGATACAAATAAGTGTTTTTTCCTTCAGGCAGTGTAAGGACAGAAAAATAGGTCAAGATGGTCTACTATGCCATGGAAACGGACAGGGAAATCCTAAGAAAAATGGGCCCAAACACTTGGCTCTTTTACACTGTCATTATAAATTCTATCGTTTCTTTTTTGATCGCTTAATTTATCAGGAAATACCATTGTACTAATCTCATTAATCTATCTGCAAAATATCAGGCATCTTGAATGAAGGTCGGAGGCTGATCCTCCCAAACGAGCCATCCTCAGTGTCATGGTTGAGAGGAGGGCAGGGTGGGCGTGCAGGGCAATGAACTCCCACCAAATTAGGACAAAAAAATTCCCAATTTAGTAGTTTCTAACATCCCTAAAAACAACATGATTTCAAGAGTAAAATATATTATGCTCATTAAATGTCTGTTGCTAACTGAGCCAATTCCACTCCTGGAGATCATTAATATTGTAAATTATAATGGTGTAAATATTTTAGGATTCATGTCTTCCCACCCCCAATATTCTTTTTCAGCTTATTTTCTCATGTTTAAGCCAACCTCAAAGTTGCCTGATGTAGGGGAACTATGTAAATATAGTTTTTTTTTTTTAAAAGATTTTATTTATTTATTTGTCAGAGACAGAGGGAGAGAGAGCAAGCGAGCACAGGCAGACAGAGAGGCAGGCAGAGGCAGAGGGAGAAGCAGGCTCCCTGCCGAGCAAGGAGCCCGATGTGGGACTCGATCCCAGGACGCTGGGATCATGACCTGAGCTGAAGGCAGCCACTTAACCAACTGAGCCACCCAGGCGTCCCGTAAATATAGTTTTTGAATCATTACATATATAGTGTTAGAATCACATAAATCCTTTAAAAGTACCCATAAACATTCTGGAAACACTTCAGACGACTGAGACTTTATCACCCCTGGACCAGTTTTAGAGGCGAGAAAAATGAAGAAGCTGCACTGGGGGCACGTAGGTGGCTCAGCTGGTTAAGTATCTGACTTGATTTCAGCTCAGGTCATGATCTCAGGGTCCTGGGACTGAGCCCCCGTTGGGCTCAATGTTGAGTCTGCTTGAGGGTTCTCTCCCTCTCTCTCCCCCTCCACCAAGTTTTCTCTAACACAGAAATTAAAAAAAAAAAAAAAGGTGTACTAACATCCTCAGACAGACACACAGAGTCAGAACATGACAGGCACTAGAATGAGGTAACCCTACATTCCTCAGCCTTAGGGGGAAAAAAAACCCCCAAAACAAACCAACCATCTCCCCCAGTGAAATTTCGATACCACGGATAGATTGCGTATCTATTTATACACTATATGCATAAAAAGAGTAAGGTTTCTTTTCACTCTCCAACCACCAAATTTCATCCCCACGGGGGAGAAATCATCCTTGGGTAGGAATGCAAGATCCAGCTCACTTCCTCCAGAAATTACTCAGAATGCATGAGCGTCAGCAAGTATTAACAATTTGGGTGCCAGCAGATATTTTTTAATATGCTGATTTTTTTTAAACAATAAGCAATACATATAGGTACTGAATACTTTTTACTGTATCTCTGTTCTGAGTATTTCAAATTGCTGGATGTAGAATAAGAAAAACAGAAATAAAAGTTCTATCTGTTGTAAAGTTTATCCTTTGGCCCCATTAGGTACATGGGCTTTGCCTTGCCTTTAAAAATTCTACATACTCCCACCCCCAGCATCATGCTTTTGCATTCAAAATCCAGCCAGCCTGCCTCTGTTCCTGTGTGGGTATCTAAGTACAATGGTGTGTGAGCCAATCTTCAAAAGGGCAGAACGGCCCCCCACCTCCAGCCAAGATCACCCAGTTACTAATGTGACAGATACAGCTAAATAAAGTATTACACTTGAAAGCTAAAGGCTTTCTCATCTTGGGAGTACAGAGAAGAATAGTGAGTCTAGAGGACAGGGAGAAAAACACATTTAAAACCGTTTGTTTCGGGGGGCGCCTGGGTGGCTCAGTGGGTTAGAGCCTCTGCCTTCGGCTCAGGTCATGATCTCGGGGTCCTGGGATCGAGTCCCGCGTCGGGCTCTCTGCTCAGCGGGGAGCCTGCTTCCTCCTCTCTCTCTGCCTGCCTCTTTGCCTACTTGTGATCTTTCTCTGTCAAATGAATAAATAAAATCTTAAAAAAGAATTTTAAAAACAAACTTAAAAAAAAAAACAAAAAAAAACATTTGTTTCGGTCAGGTAACTGAAGGAAGAAACAAATGAAAATGAGGGTGCCCAGCTGAGGATTTGTTCCAGACCCCACACTTCGTAATGGATGCCGGTCACAAAGTATGTGTGTCTTACTTGTTCGGGGGTCGGGGAAGATTCTTTCCCATCACACAGATCTCAAGAATCAAGACACACTCTCTTAAAGGTTTTGAGCACCTGAATTACCTTCCTCAGTCAGTGTCCGTCCCCACCCACCCACCCACCGAGAAGTGACTGCCAGCTGCATTTCACTGCCAAAATCCGCTCCAGGGAGTCGGCTACTACCATATTCCCTCAGAGTAGCTAGCACCTTCTGCTTCTAAGCTTTCTCTTTGGAACATCTCTTCCACTCTAGAAAACTATGTGGGTTGGGTAGAAGACAGTGATAGTTTGATCATTTCTCTCAGGAATCCAAAATACAAAGAATGCAAAAAATGCTGGATCTTCAAAATGCTTTACACAGAGTCTCATTCTTAAGAAATCACAACTCTGAATTTTGGTTAAGCTTGTCCTAGAAGCAAATCAGCTAAGGGACACAGAGACACAACTGACGTGATGCCAGGAAATCAACATTATGACCGAAGATACCGCGGCTACAGTCTCACAATGGCCTCTTTCGGGTTCAGACTTCCCCAGCCCGAGAGCCTCCTCGGCCCCGCTCCCTCCAGCTCCTCTTCGGATGTCTGACATTCTCCAGGTTCTCTTCATGGTACTGTTCTAACCTTCCAGTTTCATTCCAGAAAAACCTCTCCTCTGCACAAACTCCCATTGGTGCTGCCATTCTACTTGAATATGCGCAAATCTCTCTAGTCTAAACTAACCTATTTAACTAATGAATCTCTTTTCTTGCATGTCTCACCAGCATCTCAAGCTTAATCATAACCACATGGAGCTCAGGATGCTCCAAAAAACATTCTATATTCCATATTACCTGTCCCAGTGACTAGCACCCAGTCACCCAACTAATCAGACTTCTTCCTGACCTGTCCCTAAGTCCAGCTCTCCGGTCATTTCAGTAGATGTCCTCTTGAGTTCAAACGGCAACCATCTCTACAGAGTGCACTGTCCTCACTGAGTTCGTTCTTCATTACTCTACTAAAACAAAATTTTTTTTTAAAGGTTTATTTACTTATTGTGGAGAGAGAAAGACAGCACGCACACAGGAGTTGGGGCCGGGAGGGGGGATGGGAGGTGGGGAGGAGGGGAACAGGAAGAGAGTCTCAGACTCTGCCGAGCTCAGCACGGGGCTCAATCTCACAGCCCTGAGATCCCACCCTGAGCCGAAACCAAGAGTGGGACGCTTAACCAGCTGTGCCTCCCAGGCGCCCCAACGATTTTTCTTAAAATGCAACCCTGAGGTTATTTCCATGCTTAACATCCTCCAATTACTTCCAACTCTTAAAAGAGTCAAGTTCAACGTGAACTCCCGAATTATACAGTTTCTGCCTACCTCTCCAACTACCTCTGCCATTTCCCCCCAAAGACCCTGCATTGTGACTCCGGCAGAATCCCTTGCAGTTCCCCTACCTTCCATGCGATTTCATCTCTGCTCTCTGCCCGCAATGCCCTTACCTCCACATTTATGCTCCTAGTCTAATCTCACTCTTCAAATGCAGCTGAATGGCCCGTCTGTGAAATCTATCATCACCGCTCTCCTCGCTAGCTCCTTACCCTGTGCACATCTCCACTCATGAGACAAAACTAACTACACTGCCAAAAAGCAAAAATTCCTGCAGAGGCCAGTCTTTGGTTTCACCACACACCTAGATACGGGAGACATGAAACACCAGTCTGAGGAGTGAGTTAAATCCCTCCTCTAATGAATAACACACACAGCTTACACCTTTATCAAGCATTTACCATGTGCCAGGATTCATGACCGACTGGGCCACTTCATCCTCATGACAACTCCAAAAGGTGGGCAGGTATTATTCTATTTTACAAATGAGGAATCTAAGGTCTAAAGAGGCCAGATAACTTATCCAAGGAGACACGGCTTGTAAAGGAAAAGGGAGGACTGGAAGTAAGGTCTGACAGATTCCAGGGTTCACGCAGGTAACCGTTATATACACTGCCTGCCATGTGCTGTTTTATACTTCCCAGACCTTCCAAAAGAGTGCTGTCCACGGCATTTTTGACCAATACTTCATGAAATTATCTGTGTTTCTATTAGGGCTTTATACTTTCTGCAGCTGAGGAAATACAGTTATTTTGGACTAAGGATGGCCATGGGAAATGAGCTCAGAATAACAGGATTACTGTAAGCTGCCTTGCATATAAAACCAAACAGAAAAGGCAGCTCTTTGAGGTCCACATAGGGGAAAACCAACCAACCAACCAACCTAACAACTACTTATTTATTTAGGTCAATCTTCAAAAGGAGTAATTCCTCTCAATTTCTGGAAGGCAGGGCAGTCTGAAAATATAAAAATTCTTTTTATTTGGTGGTTTTGAGCCTAATAACCGAACTTTTGACAGCAAACCATAAAGACAAAGTAAGACCAAACTAATCTTGTAAGCCTCTCCTCTGCTCCTGGCCATCTTTATTTTTAGGACATTCTCTGGCAGTTCTAGTATCAAATGATTGCTGTACTGAGAATATGGAAGCTGGCAGGTGTCTGATACCAATCCTACAGCAACTCCATCTGCTGCTCGCCCAGATGCTTACATTTACTGGGAAAAAGTCCACGAAGGGAGTAGAAGCTAATGGCTCATCTTATACCAGATCGCCTACTTTTGTCTCAGGACAAAATAAAAACCCAGCAAATCAGAATCATTTAAATCTTTCCAGACAGAATCTTGTGTCAAAGAAATTCCCAATCCTCCCTTACTGAATTCCATTTTGTTGTAAATGGTACAGAAAATTAAGCTGCCCTTTTACACAGAATAAACCAGTTATGCATTTTTAATAGAGGTGAAACAGTAAAACTAGAAGGGGACAGCCGGGACAGGCTATTAAGGCCAGAAGTTGTCTTTAGAACTGTGGTAGTAATGACTGACTGGTCTGACTTGAAAAGGAACATGTGGTACCATCTCTATCAAGGTGAAAAGTTCAAATCAAAGTATAACGGGACTGTGGGGGACAAAGAAAATGAGTAAAAGAAAAAAAAGCAAAAAAAAAAAAAAAAAAAGCACCATCAGTAGTATAATGACTGTCTTTACAAGGTGAATAGGTAAAAGTAACTGGAAACAATTAATAACCAACAGGTACCCAGAGGTTGCTCAGGAACCAAAAAAGATGACTAGAGTTGTCAGAGGAATGGATCTCACTCAACAGGTGGAAATCAAAACCAATCATCCCCCAAGCCTCCCTACTATCCACTTGTAACTCTATGGTCATACCACTTTCACAATGACTTCCTTTCCCTTTCTTTCATAGTCACACTACTCGGGTACATAGTCTTACTTAATATCTCTAAATGTAATAAGGATGTTCACTTAAGTATTATTTAACATTGTGGGGTGGGGAGGGGAAACATTCTAAAATGTCCAACTGTAGTGAAATCATTCAAAATTATGGTTTCTTCATACAGTGAGATAGTCTGCAGCTGTTACAGATGTTACTTCTAAGAGTTTATAATTGCATGGGTGGGGCAGACACTGGGTGGTCTGGTCTGCTCAACCTCTAGTTGGCCTGTGTGTGACATGGATGAAGCCTGAGTGGGGATGGACCCCCAATCAACCCTCTCCTAACCCCAGTGACTGGCTTAGCCCTTGGTTACTTGAATCAACCAACCCAAAATTCAGGACTCTTGCTGGAGGTGGGAAGGGCACACTTTTCTTCCCTGCTAATGTTAATAAGGTGTCTTCTAATCAAGGGTATCCGGTGACAGCACTCTAGTCACAAAGGAAACGAGCCTCAGGGCAAAGCTAACACGTTTAACAGGGCACAGCTACCAAAAAGTCATGGAGACACGGAGACATGAGCTGGAGCCCTGATCAAACCATATCTGATCTCTACCCTACCTTTGATCTTTCTGATAACATAAGCCTACATTCAGACCGGCAGTAGTAGCATATTCTGTTATTTGCAAACAGCCGCTTAATGCAATGGAAAAATAATTTTTTTTAAAAAGTCAATTCCACGTAGAGTGTGATCTCCACTTTAAAAATGTCAAGAAAAATGATTATTAGGAAAGAAAATAAAATACAAACAGTGATTATTTCTGGGCAGGAGCTAGGGCTAGATTTGGGCAGTGATCAAGAACATATTCTTTAATAACAAAAAAAAGACTGCCATACTGATCAGTTTGAAACTCATATTCCATATACATGCCAAGCCTTTGTGAATACTACCACCTTTATGTACCTATCCAAATCTTAGCCACTTAGGATCAGTACTTCTTTTCCTTCCTACCTTAAATCCCCAACAGCTACTTTCTCTGAACGCTTGATGCCTTCGACAGTTAGCAGCTGCAGCTGTTGGAATACCCACCTCACTGAACACCTGCGACAACGTCATCTACGTCCCGGGCACTTTTAAACATATAACTGTTTCTATATTAGTAATTTTTTAAAAAACACTTTTTAAAAAAAAATATTTTATTTATTTATTTGACTGACAGAGATCACAAGCAGGCAGAGAGGCAGGTAGAGAGAGAGAGGAAGGGAAGCAGGCTCCCTGCCAAGCAGAGAGTCCGATGAGGGGCTCGATCCCAGGACTCTGGGATCATGACCTGAGCCGAAAGCAGAGGCTTAACCCACTGAGCCACCCAGGTGCCCTTAAAACACTTTTTTAAAAAGATTTTATTTATTTATTTGACAGAGAGAGAGATCACAAGTAGGCAGAGAAAAAAAAAAAAAAGCTATAAGGTTTTGAATCACAAAGATTTTTTAAAGATTTTATTTATTTGACAGAGGGAGACACAGCGGGAGAGGCAACACAAGCAGGGGGAGTGGCAGAGGGAGAAGCAGGCTTCCTGCCAAGCATGGAGCCCAATGCGGGGTTGATCCCAGGACCCCAGGGATCGTGACCTGAGCCGAAGGCAGACACTTAACAACTGAGCCACCCAGGCGCCCCCACAAAGAGTTCTAATGACATGGAGGCAAACACAACTCCCCCTGACAGCTGACAGCACTGTTAACCGTCCTTCTCCACTGGACTTAGGAAGTACCTGTGTTCTCAACCTTCTGTCCATATGAATTCGCTCTGTTTAACCTGAAATCATTCTAGCTGAGCCCTGAAGCTTTTCCTGGGCCTACCATAATAAGCACAGCAGCATAATAGCGCTGATGAGTATAAAACTCACACAAGACTCAGTACTTGAGGGTCTTATCACTGAGATATGGGAATTCTCACTAGACTCGTTTATAGGGGTATGCTGTTCTTACTATCAGCTATAACTAAAAATCATGTTCCAGGGTGCCTCGATGGCTTACTTGGTGGACCATCCAACTCTTGGTTTCAGCTCAGGTGGTGATCTCATGGGTCATGGGATTAAGCCCCGTGGTGGGCTCTGTACTCAGCACAGAGTCAGCTTGGGATTCTTTTTCCCCTTTCCCTCGGACCCTGCCATGCTTGTGTGTGCGCACGCGTGTGCTATCTCCCTCTCAAATAAATAACTTTTCAAAAAAAATTACATTTGGGACGCCTGGGTGGCTCAGTCAGTTAAGCATCTGCCTTCAGCTCAGGTCATGATCCTGGGGTCCTGCAATGGGTTCTCTGCTCAGCAGAAGAGTCTGCCTCTCCCCCTCCCCCTGCTCATGCTCGCTCTCTCAAATGAATAAATAAAGTCATTTAAAAAATTATATTCCACTGTAACCAGTTTAGAAAAGTGACTCCAATGGATTCTAGCATTTGCCACAAAGGGTCACAGTCCCATCCATCACTCTACTTTAAGACAGATAGTGAGGGGCGCCTGGGTGGCTCAGTGGGTTAAAGCCTCTGCCTTCGGCTCAGGTCATGATCCTGGGGTCCTGGGATCGAGCCCCACATCGGGATCTCTGCTTGGCGCGGAGCCTGCTTCCCTTCCTCTCTCTCTGCCTACTTGTGATCTCTGTCTGTCAAATAAATAAATAAAATCTTAAAAAAGAAAAGAAAAAAAAAAAAAGACAGTGAAATAGGAATTGCCTGGAGCAGTCACAGCAGAAAGTCACTCATGCTCCTCCAGGTTAAGGCTGCTTCTTGCCATGGAAGACACAGAAGGAAGTTACCCTGGGAGCAATGAGGTGGCTCCTGTTGCTGCGTACTTTATTCATCTCTGGGGAGAGTCTGAACAATCCACACTATTTTTAGTCAAACCTCTTCCTACAGCTCAACACTCAAGCTCTATTTTCCCCTATTAGCTAATTCCTACCTTTCCCAGCTTGGTCAGTGGTAGCAGGGTGTCCCAGCCTCAAAGCCTCCCAGGCCTCCCACTTGCCTGCATCTCTTGCCCAACCCTGGTGTCTCTCCCCTTCTCACACACCCTCTCGAACGGCATTTTTCTCGGTTCCTGACAACTTCTTCCATCAGCAGCCCGCAACAAAACTATTTTCTATTTGATAATAACTCTACAGCTGTAGTTTAAAATACATAATTTCAGTTCATTTGATCCTCACAAAAATCGGGTAAGTACTATTATTATCATCCTCATTTTTACAGTGAGGAAATGTGGCACGACGAAGTGAAAAACTTGCCCAACATCACACTCATGGCAAACAGCACAGCTGAAGTCCAGACTGTCTGGCTCCAGCTCTGGCTCTTCACCCCTACGCTGTTATCTTGTCTCTAACCTTTCCCTATTTCTATCTGTACTAGTCAAAGTCATCTTTCCACAACACAGCTTTGGTAAACCCACTGTTCCAGGGCCTATCAGAAAATACTGCTGTCTGTTACATCAACGTAAACACCTGCCTTCTAATCAGCCCATAGTTCGAAATTGGAACCTGATCAAGTTATGCTTAAATGCCTACACTCCTACTCATTACCTGTGTGATTTCATGCAAGTTACTCAACCTCTCTGAGTATCTGTTAAGGCATTCAAAGATGCTCTCTCTCTGAGCTGCTGAGAGGATTAAGGAATAAACACCCGGTACAAAGCCTGCCTGGCTCCCACAACTAATTTTCTTGCCCCCTGAAAGCTTTAGTTCAGTAAGGCATCTCCAATTCACGTTCATCTCTGCACTCCTGTTTCTTCCCACCCAGAAGAGCTCTGATGATTCAGATGGTAGCTGTCATTTCCTGCAGCACTTCTTAGTATCTTGAGTCCAAAATTCAGTTACAGCCCACAATCACTACATCTTGCTATAAATCCTCTAAATTAGCATTTTAAAAATTATTTTTTAATAATTTTTTAAAAAGATTTTATTTATTTATTTGACAGAGATCACAGGCAGGCAGAGAGGCAGGCAGAGAGGCAGGCAGAGAGAGAGAGAGGAGGAAGCAGGCTCCCCCGCCAAGCAGAGAGCCCGATGCGGAACTCGATCTCAGGACCCCGACCGAGATCATGACATGAGCTGAAGGCAGAGGCTTAAACCACTGAGCCACCCAGATGCCCGTTTTTTTTTTTTTTTTTTTTTTAACTAAAGATTTTTTTTTTTTTTTTTTTACAGAGAGAGATCACAGTAGACAGAGGGAGGCAGAGAGAGAGAGAGAGAGAGAGGGAAGCAGGCTCCCCACTGAGCAGAGAGCCCGATGCGGGACTCGATCCCAGGATCCTGAGATCATGACCCGAGCCGAAGGCAGCGGCTTAACCCACTGAGCCACCCAGGCGTCCCAGATGCCCGTTTTTTTAAATAATTTTTAAAATTACATTATGTTAGTTAAATCAGTGTTTAATCAGAAGATGCATTTTTTACACATTGGTTCATAGGGACACACCAGCCCAACTTAACGACCCAAGTACTCTGAAACGGTCTCCCTGGGACACATGCAAAAGCTTGCTGACGGATCTGAACACAGTATGTGAAAGAGAATCTTAGAAATGTATTATGATTTTCGGGGTGCCTGGGTGGCTCAGTGGGTTAAGCCGCTGCCTTCAGCTCGGATCATGATCCCAGGGAGCTGGAATCGAGCTCGGCATTGGGCTCTCTGCTCAGCAGGGAGCCTGCTTCCTCCTCTCTCTCTGCCTGCCTCTCTGCCTGCTTGTGATCTCTCTCTGTCAAATAAATAAATAAAATCTTCAAAAAAAAAAAAAAAAAGAAATGTATTATGATTTTCTTCATTTCACAACTTACTGCTAGATATTCCTGAGATCGAAAGGGGATATATCAAAACTATTTAACTCATTTCAATGATTTTATGCTAGAACAAGGAGTAGCAGCTTAAAGACATGGCAAAACCACAGTGCCATGACCTGAAGACAAAAAACTTAAGAAGGCAAACACAAACTGTATGCCGCTTTCCTCAAGTTTAAAAGCCTCTGATCAACCTTCTACTGGAAAACAAAACAAAACAAAACAAAACAAAAAAACAATTCATTTCTTTGCTTCTTTTGAGCTCAGCTGCTTAGTCACTTTACAAGGCTCCTGAGACAAGCGAGGACTGTGGGCTGACAGGGGAAGGGCTGCTCAAAGACGGACTTTCTGACTCTCGTCAACCAGCCTGCTGCAGAATGGTACAAGTCATGACACAGACGGTGTTTAAGAACTTTTCAGATGCTTTAATGCAGCTAAAAAACAACTCAAAATGTTCGTAGTCCTTTGTTTAAAGGATAGCATTAATTATTCAAAACATAAACCATCATTTTACTGATGAAGAGGCACCCACATTTAAAAAATTTTTTAAGCTTTTTGTTATTGTTTAACTTACGCTCCATGCCCAATGTAGGGCTTGAACTCACAACCCTGGGGGATCAAGAGTCATGTGCTCTAACCACTGAGACAGCCAGATGCCCCGTGAAAATTAATGAGTGTTTAAAGCTGAAGCTTAGATCAACTCATGGATTCAGTGGCTAAAGCCCCCCACCACTACAGATGCAAATTCATTATTCTGTGAATATCACATGGTTAAAACGTTAACACAGGTCAGTCACTGTTTGAGCTCCAAGTTTATCACCAGTTACATGTACATTTCCAAGAGCTGGCTCTATGGATAAATTTATTAATTGTTATTTTTTAATTCTTTTTTAAAAAAGATTTTATTTATTTATTTGACAGAGATCACAAGTAGGCAGAGAGAGAGGAGGAAGCTGCTACTGCTCGGCAGGGAGCCTGATGTGAGATTCTATCCCAGGCCCCTGGTCCTGGGATCATGACCTGAGCTGAAGGCAGAGGCTTTAACCCACTGAACCACCCAGGCACCCCTAATTATTATTATTTTTTTTAAGATTTTATTTGAG
Organism: Lontra canadensis; assembly: GCF_010015895.1. Classification (NCBI taxonomy): domain Eukaryota; kingdom Metazoa; phylum Chordata; class Mammalia; order Carnivora; family Mustelidae; genus Lontra; species Lontra canadensis. Next base: position 5,687,041 of record NW_022631035.1, on the reverse strand, counting down.
AGAGAGACGGAAACAGAGAGCACAAACGGGGAGAGACAGAGGAAGAGGGAGAAGCAGAAACCCCGCTGAGCAGGGAGCCTGACATAGGGAGTGATCCCAGGATCCTGAGATCATGACCTGAGCTGAAGCCAGATGTTTTTTTTTTTTAACAACTGAGCCATCCAGGCACCCCTCTATGGGTAAATTTAAAAGGAGGTACTCTGGCCTTGTTGACTAAAACCACTACTCAGAGCCCAGAAAAACTGAAATGTCAGTCTATGTCAAATCTCCAGAAGCTTGTCAGATCTGCCTGCACTGCTCTCCCCTGAAGACCTTCCAGACTCTGAGAGAGTGTCTGCACCACTTGTGCATTCCGACTTCAGTACCTTGCTCGGTGTGCACCTGTCCCAGGCTGGCTACAGCTCCGCCGGGCACCACGAAGCGCGCCTCCACTCCTAGCTGTGCTGCTAGTAAGAGGTCAGAAAGCATCCCTGGAAGTACAGCGACACAAGGAAGAGCTCAAACAACTGTCTGTAAGCGAAGTATTCTGGCAAAGCTTGAGAAACAAGAAATTCTTCCCTCTTCCCTTCAACCCACCTCACTTTTCAGCTGTAAACTCAGGAGAACACCTGAGAAGAAAAACCTCCTGTCCCCTCAATCCAGTGCTCTGCAAAGCTGCTCACTGGCACTTTCTCCAAGGCCCTGGGTTGTGTAAACTATGTAAATTAGAACAAGTCATCAGGATTTCTTCAAACGATTTCTTGGAAAATTTGTTTTCCTGTTTTTCTTACACACTTCAAGAATAAAGGACAGACCAAGGAAAGAAAGCCCAAGTGTTCAGAATCTCCTCTAGCAATATTTTTTATATACATATGGACTATTTGCTGGAATAAATGTCCAAAAACAAAATCTGGGGGAAACCGTGGAATGTTTTTTGAACAGTAGCTTAAAAATAAAACCGACTGAGTATTTTTTAGATTTCACGCACAGAAAAGTATAATTATACTTTACAAAGACTCAATGGGGAAGCAGCTAAGAAACCTAACTAAGGTGGTGGCAAAAAACAAGGGAATAGAAAACTCAATAGAAATTCGAGAACTCCTATTTCTGGTATATGTCACCTAAATTAATGCAAAAACAGCTGAGGCAACACAAGAACCAAGCCCGACCTCTGACAGTGCACTGCTGGTAACAAAGACAGTGCAACTACGGACGTGATTTATATCGTGTAGGACAAACTCGGTGTGGGTTTCAAAGCTTCCTCCATTCCACCCCCTGAACTCCCATGTTGCTAAGCACCGTGCAAGACACTGAGACACAGGACCCTACTGAGATATAGGGAAAAAGAAATACGCTGTGCCACATGTATACACAGAGCTAAGGGGCAGTGGAGAGGCACCCAGGGGAGAGAAAAGACTCAGGAAAGACTTCTGGAGCTTGGGGCTTGCTCTAGATGATAAGGGAAGAATGGCAGATGGCCAGGATTACACCAGATGAAAAGAACAACATGACCAAAACCAAAAAGATGTGACACAGCAAAGTGCTCAGGGAAGCTATGCGACTAACTGCAAACTGACCAAATTTTGTTTAAAGAAGCCACAGGAGCGCCTGGGTGGCTCAGTCGGTTAAGTGTCTGGCATCAGCTCGACTCAAGATTTCAGGGTCTTGGGATGGAGCCCTGTGTTGACCCCTGGGCTCAGCTCGGCAGGGGCTCTGCTTCTTCCTCTCCCTCTGCCCCTCCCCCTGCTTGTGCGCACGCACACACACTACCTTGCTCGTTGTCTCTCATATAAATAAACACAATTTAAAAAACAACAACAGCAAAAAAGAAAGCCACAAAGATTAACTGGCCCATTATTTGGCATTACTGGCAAAAATGTTCATCAGCAAAATACTGCAGAGTTTTTCGGGTGAGGATATTAAATTCTGCAAAATTTTAGTGCAAGTTAACACAAAGAATCAAAATGACTCTACAATAAGACTAAGACTTTCTCTAAGATTATTTACGTAAAACAGTTCTGAAAAGAAAACACAATAATTATGGTTTTGCTGAATTCAAAGAAATGCTGCCTCTGCTCTCTGGATGCGTCTCAGACACTGCCGTCTGCACATTCAGCTCAAGACCACATCACACATCCAGTGACACAAGGAACCCAAATTAGAAGAGGCACCACTAGCTTGGGGAACCTCATCGGTCACACCAGCAAAGCTAGTCTATGAGCACTCCTCCTCTGGGCCTTTGGTTTTCACTAGAAAAGACACAATACCAGGTAGGCAACGGGCTCCCAGTATCTGCCTCTGCACAGGCTGGAAGTGGGGAGGGCGCAGCACCGTGAAGAAGGGGGTTTGGGAAATCCGAGGTTCCCAAGGAAAGGGAGGAGTACAGACAGGGAAGAACTCCTGAGAAAGACAAAGCCCACCCCAGTTCTACCCCCAGTCTACAGCAGCTTCTGCCCAAGGGTCTCGCTTCTGGCTTCCAAAGAACAGAGTAACCACAGATGCTTTGCAAGGAGAGCAGTCAGGATTCCTGGCATTTCAAGGTGAAACCCAAAATACTTTGAACACTAACAATGTAGTCTGGGTAGTGAAAATCTACAGCAAAACTGTCCAAACACACTTTCTGCAATGATGTAAATGTCCTGTATCTGCACCATCCAATATAGTAGCCACCAGCCACATGTAGCTGCTGAGATCTTGAAATCTGGCCAATACAAGTGAAGAACTGAATTTTTTTTTTTTTAAGGATTTTATTTATTTACTTGACAGAGATCACAAGTAGGCAGAGAGGCAGGCACGGGGTGGGGGGCGGGGGGTGGGGAGTAGGCTCCCCGCTGAGCAGAGAGCCTGATGCGGGGCTCTATCCCAGGACCCTGAGATCATGACCTGAGCCAAAAGCAGAGGCTTTAACCCACTGAGCCACCCAGGCGTCCCTGAAGAACTGAATTTTTTAAAAAAGATCTTATTTATTTGAGAGAGACTGAGAGTGAGTGAGCACATGTGAGCAGAGCGGAGGAGGGGCAGAGGGAGAAGCAGACTCCCCTCCTGAGCAAGGAGCCCAATGTTGAGCTCAATCCCAGGACCCTGAGATCATGACCTGAACCAAAATCAAGAGTCAGATGCCCAAGCAACTGTGCCACCCAGGCGCCCCTATTTATTTTTTTAAGTAGGCTCCACAATGGGCTTGAACTCACAACCCTGAGATCAAGACCTGAGCTCCAAAACAAAACAAAACAAAACAAAACAAAACAAAACGCCTGAGCTGAGATCAAGAGCCAGACACTTAACCTACTGAACCACCCAGGTGCCCCTAATTTAAAAATGTTCTAAAAGTTCTTTTTTTGAAAACTGATGTTAAAAAAAAAAACCCCAAAACCCAAAAAACTATATTCAGTAGAGATGCTGTTAACAATTTTACCTTTAAAGGAGAGGATCCTGATTGAGAGCACAGATGGCACAGATATCTTGTTCTATCCTCCCTGTAAACAGAACACTGAATTTTGCGGTTTCCAAACTCACCTCTGATAAACAATATTAATTGGGAGGGGGTGCCTGGCTGGCTCAGCTGGTAAAGCATATGATTTGTGGAGTTACAAGTTCAAGCTCCACACTGGGCATAGGGCTAACTGGGTAAATGTTTTCAGGTCTACGAAGGGGGATCCTGAGGTTCTTAATGTACTTGAGTGATTTTCTTTACAAAGACTTCACGGAAAGGTATTCCATTTCCCCCTTCTCTGACCACGGACTTTTTAAACTTTAGAAACCAACATGCAGATATCAGGTTTCAGGTATACACCAACCCTGGACTACACACACACTTATTAAATAGAAGTCATATTCTGGTGATGGAGGAAGTAAAAGGCTTAAGCCTTTCCAATTCTTAAAGTACTAACACACTAGCATTAAATTCATGCTACTTTCAATACATGGAAAGTTCTATTTAAAAGTACTTCCACTTAGGCACCAGGATGGCTCAGTCAGTGGCGTGTGCAACTCTTGATCTTGATCAAGAGTTCGAGGTTATGAGTTCGAGCCCCACACTGGGTATAAATTGCCTAAAAAGAAAATCTTAAAAAAATAATCCCATTTAAAAATGTTATTCAGTGGGGCGCCTGGGGGCTCAGTGGGTTAAGCCTCTGCCTTCAGCTCAGGTCATGATCTCAGGGTCCCAGGATCTAGCCCTGCATCAGGCTCTCTGCTCAGCGGGGAGCCTGCTTCCTCCTCTCTCTCGCTCTCTGCCCGCCTGCCTACTTGTGATCTCTGTCAAATGAACAAATAAAATCTTTTTTAAAAAATGTTATTCAGGGGGCACCTGGGTGGCTCAGTGGGTTAAGCCTCTGCCTTCGGCTCAGGTCATGATCTCAGGGTCCTGGGATCGAGCCCCGCATCGGGTTCTCTGCTCGGCAGTGAGCCTGCTTCCCCCTCTCTCTGCCTGCCTCTCTGTCTACTTGTGCTCTCTCTCTCTCTGTCAAATAAATAAATAAATAAAATCTTTAAAAAAAAATGTTATTCAGTATTTTCTACTAAATACAAACATATAAGCAGAAACCTATTTCCATAAACATTTCCTTCAAGGGGGTGGTAGTGTTAGAGACACAAAAAAAGTCTTTAACAAAACGTGAAAGAAGGGTCATAATTACTTTGAAGCTCTTGGGTATGCCCTGCTGTTATCAACAAGGCTCTCACGTCTACTCTTGTAACTGCCAAATACAATGCAAGGCCATTAACCTTCCTAGGTGAAGTGTTCTAGGAGAGTTCCTACAACTCTTCAGAGCTGACAGTAAGCTTTGCTAATGTTAGAAACAGCTCTCAGTCAGTCAGGTGTATCTGGACAAACAAAGTGGTCCTGAGTGTTTCTAAATTATCTCAAAAATTTTTTTCAATACTCACGTCTTAGTAAGTCTGTTTCATTCAGAACATCCAGTGCATGCCCCTGGCACAGCTCTTAAAATAGCGTTACTAAATATCAGGTCTACCTTGAACCCTTTTGCACTAAGTGTAGTATCCTATGATTTACCAAGATACTGGATAAGCAGTCATAAGAATTCTACAACCAAAATTCTACAACTATCATGACATACTCAGGGGAAAAATAATTAACTAGACGTCAAAGACATCTTTAGTTAGTTAGTAAGTAAGCTCTGTGGCCATCACGGGGCTTGGGGCTTGAACTCACAGCCCTGAGATCCAGAGTCACATGCTCCACTGACGGCCAGCCAGGCGCCTCGCCTTGCAGACATCTACAGAACTCCACCACCAACGGCAGGATGAACATCATCTCAAGTGCACACTGGAACATGTTTCAGGATCATTTGTGAAGCAATAGAACAAACATCAACAAACTTAAAAAGGACTGAAATCCTTCAGAGTATGTTCTACATGCACAATGAAATTAAACAAGAATTCAACACCAAAAGAGATTTTGGGAAATTCACAAATACGTGGAAATTAAACAACACATTCTTAGATAATCAATGGGTCAAAGAAAAAATTAAGGAAAATCAGAAAATACTTCGAGATGAATGAAAACAAAAACAACTGCAAACCTGAATTAATGGGATGCAGCTAAAGCAGAATTTAGAGGGAAATTTATAGCTGTAAACACCTATATTGAAAGATGGGCTATAGACAGTTCATTCCAAATTGAGGTTGCTACTATTTTATATATAAAACCCAAACTCAGGGGCGCCTGGGTGGCTCAGTGGGTTAAAGCCTCTGCCTTCAGCTCAGGTCATGGTCTCAGGGTCCTGGGATTGAGCCCCGCATCGGGCTCTCTGCTTGGCAGGGAGCCTGCTTCCTGCCCCCTCAAAGCCCTCCTGCCTCTCTGCCTACTTGTGATCTGTCAATTAAATAAATAAATAAAATCTTAAAACAAAAACAAAAACCCAAACTCAAAAGCAGGTAATTTTTCATCAGGTTACTTGAGAATACACAGATGAGAAGCATCCTCTTTTTGCTAGGCATTTACTACCCATTTGGAAAGGAGGAGAATGCGAGAAAGAACCAGCAGAAGTATGGGTCACGCTTTAATACACAATACCAACAAATACCTAAATTTGAATAGTCTATAGCCTTTAAAGACAACAGCTGTTCAGGTGTGTGTAACTGTACTAAGTGCTCCAAGAAGACAGATAAAAGGCTTCTGAACACATAGGGTATGATGTTCCAAGTTATTTAAAACAAAGTATTTGCTCTTTCTATTGCACCAGTAACCTCAATCTGGAAGGCCAATAATGTAATCAATCTCAAGAAAAGCTCTGTAAGGCTACTAGTTTCCACTTCTAGCACTACATGGCCATTAGTCACAAATTCACCTCGATATCTCATACGGACAATATTAGCACAGTTTTAGAAAACTGACACCAATTTCAGGTTCAAGATCTACTGACTCAGCTTCAACATGTGACTTTGAGAAAGTCTTAATCACTATGATCTTCTCTAACAGCCTTGCACAGAAATCCTCCGAAATACTATTTTCTAAAGAGGTACAGTACACTTAAACAGAAACCGCATCCTCCCTTCAGTAAGCTGAAGAACCTGCTTACTTTCATTATTAAAATTTTGAATATGGTTTCACTGTGTTTCTCACTGTATCTGGAAAGCATTAAAAACATAACTGTGGGGGCGCCTGGGTGGCTCAGTGGGTTAAAGCCTCTGCCTTCGGCTCAGGTCATGATCCCAGGGTCCTGGGATCGAGCCCTGCATCGGGCTCTCTGCTCCGCGGAGGGCCTGCTTCCTCCTCTCTCTCTGCCTGCCTCCCTGCCTGCTTGTGATCTCTCTCTCTGTCAAATGAATAAATAAAATATTTAAAAAAAGAAAAAAACATAACTGTGGCTATATTCATTAATTTTTTTTTCCTGAAAGGTTACAGAAATACTGAACAATGATTTTCTCTGAGAAGAGTTTCCTTTTTTACATTTTCTAACAATAAACGAGAAATTTAATTTCAAAAAAGCTATCTGGTTGACAGGAGGGAGTACGACCTTTCTTTCATACTTTTTTTTTTTAAACAATTTCATTTATTTATTTGTGGGGGGGGGGGGCCAGGGAAGAAAGAAAAAGAACAAACCAGTTAGGAGGAGAGGCAAAGAGAGGAGGAGAAGCAGACTCCCCACTGAGCAAGGAGCCAGACGTGGGACTTGATCCCAGGACCCTGAGATCATGACTTGAGCTAAAGGCAGATGCTTCACTGACAGAGCCACTCAGTGCCTTTACACTTTCCTATTAAATAATTCTAACACGTTTGAAAGAAATAAAATGAAGACATCTGATTTTTTTTTTTTCACTGCACAACAGAGACCTAGAAACCACTCAATGACCCCAAGATCAAGAGTCACACACTTCACTGACTGAGCCAGCCAGGCGCCCCTGCCATTAGTTTTATTAGTGTTATTCAGGTGCACAGCTTTGATAAGATGTCAGTCCAACCCCTGGCTCACTCAGGTGACTGCTAAGTCACATGACTGTACCCATAAAAGCAGCTTGTCCTGACACTACCTCAGACTCAGACCAGTTGAAACCTTGTCCCAGAGCTCCAAATCTTTTTGTCTCATAATTTTATTGCTCTAAGTTAAACATTTTAGTGAAGTTGATAAATGATAAAATGTCATATTGACCACAGCTAAATATGGACAAAAGGAGGAAGAAATGAATGAATAAACACCTGAAAAATTGCAACTTGGCTGCATTTGTCATTTTAAGCCAGTTGGAAGACTGACCTAAGTCAATACTTATATCCTTATAAATATATAAGAAAGCAGATAACGTTACTTTCATATCAGGTGTAGGGAAGAGATAAGTGGGAAATAACGAAGTCTGGCCTGCAAGATTTTTTTTTTTTCCGGGTCAATCTGTTCGTAAGAAAAGGGGCTGAGGATGCTAGCATGCATTTACACGAAGTCTGTGTAGTAGCCCTAAAAGATGTGGAGGACTTGTGCTTCCAGAACCAAGAAGTCTTTTAATATCCAACAAATTTGCTCCATTAGGGTGTACTCAGTGACTTTTTTTTCTCTTGTAAGAATGCAAGACATTTGTTGTTGTTGTTTTTTAAAAGATTTTCTTAGAGGGGCGCCTGGGTGGCTCAGTGGGTTAAAGCCTCTGCCTACTTGTGGAAGGAAGCTTGCTTCCTCCTCTGTCTCTCTGCCTACTTGTGATCTCTGTCTGTCAAATAAATAAATAAAATCTTTAAAAAAAAAAAAAAAAGATTTTCTTAGAGACAGAGAGTGCACGAGAGAGAGAGAAAGAGAGCAAGCGAGTGAGCACACGCGCGCACAGGGGGACAGGGAGAAGCAGACTCCCCACTGAGCAGGGAGCCTGATGTGGGACTTGATCCCAGGACCCTGGAATCATGACCTGAGCCAAAGGCAGACTTAACCAACTGAGCCACCCAGAGGCCCCTATTTGTTGATTTGTAAACTGACACCTGGAAAAATTTTTTTGAAGAGTTTATTCAATTCCAGGCACTGAGATCATGACCGCAGCCGAAGGCAGACGCTTCACGGACTGAGCCACCCAGGTGCCCAATCTGGAAAATTACTGGAGTGTTTTACTGCTTTTCTGATTATGAAACTAACATACGCTTATAAAAACATCCGCGACAGAAAAGTACGCTAATCCACCAGAATCTCAACATCCAAAGAAGACCAACTGCTACCCACAGAACAGTTCTCTTTCTTCTTTAAACGGCAGTACCCGCGAGGACGCCTCTGTCAGCCACTCTACCTCTTCCTCAAAGCTCCCAGCAGAGGGTCCTGGCTCCACAGCCCAGCATGTGCAGCACCAACTTACAAAAAACCTGGTTTTTCTAAACGTAAGTTAGCATGGATGACCTCCCTCTAGAAGGATTTCATTCAGCTAAAAGAAAGGAAAATGGAACTAAAACTACACCTATGAGGGGCACCTGGCCGGCTCAGTCAGAAGAGCATGCGAGTCCTGATCTTGGGGCCACGAGTTCAAGCCCCACACTGGGTGCATAGGTGACTTAATTAAACAGAACAAAACTTCCACCTATGAATCCACACCAAATTTCTCAGCTATCAAGATGACTTATTAAATTAACCTGACACAGCTATAAAAGCAAATTAACCAGTGGAAGGACTAGCAAAAAATACAATTAGCCTCTGTTGTCAATCAAGTATCTCAGATGCTGAGTGGACATTTCCTCATTTCACACATCTGGTGCCACAGTCCTATAAACACTTGTCAAACTGTGAAGTAATGTTCTGTGTTGAAAGAGACTGGCACAGACGTTGCTGTGCTATTATTATATATTCTGGCTACGGATTATGGGCCATTCTCATTTAACCTAATCTCAAGCAGGTAATCCATTCAGCACTTTTGGACAGTAGAGTAACATATACACCAAGAGCCTCCTTTGAGATTATGCATTATTATTAGAAACAAGATAAGTATCCTGCAATAAGGAAATAGTTAAGTCTATTATAGATTTTATTATTTTTAAAAATTTTTGGAAGATTTTATTTGACACAGAGAGAGAGAGAGATAGAGAGCACAAGTAGGGGAGCTGTAGAGGGAGAAGCAGGGTCCCCGAGAAGCAGGGAGCCCAACACGGGGCTTGATCCCAGGACCCTTGATCATGCCCAACCGAGGCACCCAGGTGCCCCAACTTTTTTTTTTTTAAAGATTTATTTATTTTGAGGGGCAGGGAGCCTGCCTCACCTTCTGCCTCTGCCCTGCTCTCTCTCATGAATGAACATTTTTTTTTTTTAAATTCTACAGAAGGCTTCTGGCATTTTGCTAAACTTAAGACTTTAAAAGACCACTATTAAAGAATTAGCTAAAAATTAACATTAAAAAGTATTGACATTAAGGAAGTATCAAAACAAAAAAAAAAAAGCCATTCGTTTGAGTGAGGAAATTTTCCAATATTTTACTGCAAAACATTAGCACCTGTTTGGGTAAAACTATCAGGACAGAAAACATAAGAACTACTAGAAACGGGACACCCAAGGAGACGCTAAGCTTTCCTGCAAGGTAAAGAAAAAAACATAGTAAAGCAGTATGTAAGCATCCTTCAAATTTTAGAAAGCTGTTGGGGGAAAATCTGCCTCTTCTTGGCATTCGGACCAGAGAAAATGTTCCCTCACTGAGGACACTTAGAGACCGTGAAAGACTCCTTAGTGCCCCTGTGGTAAATAAAATAATGAGCTTGCCCAAGGATGCTGCTTCTAACATGCTCAACGCTAGCCGACAGCACAGCCCCAAAGCTCCAACCAGCCAAAGAAGTCTCCGAAAGCCCGGCCCCCAGCAGGATGCCGTGCAGGTGCCCATCTCCTTGCTTTTGGGTTTAATCCTGACAGAAACCAAAGACTTGAAGAACAGAGAAAGAGCTTGTCTTTCTCACAACCCTCCACCAATGCCGCGCTGAGCTCTGGGACAAGGTTTCAACTGGTCTGAGTCTGAGGTAGTGTCAGGACACGCTCCTTTTATGGGTACAGTCATGTGACTTAGCAGTCACCTGAGCCAGGGGTTGGACTGACATCTTATCAAAGCTGTGCACCTGAATAACACTAATAAAACTAATGGCAGGGGCGCCTGGCTGGCTCAGTCAGTGAAGTGTGTGACTCTTGATCTTGGGGTCACTGAGTTCGAGCTCCATGTTGGGTATAGAGAGTACTTAAATAATGAATCTTTAAAAGAAATTGAAAAAACAAAACAAAAACTAATGGCAGCTAGCATTGTCTAGGCCAGTCATTGCTTTAAGCACATGAATTAGGCTTTTCTTTTCTTCCTTTTTTTTTTTTTTTTTTTTTTTTTAAGATTTGAGAGAGAGCATGAAGGCAGGGGGGACGGGGGCAGGGGAGAGGGAGAAGCTGACTCCCTGCTGAGCAGGGAGCCCAATGAAAACACGGGGCTCCCTGGACCCCAATGAAAACACGGGGCTCCCTGGACCCCGTGATCATGATCTGGGCCAAAGGCAGCCGCTTAACCGACTGAGCCACCCAGGCGCCCCTCTATTAGGCTTTACTTATCCGCACTGTGACGCTAAGGAGTTAGGTGCTCTTGGTCCCATTTTACACACGGGAGAACCAAAGCGCAAAGTAAATCACCCAAGACCAAAATGTCTGTTCAGCCAGTGGCAGAGCTGGGATTCAAAGCAGGCGGGTCTAGCCTGGAGTGCCGGAGCACCTGTCCCTCACAATACTACAGATGTCTCTCATTCCATGTCCATATGGTGCAACTGAGGGAGTATCTGCCAAAGGGACCACGATTTCCCTTGAAATCATCATGAATCACTTTTTAAAGGATCTTAAGTTTTAGGACACTGAGTCACAGTGAATTTCAGCCTAAAGATTTAAAAGCAGGTTAAACCTCAGCCATTAGAAAATCAACCAACCCGACCAGAGCCCTCTAACTTCCTGGAATATCCATCAGGTAAAACATGCAAAATGTTAACTGCTACTTGAATGTAACTTCATTGCTTTAATAAAATTATGAACTGATTACAGAGAAATGAGGACCAAAAAGGAGTAAAAATCACCTGAAATCAAGCTCCTTGGAGGCATCTGTTACCTTCTGGAGGCGCATTCGGAAAGAAGTCCGTGTATTTAATAAGCAAACAGAACGAGCCCTAAAAGGGAGCTCCCTCTTCACTGACCTCATTTGGGTACGAGAAAGCCCTGCAGGGTGGCGGTTAAGAACCCAGAATCTGGACTCAAACCGGCCTGGATCTGAACGCTAACTTGTAAACTTGGGCCAGTTACTGTAAACAGGGCCAGTCTCAGGTTCCTGATCAGTAAAATGGGGATAACAGGATCTTTGTTAGGATTCTTCCAGGGCTTAAAAGGGAATGGAAGTAAGACATTAAATTTAGTGCAAGGTCATCCTGAACATCCAATGTGTCACATTACTACTTTTTCAAAGAGCATCCATTCAAACACTTCTCTGTGCCAAGGGCAGACATTATCCTGTGTTGACACAGATTTACACCAACATGAACACCTGCACAGCATTCCGTTTTACAAGCACGATAAACCGCTTATGTAGCCCCCTACTTAGGGGCTACTTAGGTCTTTGGTGGCGTTTTGGTAATATGATAATTCCATCAATTCAAAGATCCCTCTTTTTACACAGTTTAACATCTCTGAAACGCATCTTACAGATAGCATTTCATAATTTAAAGGCAGAAGTTTCTTTTCTAGGTGGTACATACATTAATTGAAGTAAATACCCGATGTCTACATTTTTTAAACCTTTTTTTTTTTTTTTAAGATTTTATTTATTAATTTGACAGAGACAGATCACAAGTAGGCAGAGAGGCAGGCAGAGAGAGAGAGAGAGGGAAGCAGGCTCTCTGCCGAGCAGAGAGCCCGACGTGGGACTCGATCCCAGGACCCTGAGATCATGACCTGAGCTGAAGGCAGCGGCTTAACCCACTGAGCCACCCAGGTGCCCGATGTCTACATTTTTAAGAATTTTTTTTCAGTGCTCCAAGATTCACTGTTTACGCACCACACCCAGTGCTCCATGCAAATACGTACCCTCCTTAATACCCACCAACAGGCTCACCCAATGCCTCCTCTCCTCCCCTCCAAAACTCTCAGTTTGTTTCTCAGAGTCCACAGTCTCTCATGGTTTGTCTCCCCCTCTGATTTCCCCCAACTCACTTCTCTCCATCTCCCAATGTCCTCCGTGTTATTCCCTATGCTCCACTAGTAAGCGAAACCGTATGATAATTGACTTTGTTTGACTTATTTCACTCAGCATAACCTCCTCCAGTCCCTGATGTCTACATTTTTTAAAACTTGAGAATTTTCTTAGAATAAATTTTTAGGGGTGCCTGGATGGAGGCTCAGTTGGTTAAATGGCTGCCTTTAGCTCGGGTCATGATTCCAGGGTCCCCGGATCAAGCCCCAAATCAGGCTCCCTGCTTGGTGCGGAGCCTGTTTCTCCTTCTCCCCCAATTGTGCTCTCTAGCTCTCTCAAATAAATAAACAAAATCTTTTTTAAAAATAACATTTTAAAAGTAGAACTGCTGGCCCATTTTACGTTCTGATACATGTCACCAAGCCACCATGCGGAAAGACCGTGTTATTAGTACAACCTCCACTGGCAGAAAGTGACAAGAGTCCATTTCTCCACATCCTGGCCAACACAGGGTGGGGTCGATCTTTATCATTCTTGCTAATCTGACAGGCAGAATGATCTCATCTTACCCATTTCTTTCACTGTTGAACTCAATTTACTTTAGATATGACGTCCAGTAAGTCACTCAGTAGAAGGAGTACCACTGACCGGCTGCTCCTGCCTGGCAGGTGAGCGAAGCAGGATCCCTCCCATCTCTGGTTTCCTCACATCTGACAGTTAAGGGGAGCAGGAACGTACTGTGGGGGGACAACGTAGCCAGACCTAAGATCAAGCCCAGCTGTGCCACTTACTACACGTGCCAACCTGAGAAAATTCCCCTGGTTTGTCTGTTTCTACAGCGGTAGGATGAGGCTAAGGAGGGCCAACCTTTCATGACGCAAATTAGAAATACTGCAGAACCCTGTGGCATAGTAAATGCTCCACAAATGGTAGCTATTCAAGGATGACTTCAACCACAATGGCATAAGAGGTGAGAACTGAAAGATCCCCCAAGGAACAGTACACTTCCTTACTCATTTCTTTCTCCAACAGGGATGACCGGTCTTCAGCCAGGCCCCCGAAAGGAGTCTTGTACGGGAACTGAAAGCTCCTTTTTAGCACCTATTTGGAAACAGTCCATTCAGATGACAGGGGGAGAAATGAATACAGCGAAAGGCAAACAAATTATTTGTTCTAAGAGAACTCAAATCATCCTCATTCATAAAGATTATATACAAAATTTTGGGTTTAGTCAAAATCAGCAAGAATGGTTGTGGTTTTTTTAAATTTTTTAATTTTTAAATAAACATATAATGTATTATTAGCCCCAGGGGTACAGGTCTGTGCATCGCCAGGTTTACACACTTCACAGCACTTACCATAGCACACTCCCCAATGTCCATAACCCCACCACCCTCTCCCGTCCCCCCTCCCCCAAGCCACCCTCAGTTTGTTTTGTGACATGAAGAGTCTCTTATGGTTTGTCTCCCTCCCGATCCCATCTTGTTTCATTTATTCTTTTCCTACCCCCCAAACCCCCCACATTGCATCTCTACTTCCTCGTATCAGGGAGATCATATGATAGTTGTCTTTCTCCAATTGACTTATTTCACTAAGCATGATACCCTCTAGTTCCATCCACGTCATCACAAATGGCAAGATTTCATTTCTTTTGATGGCTGCATAGTATTCCATTGTATATACATACCACATCTTCTTTATCCATTCATCTGTTGATGGACATCTAGGCTCTTTCCAAAGGTTGGCTATTGTGGACACTGCTGCTGTAAACATTCGGGTGCACATGCCCCTTCGGATCACTACATTTGTATCTTTAGGGTAAATACCCAGCAGTGCAATTGCTGGGTCATAGGGTAGCTCTATTTTCAACATTTTGAGGAACCTCCATGCTGTTTTCTAGAGTGGTTGCACCAGCTTGCATTCCCACCAACAGTGCAGGAGGGTTCCCCTTTCTCCGCATCCTTGCTAGCATCTGTCATTTCCTGACTTGTTAATTTTAGCCAAGGAATGATTTTTGTTTTTAAGCTTTTATATATCGGGGTGCCTGGGTGGCTCAGTGGGTTGGGCCTCTGCCTTCGGCTCAGATCATGATCCCAAGGGATCGAGCTCCCCATTGGGCTCTCTACTTAGCGGGGAGCCTGCTTCTCCCGCCCTCTCTGCCTGCCTCTCTGCCTACTTGTGATCTCTCTCTCTCTCTGTCAAATAAATAAAAATAAAATCTTAAAAAAAAAAAAAGATTTTATTTATTTCAAAGAGAGAGAGAGAAAGCAAGCGAGGGCACAAGCAGAGTGGGAGGCCTGGAGAAACAGGCTCCCGACTGAGCAGGGGGTCCAGCACAAGGCTTGATCCCAGTACCCTGAGATCACAACCTGAGCCAAGGGCAGATGTTTAACTGACTAAGCCATCCAGGCACCCCAAGAATTCTTATCAATAAGCAGAGAAATGCTACCAAGTACAATGAATCTGAAATCATGGAAGAAAAACAACAACAACAACAACAACAACAACAAAACCATACCATCCCCATTTTTAGGTTTAATCATTCGAACACCTGAAAGGAGACTCCTGGACCCAAATTCAGGACTTCTGGCTGCTATAAAAACTATCACCAATCAAACCCCAGTTCCGATTCCTGGCTCTCAGGAACATACTCGGTAGGCATTCATTTCTCAGTGACACAGATTTATTCCAATGTCCCCAGCTGACAGGCAGAAATCCCCTTATTTTTCCATTCACTCAGCATCCCTCAACACCCTCCCCACCCCCATCCTTCATTCTTAGTCTCTAGCACCTATGCGGGCACTAGTCTCACAGCCGGCTGGCTCACTGTGACCTCACAGGCTGGGCCTCCAGGTTTCCCTCCTACCCCAGAACACTTCCATCATCAGCTAAAAGCCGACAGAGGCTTCTAAAGGATAAGATCGAATTCATACTGGTTTTTCTTATCTCACTCCAATTCTACTTTCTTTTCCACCATGGCACAGTCTCCCGACCCCATTCTAGTGTTCCTATCTCAAACACAACAAGCACCCCCTGTTCCCTCCCATCCCTCTGGCGAGGTCCAGTTCAAGTCACGCTCCCTCCACACAGCCCTTTCCAATGTCAGCTCTTACCAGTCGCTGCCCTCCCTACATTACAGTGTGTGATACAACTCAGCATCTCATGAAATACCAGTTCCTCAGTAAGTAGTAATTGTTGTGATCTTGGATGGATCATTTAACCTCTACAGGCCATTTCCTCAACTAAAAAATAGTAAAAATCAAAATTAAGAGATTTTAAAAGGTCTTCTGTTCTAAAAATCATCTAATTTTGTATACTGCCATATCCTGTTTCACATACTAATTTCACTTCTCTTATTTGATTTTAAAGTTCCTCAAGGGAGAAAGTATTTCTTTCCCAACTCTCAAAGCAACTTATCCCAGGATGTGGCTCAAGGAGATGCTCAGTAAATGTGACATTAAAACAGGTCATCAGCACCGAGATAGAAAGCTTCAAAGAGCCAAGTGTGAACCCAAGACCTATTTCTTTTCTTTTCTCTCTCTCTCTTTTTTTAAAAGAAGATTTTATTTATTTATTTGACAGAGGCAGTGAGAGAGTGAATACAAGCAGGGGGAGCGGGAAAGGGAGAAATAGGCTTCCCACCGAGCAGGGAGCCTGATGTGGTGGCTCGATTCCAGGACCCTGGGATCAGGACCTGAGCCAAAGGCAGAGGCTTAAGGACACCCAGGCACCCCAAGATTTTTAAGTAATCTCTACACCCAACGTGGGGCCCAAATTCACAACCCCAAGATCAAGAGTAGAACGCTCCACCAAACGAGCCAGCCAGGCACCCCTCAAGACATATTTTTTTTTTAAAGATTTTATTTATTTATTTAACAGACAGAGATCACAAATAGGCAGAGAGGCAGGCAGAGAGAGAGGAGGAAGCAGGCTCCCCGCTGAGCAGAGAGCCCGATGTGGGGCTCTATCCCAGGATCCTGGGATCATGACCTGAGCCGAAGGCAGAGGCTTTAACCCACTGAGCCACCCAGGCGCCCCTCAAGACCTATTTTTAAAGCAGTATTGAAAAGTGATAAAGGTAGTTAGTGCCAGACAAGTAGAAGACACCAAGATGATCCACTGTTGGTTCTTTTCTAGAATTAAAGGTCTGCCTTGATAGAACATAAGCTGCTCGCTTGAATGCCATGAACACAAGTGTGAGAGCTCAAAATGGTCTCTATTTTTTTAAAAAAGATTTTATTTATTCATTTGAGAGAGAGATAGAGATCACAAGTAGGCAGAGAAGCAGGCAGAGAGAGAGGGGGAAGCAGGCTCCCCGCCGAGAAGAGAGCCCAATTAGGGGGCCTGATCCCAGGACCCTAAGATCATGACTTGAGCCGAAGGCAGAGGCTTAACCCACCGAGCCACCCAGGCACCCCTCAAAATGGTCTCTTAATTTGCACACAGCTCTGTCTGAAGTGTGGGTACGTAAGTCTCTGAACAGCAGACGCGACTTTTAGGTAAGCTCGGATATACTGTGTACTCTAGGGGAGAGAATTCAGAGGCCTTGTTCGGTGGAGAACCCCTGGGACTATCTGAAGCCTACGGGGCGATGGCAGGGAAAGTGAGTTCATTTTGGCCATGCAAGGCTGAAACCTCCAACAAAAAGCAATTCCTTCCATTCTGTGCCCCAATGCCCTCCTCCTCCCCTCCAAAAAAACACGTGCTTTTGTAAGACGAACAGTAACAAACACAGATATACCAAAGCATTTAGTTCTATTTTAGGCTTCCAAGAAAATGTTTTTATTTTTCTCTCTTCTCAGGGCAGCACAAGTCAATATGTAGATGGAAAGTAAGCAAGCGGCCTGCTGGAGGATGGGGTCCACATTAACCAGAGCTAACCAGGAGCTCGAGGACAGTGAGAGGAGTAAATCCCTGGGAACTCCAGTCAGAGGTAGAGGCCCAAGCCCCTTGCCACTCCATTACCCTCAAATAAAACGTATTTAGTACCCATGTGTATATGCCCCCCCCTTATGGAGAGAGCAGACAGAAGCTCTATTTCAATCAAGTCAAACTGGTCAATGCTATTCCAGCCACTTCTAAACATGTTTTGGCTCACAGCTAACATCCTAAAGAGCTATCAAATCAAATCAAAGCCCCTCAAATGAAATCAGTTACTCCTTGAATAATCAAATGAAGGAAACACTGCTTTTTGAAATAACAGCTCTTAAGACAAAGCAATATCCCTCCTTCTCAATCGGCTGTTTCACAGAATTTCGAGACAAAGGGCAACTACTATATCGTCACTTTTTTTTTTTTGGAATAAAGCCACAAGATTACTAATAAACAGCTAACGGTCACCATTCAAAAGTAATAATGACATTATGACTTCATATGCCAGTTATCTACCAAATTGGAAAGAACCAAATATATGCATTTTTCTCTCCCCAAAGAAAATCTGGAAGTAAATGTGCCCTCTGACTCACTTTCTCTCCCATCAGAACAATTTCTGGGGGAATGTTAAACAGTATCATCTTCCCTAATTATAGGATGGGAGAGAAGGGGTTCACAGTTGTTCGAGAGTTTACAATTTAAGTTGGAGAACTTATGAGATGCTCATGGTCTAGGTCTAGGATACACTTCAGTGCCTGAAAATTATTAAGAATAGACCTCAAATCCATATTTTCGTTTTGTTGCTTTAGTGCTACATACATAATGGAATAAACTTAGAGAAAAATATGAACTACCGGGCTTCCAGATTCAAGTTTCTTGGGTAAGCTCGATGGAGAAACCCCAGTTTGCATTGTGGGGAAAAAAAAAATTGTTCCTGCTGGGTTTCTGCAGAGGTTAGAGACATGAGCAGCCGATCTTTTTTAAAATCCCATTACAGTTAACTCACAGTGCTGTATTAGTTTCAGGTGTACAATATTTGAGTAGCCAATCTTAGGATGGTACCACGACTGTTTATCTGCTAAAAACAGTCATCACCTATGGAAACGTCAAATTACTCCTCTGTACGTCCATGATAGAGTAATTTAACAGTCTAAGCTCTCTCCTTTGCTCTGACTTCTAGCTAAGAAAAAAGAAACCGAAAACGTATGTTACTCTAAAACCCACAGCTGGTTCTGTCTGCTTTCTGACACTTCAGTGCTGACTTTGAGAATATGCTTGGGGAGCCTGGCATCCCAAGGACAGCTCTGAAAAAAACACTTTCCTTCCCCTTAAAGGACTCTTCAAAATTGCCTTCTAAGAAGCACAACCTACATGTCTAACGTCAAGACACTTTGGGGTGGAACTCTGTGCCTCAGGCAAGGAGAGCAAAATAGTAACTACCCACAGGTTGGCAGGACTCAAAAAAGTGGGGAAAAAAATCAGCAGTCTTTTTATAGGGGACCACATTTCTACATTTCCACTTTCTTTCTCTTTGTAAAATATTAATAATTTCACTCAGGGGTAGTAAACAAATGCGTGGCAAACTCCCAACCATCAGAAAAATGTCAGAACTTGAGAGGCAGCGAACCCGGGATACGCAAATGCTAAACTTCAGGTTCTCCTGTAGAGCTGACACATTATTCGATAACACCCACCCTTGTAAAAATAAATTACATATCCAAAAGGGCAGGCTGCTGCCGTCAATTGGGTAAACAACATAATTACCATGTGCCAGGTGGAAAGCGAATCCTCATGTAAATAGTTTGGGCTCGGAATGAGCTGCAAACTGGAAAGCAGCTTATTTTTAAACTGTCAGCAGGTTTCTTTTGTGCAATTAGACTGTAATACAGGGTAATTGCTCAAGTTTCTTTTCAGAAAATCGCCATCTGACTCGTACAATAGCAAGACAAACCTAAGGATTTAGGACTCCACTGGTTTTTTTTTTCACCAAGAATTAAAAGACACTGAGGTTCTTTAATGAGTTCTGGCATATACTTCTAACCACCTCTCCAACTAGCCTCAGGTTCCGGACTGCAAAAATCTCTTGACTGGGTAAAGTGAGACTAATTGAGTGCTTTTACATAAATAGTTCAAGTTTAAGTCTTAACAACAACAATAAGGACAAAAACCCTTCCCCTCATACACTTCTTTGCTACAATCATGCTGCTTTGACTTTCCCTGAATTACCAACCAACAGCAAACAGAAATACTAGAGGCGTTCACACAAAGGCAGTTAAAGACCATACATCAACCCAGCCCTCGTAAGTCATATTTAATATTCCACTCAGCATCTGTGTCAGCTATCCGGAGCCCACCCCACGGTAAATGGGAAAAGTGGGCACCAAGAAAGGAGGGCCTCTGCTTCTTTGTGTTATCAGGGCAAACGAAGGTAGATGAGTACAACAGGAGGCCATCTCAGCATTTGCGTGGCATCACACTTACCTTGAGGATGTCCCCCCTTTTGAAGCTCAGCTCGTCGTCCGCAGTAGCTTTGAAGTCATATTTGGCGATGGCTTCCATTCTGAGTGCTGCTCAGGGCTCAGCAGCCTGAAGCCGGGGGAAGGGAGTCTTCCCTGCCGAAGCCACCCAGCACTCTGGGCTCGGCCTCGCCGCTCTCCCGGGACTCGCTCGTGCACTCCGGGACACACAATGCTACCCTGAATCACAAGAGGGATGGGTGAGAGAAGTGGCCAGCACCGAAGGCAGCCCCGCCCTGCCGATCGGCCCGCAGCCCCAGCCCCCACGCCCCCTGGCTCGGCCCCGCTCGGCCCGCCTCCCTCGCTCGCAGGCAGACGCCCCGATCGCCTCCTTCCTCTTCGCAGTCTCAGCCCCCAGGCGACTGACAGGCCCGCCGGCCAATGGCGGTCGCCGCTCGAGCTATTCCCGAACACACTTCCTCTTCCTTCCCGCTGGGTGTGCGCGGTGTGCAGGAACCGGCTGGAGCCCCGCTCAGTCTCCGCCTTTCCTCCCTCGCCCCTTATGCTCCGCTCCTCCGGCTCGAGATGCAGTCCACTCCAAGAAAGGCCTCGCCCTGGGGATGGGACCCCGCTTTTCTCAGTGGCACGGGCCCATCTCCTTCCTTTCTCCCTGCCAAGCTTTCTGGCTTTCTGAAAACGCTGGGTCCCCTACCCAGTCCAAAGCAAGCAATTCCGGCTCTGGTCCTGAGCTGCTTGACTGTGCTCAGAAACTAACCTTTGGTCTGCCCCTAGGAAAGCAGGAGAAGGTGAACCTCGGAACTCCTTTATTAAATCCAATTTGCTGTTCTGAGCAAGGCAACTCCCCACTGCTACTGCCAAACTGCTCAGCAAGCTCAGGTAACCAAAAAAAGGAGATCCGGCCGCATCAGAGCCTTTTGTGGGTGAAGACCTGCTCTTGCCTAAGACACCTTCTCCCCTGAACACCCCCAAGGCTTTGGAGTCCCAACAGCCCTTGAAATAGATGTCCAAGGTCCAGCATTTCCAGAAGCATCCTCCACATTATTTCCAAACACCCTAGGGAGCAAAGCTGAAGTCCTAACTACACTTGAAAGGAATCCCTTTTTCAGAATCTGAGCTGCCAGATGCCTTATCTGGGGATGAAAGAGCAGGGAGATGGTGCCAGTAAATCAAACAGAAGCCTCTCACAGTCACCCTGACAACAGCTGCTCTTCTCAGAGCCAGAGGGCTTCTAAAATGAGCCAAACTGCATTTTGCAGGTAAAGATTCTGTAATAACCTTTACTGTACTACGTGATGTGGAATGGTGGGCATTCAGTCTCCAGCCACCGACATGGACGTAATCTAGACCTCTGCCTAAGGAAAGGAAAATAAAGCCCCATTCTTGTTTTCAGTTCGTGTTTTCATACAGGCTAAATAAAAGCAGAAAACAACACTGACAGTGGCAGAACGGGGACAGATTATTTATAGTGACACCCTTCTTGGATAATTACCACCTAGCAGAAAGCTCATCTGAGGGGCACGGGTGATTATTATTCTTTTGTTCTAAAGTTAACAACTGGGGCATTAATCAAGCATAGCTGCAAATGGACTAAGCAGTAAGCCAGCTGGGAATATTAAGATTAGAAGGAAATGAGTGTTACCAAGGAGGGAAGAAATCACCTGGTAATAAAAAGTCCTTCAGGGACGCCTGGGTGGCACAGTGGGTTAAGCCTCTGCTCAGGTCATGATCTCAGGGTCCTGGGATCGAGCCCTCAGACTCTCTGCTAGGCAGGGGGCCTCCCCCCCCCACCTTCTTGTGATTTCTGTCAAATAAATAAATAAAATCTAAAAAAAAAGTCCTTCAGTCAAATTCTGAAAGCCACACATTCTACCGCAGGGAAACTAATCAACCAAACCAACGTTTATTCTATCAGGCCATACCTATGATATTTCAAGTGGGGCTGGCTCTAAAAGAGGGAAGACAGAGCACTAGCAAATACATATATATATATATATATATATACATATATATATGTCTCTTTTTTTTTTTTAAAGATTTTATTTATTTATTTGACAGAGATCACAAGTAGGCAGAGAGGCAGGCAGAGACAGGAAGGGAAGCAGGCTACCTGCTGAACAGAAAGCCCGATCCCAAGACCCTGAGATCACGGCCTGAGCCAAAGGGAGAGGCTTTAACCCAATGAACCACCCAGGCGCCCCTCATTTTAAGTTTTAAGTGATCTCTACACCCAACATGGGACTCAAACTCACAACCCCAAGATCAAGTCCCATATTTTCTCAACTGAGCCAGCCAGGGACCCCTCAGAGTATTTATTTTTGTGTGTCCTTAAACACCCTTTATTTATTCTCTCTGTAGTTGCTTTTTTTTTTTTTGGTCAAACTAATCCATGTATATAATTTTGAAAGTCTCTGCTTTTAAAAGGCTTGTTTAAAAAAAAGGGCAGTTCCCCACCCCAACACCTACCAGCAATCACCCTCAATTTTGTCTTTTGCTTTGTACTTACTTCCAGTATTTCTAAACAATATGCTTTTACTGCTGTTTCTTAGTTTATTCCAGCCACGATCTATCGCTTGCGAGACATTGACCCCTGCCGGCATCCCCTTGCCCATCCAGTAATACCATGAATTCCGGTTTAAGCAGTTCACATTACAAAATATTCTTCACTGCTGATTTAAATATATTACAAGCAACTTTCCTTTCTGGTACAATCCTTTACTTTTCCCTGGCATTAATAACTGCTTTTCCTTTTCTGCCTACTTTCCAATGCGTGTACCTATTTTATTGTGCTACAAATGTTCCAAGATCTTTGCTACATGCCTGTCAATACTTTCAATATTTTCTATCTGACCAGGTAATTTATTTTAATTGGTGTCCAGGGCTGATTGTTGGGACTATGTTTCAATGGTAGGAAGCTGAATTGAGCAGATCTAACAAGTAGAAAGAGTTCCATATTTGAAAAACAGAAATCAGAAAATCAGAAACTCAAAAGCATTGTCATAGTCAAGGTAGTATGTTGTAACAGGAACAAACTTCTAAGTCATTCGGGATTTCAGACAACTACAGTGTGACTAAACAGAAATGGCATAAAAACCAAGACGGTTTTCAACACTGGGTTTTCCTGTGACCGAACTCATCTACCACGGGATTCCTAGAAAAAGCATAAACAGACTAACACTCTTGAAAACCATGTTTCACGTAACTATGGCTTCATGAGATACAGTTTGAGAGAAATGAAAACCAGGCATAATCAATACTTCCGTGGTTGTGCCGAATAAAAATAAGCAGCTCATAGAGAAAACCTGAAGGGCTCAGCTTACGAGGCTAGCCGCTGAAAGAGCACACAGGCTAAAGGAATTCAGAAGGGTGTGTTTCATTAAAGGCAAAAACAAAAACAAAAAAACCCACTCACAACCCTAAAAACAAACAAACAAAAAAGCCCCAACAACATACCCACAAAAAAACTATCATACACAACACTAATAACTAAAAGAAGAAAACTGAAACTGGACGCAATGTATAATGATTTTAACAGAGAAGATGGGTTGAGAGTACATTTGACACTGAACTCTAATGAGAATGGTTAAGCTGATCCAGCACACACCCTGCAGCCCATCACAAGCAACAAATTTTATTTTATTCATTTATTTATTTTTTTTTTAAAAAAGATTGCATTTATTTATTTGACAGACAGAGATCACAAGTAGGCAGAGAGGCAGGAAAAGGGAGAGGGGGAAGCAGGCTCCCCGCTGAGCAGAGAGACTGATGCAGGGCTCGATCCCAGGACCCTGGGATCATGACCTGAGCCAAAGGCAGAGGCTTAACCCACTGAGCCACCCAGGCGCCCCCACGAGCAACAAATTTTAAGGACACAAGTGCAGGAGCCCCTGCAGTGGGTTTAGCGTCTGCCTTCGACTCAGGTCCTGATCTCAGGGTCCTGAGATCAAGCCCCACATCAGGCTCCCTGCTCTTGGGGGGGGCCTGCTTCTCCATCTCCCTCTGCCTGCTGCTCCCCCTGCTTGTGCTCTCTCTCTGTCCAGTGAATAAATAAAATCTTAAAAAAAACAAAAACAAAAACAAAAACAAAAAACCTTAAGTGCAGCCTGAATTGTTCATGGCAAGCAATGTGCACTGAATCCTCAAATGCAGTCCTCTAGGGATACTTGTAGGACTTTATTTTCTTTCTTCCATTTAACTCTCTTCTTCCCCAAATTCACAGAACATAAAATACACAACAATCACTGGGCAATACAGCTTAGTGTCTGCATGGTCTCTAAAAGCAGGCTGACCGGGGTTCAAGTAATGACCTTGATGCTTACCAGCTATAATTCTGGGTAAGCCTTTTAAATGAGTCCCATTTCTTATCAGTAAAATGCGGATAGTATCACCTACTTTATAAGATTCATTCATTATTAAGGTAATACAGATAATATAGATGAAGTGGTTTGAACAGGGCCCAACATTAAGTTACTCAAAATAAGTTAAAATGTGATTCTACTTAAAACATAAGATGTTCAAGGATGCCTGGGTGGCTCAGTCGATTGGGCCCTGCCTTTGGCTCAGGTCATGATCCTAGGGTCCTGGGATCGAGTCCCACATAGGTCTCCTTGCTCGGCAGGGAGCCTGCTTCTCTCTCCGCCTCTGCCTGCCTCTCTGCCTGCTTGTGTGCACTCTCATCTCTCTCTCTGACAAATAAATAAAGAAATAAAATCTTTAAAAAAAAGGTTCAGGGGCACCTGGATGGCTCAGTGGGTTAAAGCCTCTGCCTTCGGTTCAGGTCATGATCCCAGGGTCCTGGGATCGAGCCCCACATCAGGCTCTCTGCTCAGCAGGGAGCCTGCTTCCTCCTCTCTCTCTGCCTGCCTCTCTGCCTACTTGTGATCTCTGTCTGTCAAATAAATAAATAAAATCTTTAAAAAAAAAAAAAAAAGGTTCAATTTCACTGTTAAAAACTGCAAATTAAAACAATGAGATTTCCTTCACCTAACTGGCAACTTTTTTAAAATTTTTTATTTTTTAAAGATTTTATTCATTTATTTGTCAGAAAGAGAGAGAAAGCACACAAGCAGGCAGAGAGGCAGGCAGAGGCGGAGAGAGAGGCAGGCTCTCTGCTGAGCAAGAAGCCGGATGCGGGACTCGATCCCAGGACCCTGGGATCATGGCCCCAGCCAAAGGCAGCGGCTTAACCCACTGAGCCACCCAGGCATCCCCTAACTGGCAAATTTTTTAAAGGTTTATAGTATTTAGCTCTCCAATACTTTGGGTGAACATACTCTGATTCTTTATCCAATGTTCACCCATTTAACAATTTGAGCAGCCACTATATGCCTGACTGACCATGTGCTTATAACAAACCAATCACAAAGGCCACACTGTAGTAGGGAATTAATCAGTTCAATTTTTCTGGAAAGTAATTTTATAGTATACTCTACTATAGTAATTTTATGTTGACAATTTAAAAATATATATCCTTGAACAAGCAATTCCTAGATTTATCTCACTGAAATAATGACAAATACCATGTGTCACATACATATATACCTGATCAATATCCATGAGAGCATCTATGGAATAGCTATGCAAATACCAAGAGATACTATCAAGTTAAAAACAAAAATGTAGAAAAAGTAGTTTATCCCATTTCCATAAAGCAAAATAGTATTTATCAAATGTGTGCTAAAGAAAAAACCCAGAATGTTAACAATGGTTATCTCTAGGAGCAAGATGACAAATATTTTTACTTTTTCTTTTTTTTTTTTTAAGATTTTATTTATTTATTTAGGAGAGGGAGTCAGTGAGAGAAAGAGAGAGAACACAAGGTGGGGGCGAGGGGAGGAGAAGCAGACTCCCCACTGAGCAGGGAGCTC
Source organism: Lontra canadensis (assembly GCF_010015895.1). Taxonomy (NCBI): domain Eukaryota; kingdom Metazoa; phylum Chordata; class Mammalia; order Carnivora; family Mustelidae; genus Lontra; species Lontra canadensis. The sequence continues at coordinate 5,661,246 of NW_022631035.1, read as the reverse complement.
CCTGGGATCATGACCTGAGCCAAAGGCAGACATTTAACCAACTGAGTCACCCAGGCGCCCCAGTATTTTTACTTTTTGCACTACAACCTCAACTGTATTTTCATCACTACAGTCAAACACCAAAAAATCTTACTGGCGCTCTGGAGTCAGACCTGAATTCAACGGGCCCATTACCACTAGACGGGTGACACTGGAGAAATAACCTACATTCCCTAAATCCTACTTTCCCTCAGCTGGAAAATGAGGATAATAACGCATCTACAGGAGGGGACATTTTGATGATTAAAAGAGATAGCGCATATAAGGCCTCGGAGTGGAGTAAAGGCCGTGGAGTCTCTGGCACAAAGTTGTAAGAGGTACCAACTGGCTGGCATCACCAACATCTTTCCAAGTACCAGTCCGTATGTTCCTGAACTGTCCATCTTCTTCCATCTACATACAAACTCAGAAGCGCTTTCTGGTAGGCAAATTAACAGCCCTATTAAATATAAACTTTAAAATTAAATTGCTCCACATCAGAGTCCTAACAATGCTCAAATACTTACACATATAAAGACTAATCACATCTATTGTCACTTATTCTATTAGGCTTTTAAATATTTACTCTGTACATACAGAAAGCATAATTTAAGTTGACTAATTTAATGCCACATTCCAGCCTCATGATTTTACAGCTGCATTCTGTAACAACAGTTTTGGCCTTTGGACCAGCTGCATCAAAATCGTCCCATTCAGGGGCGCCTGGGTGGCTCAGTGGGTTAAAGCTTCTGCCTTCGGCTCAGGTCATGATCCCAGGGGTCCTGGGATGGAGCCCCACATCGGGGACTCTCTGCTCAGTGGGGAGCCTACTTTCCCCCCACCCCCACCCCCGCCTGCCTCTCTGCCTACTTGTGATCTCTGTCAAATAAATAAACGGAATCTTAAAAAAAAAAAAAAAAGTCCCATTCAGAGACTGATTCACCATGGGGTGCCTTCTGGAGTTCTGCAATGTAGTGGCCTTAGGCCCAGAGCCTAATTTAAAATAAGATTCACAGGTAATTCTTACGCATGCTAACCCTGAAGAATCACTGATGTACTAGAAGGGTGCCTTAAGCAGATTTTAAACTTTGCATTCCAGAGGATGCACTACAATATCGTTGCGTAAGATGAAAATAATGCATCCTCACTTGGCTCAACAAGGAAAAAGCCAATTTTGACAAATAAAACCAAGGGCTCTCAACAGTCTTTCAGTAGTGCCAGAAAGTTCTTCTGAATTAAGCAAGTAACTATTAATTTCTCTCAGGAGAGCACGGTGGGTCTCTTTTCTGTATTACTTAATTTCTCCAAAATCTATTACTCTTCTGTTCTAGTTAACAATCAGAACTGCTGCCGCACAACAGGCAACAAAACAGATTTTTCTCAGAAAAACTGCTAAGTACCATCAACCAGTAGTATTTAAAACCTAGCAATCCCTCAAATCTGAATACACTTGCTAAGGAAGTAAACGGCCTCAGGCATTTGAATGCTCGCTTTTAGTATCAAAGAAAGCCGATTAGAAGAATTAACTTCATTTTTTATTTGGGGAATTCAGAAAATTTTGAACCAGGGGAGGAGCAATGGAACACACAGTTATTCCTTTCTACCAAAAAAACCCCAACAGCAATAACAAAGATGCCTGATTAAAAGAACCCTGGCGAAGAATAAATTCATACTGTCACAATGGGCAAGTTTTAATTAATTCACCTATGGCCTAAAATTCTATTCCCTCAAATATTTCATGTTACCTTAATTCTATTGTAATATAGGTCTATGGTTGGTTTTTGTTTTTTTTTTTTTTTTAACATGAACTACTCCAACTAAAAGCCAAAAAAAAAAGTCATACAAGCCCCCAATTGACCCAATCTTCCTTAACCAATATAAGAGAGACACAGAAAGAAAAGCGTAAGCAGGCACAAAAGCAGAATGTCAAAATAAAGAGAACTAAAACACAAATAACACAAGCAAGCTACACTTGTGACCCTGTGGCAGTACTGATCACGTAGGGATGAATTCAATCCTCTGAGCCTCCCAGTTCCCAGGGGGAGAACTTCAAGTCTCGCAGGGCTGACTGAAGCCCACGCTTCAAAGTGAAGGATAAAGCAGGAAAAGAGGGGATCTTCCCCGGAGAGAAAACGGAATCTTTACATGAGGGAGAAGACAAACTGCACCAAAGGGCAGAAAAATTATGTCGAAGAGGGGACAAAAAGGAGGAAGGGGAAGTAGATTAGAAAAAAAAAAAGGGGGGGGGGATGGATGGGCAAATGACTTGCATTACACAAGTAAGTATCTAATGTCCGCAGTGAAAATAGAAGTAGAAAGGGAAGGCAACGCCTGGAGAAGGATACATCGAAAGAGAGACAGGAAAGCCAAAGAGAGAACGCTAACTTCTTTCCTGTGTCTTCTGGACTCTTTTCTGAGTCCACAGCACCAAACGATAGATGTCGAGTGCACTTCGGCTCCTCTGCAAACCCAACTTTTATGACTCCCTCAACAAGCTATAGAACTCATGTGGCTTCTACGGAAAGCCTTACAGATGAAAAATACCGGTGCTTCTCTATCCCCCCGCACTGAGATCCTTCCTCGGGGCATTCCAACCAACTGCTGCTTATTGTTCTTTACAATTATTTTTCAGAGCAGCTTCAAAAAAAAAAAAAAAGACATCTCGACTGGCTCTGGCAGCAAAGGTTCTAACTCAACGGTATTCATACGGTTGGTGGGTTCCCTCCCCAAATTCGGCCCAAGGACACCAGAAGATGGTGACGTGGTGGCCGTGCAGGTCGCAAGAGCATCAATCACCACATTTGCAGCCGCTGCGAATCCCCCGCCTCCCGGGCCAAGTCAGACTGACTCACAGAATGAGTACCCAGGGCTCCCCGGCTTCTCCCGACCCCTCTGCGCAAACCCTCGGGAAGAAAGCGTGAAACTTAACGAGGAGCCCCCCGCCTCCCGCCCCCCAGGGTCCGGGGCTCTGCACCGAGCTAAGGGCCGGGGGAGGACAGTCCCCAGGAAGGAAGCGCCCCAAAAGGGGAAACGCGGAGCCCGGGAGCCCCAGGGACTCCGTTCCCCGCCCCAGGCCTCGCCGTCCCGAACCCGAGCCCTGGGTAGGCTGGGCCCGGCGGGCCGACTCTCGCTGCCGAGCGAGGGGGAAGAGGCACCGGAGCAGCGCCGCCCGCCGCACTCACCGTGGCGCAGCTGCTCCGCTCCGCGCCCGGCCGGCCCCTCTGCAGCGGTGCGAGCGGCCGCCGACCGCGCTGCTGCTCCCCGAGGGCAGCGCCTGTCCCCGCCGCGGCCGCCGCCTCAGTGTTCGTCGCCGCTGCCGCCGCTACCGCCGCCGCCGCCGCCCGCTCGCCGAAGCAGCACAGCCGCCTGGCTTCCGCTCCTCCTCGGGGTCCCGCGAGAACTTCCCCGCGCGGCCCCGCCCCGCCCTGCCCCGCCCCCGCGAGACTTCCCCCGGCGGAAAAGGCCCAGAGCGCAAGCGCTCCTCCTGGGCTCGGGCCCCGCAGGTAGCCACCATCTAGATGCCCAGGCGCGTGCGCCAGACCGCCCCGGAGCAGGTGGCACAGACATGGCTCCGCCTCCGGGTCGCTGTAACCCTCTCTGTGCCTAGACGGGTCAATTACAGCTTAGCCCCGAAGGCGTAACTCTTCACCACACCCTAATCACTTCCCTTCTCCTGCGGGGGGTGGGGTGCGGGAATCTCCCTCCACCCTGAAACACTCCAAATAGACGACCAGCTTTTGAAATACTTGAGAACGTGGGCCAAACTGCAGTGTTAGAGGAATTAACATATTCTTCGCTCGCTTATCTAATCAAGCGCCTACTATGTGCTAATCATAGGTATAGGTACAGGTGTTGGGTGTAGAAGGCACAGTGAGGAACAGGTATCCTGGCACGCAAGGAATTCGCGGTCTGGAGGAGCGGAAGAAGTAAACAAACAGATGCCATATGCAATGTTAGAATTATTTGGGGGAATGCTGAGGAAGCTAAAAAAGATGGGGGGAAGGACGCTACTCTGCCCATATTAGAACAGCCTTCCCAGAGAAGGTGATGATGACGTCTGAGCTGAGTCTTGGAGGGCGAGTAGGAGTTCACTAGACAGAGAAGTCCGGGTAAGAGCGCTCCAGGAGAAGGGAACGGCACGCACGCCCAAAGGAGCAGAGGCGGGAGAGTCCTGTTCTGTGTAATGCTAAGTAGTTCGATTCCTGTAGCAGGCGGGTGAGTACGGGGGAGCAGCAGACGAGGCTTGAAGAAGTAACTCCTATTTTTCAGTTCCAAAAGCTCTTTCTAATTAAAGAGAACAGAACGTATCTCATGGTAATGTGCTCCCTGGAAGCCAACAGAATAGTGCTGCGATGAGAATAACCAGCCGTCTGATTCTGCAGAGAAAAGAAGCCACTGAAATAAGGAAAATGAGTTGTTCTCTCACCGGGCATTTTTTGAGCACCAACTGTATTCAAGGCAGTTTGCAAGGTAATAGATGAACCTACCAAAGCCTCTGCTTTCAGCAATTTGTAATTCACAGGAGAGCCGCCAGTTCTGCAAGGCAAAAGAGCAGGCCTTAAGTCCCACTGAAATGCATACAGGACCCCAGAGGAGGGAGTCAGTTACTTAGTGCTCAGGTAATCAGGGAGGACTTGTGTTTGAACTGCAACCTGGAAGCTGGGAGGAAAGACTGACGGAATTAGCCAATATGTTAGATTGCCCAGATTTTAAGATTTGGGGTGGGATGGGGGAAGTAATGAGAGACAAGGCCAAGATGTATGGCTTAGGGTTCATGGTCAAGTGATTAGCAACCTCTGAAGGTTTTTGAGCAGGACATGTCCAATATGTAGTAAAAATAATAAGAGGGTTATCTATTTACCACCTGAAGTGTATGGTGTTTCTAGAGGGTGGATAATAAGTATTCCCATTTACAGACTCAGAACTGAGGCTTAGAGAGCTTCCTGACATGACCCAAGAAAACCCTAGTAGACCCAAGACTTGAACCTATCTTGTTCTAAAATCCGTATTTTCCCCACTATGATACTTAATAATTACTTAGTAATTCCAAAATGGTGGCCAGGAAAAAAATAGAAATGGAAGGGAAGGACTTAGCTCCTGAGCAGAGAGGAGGAGGAAGTGAGGGAAAAGTTGGATTTCTTTGTTTTGAGTGGGGAGAACAACAGAGAAGTGCGCCAGCGAAGAGGAGTACCTAACAGGGCAGGGGTGGGGTGATGCAGGGAGGAGGCAGGGAAGGAGATGATGATGTCTAGTTTTGGACGTGTAGAGTTCATCGTCCTAGGAGACATGCAGGTGGAAATATCAGTGTGCTGTTGAAAAGGTCAGTGTATTCATTCATTTTCCCTACATCAGTTGAGCATCTACTTTGTAGAGAACAGGATTACCTGTCACAGGGAGGGGAAGATACCATTGGGAGTATGACATTTGCAGTAGTGGCAACTTTGGGAACATATGGCAGGGGACCTGACCTAGCCCAGGATCAGGGAAGTTCTGAAGAGGAAGGTTTGAGACTCCAGTTAGCCCAAGAGGCAAATAGTGTTCCAGGAGAGGGTGCAGCATGTACAAAGGGCAGATGGTAAGAAAGGATTCAAGGAAGCCATTTATAACTGGGATGAAGAAGAATGTGGCACGTTGGGTAAGGCATTTGGAGAGGCTCCCGCAGGGCCTTTTCACACTCTCTGTCTCTAGCCAACACACACTTCACCAAAACTAAACCACTGTGGTTTCCAGAAGGTACCATAATCTTTGGAGCATCCATATCTTGGTATATGCAGTTTCTTCTGCTCAGTTGGCCTCCTGCCCCCCACTTTTTAGACACCGAAGCCAGTTTAAGGGTTTCTTCCTCAAAATTCCCACTGTACCTCAATCTCATTGCCGTCTTATTTGTTCAAAGCCTTCCTTCCCAAGTTCTACCAGCTCTCAGAGAAACAGAACCGTACCTCTGCACATTTGTAGTCCCAGCCCCCAGCACAGTGCATGGAGTGAATAAATGGACACCTAGAGAATAAATAACAGAAGTTGACTCGAGATAAAGATGTGGTGGCTTTTCTGTGCCATGTGATATTTGAAGCTAAGGAAGTGGGTGAGATCTCAGAAGAGTATAGAAGCCTAAGAGAACAGGAAAAAAAAAGTATGCACTTCCTTTTAAAATGCAGCATTGATAAAACAGACTCTGAGTATGTCTATGCAAAAATATATGCATATGGACCAGATTTGGAAGGGAACATTTAAAGTAAAAACAATTGTCTGGAAATGAAGCAATGGTGGGCGGTGTATTTAAAAAAGGGAAAAAAAAGCCAACAAAACACAAAACCTTCAACATTTGTTACATTGTCTTTTCTACAAAAAAAAAATTATTTTCTGCAAACAACTCAGAAACTTGAGAGAATGTTGCCCAAGATCATTCCATGTAGAGAAGAAACAAACCAAAAAACACAAAAAAACACTAGAGGCAATAGTTTGAATGTGTGTGGCTCATGTTAAATCTCAAAAAGATACTGGAGTAAGAAGCAATTTGCAAAGTCAAAGTCACATCCTGGCATGAAAACCTATTGTAACTGTAGCAAAACTTGCTGATAACAAACTGGCCACATCAGTCACTTCAGAATGCACAAATTAATCACCCAAAAGTCTCTCCTTTCGGTTGGGGTTTGCGGGTTGTTTTTTTTTTTTTTTAGTCGTCGAAAATGGTTTCTCGCTTTGCTCTCTGTGAGTTGCGGTGCTGCCGCCTGCCGGTAATAACTGGACATTACCCTGACATTTAATGCGCCTCCAGCTGTCTCAGGCTCATCCTCTGAGCCCACATTGCTGAGCGTGGGAAAGAATCAGACAACCAGTGGCAGCCTAAATTTGGTCATTGAAATTCTACTGTCACCTGCTCAGCTGATCTTGGAAGTTCTCATCTTAGAATTTCCTTTGGTTAACTTGTGAGCCAAGGCTTCCGTGGCTTCTCAAGCCTTGAAGGTGACCTTGGACGTTGAGCCTACCAGGCGGACACCTAGTCCTGCGGCTTCCCTTCCTCTATCTCCTGACTCCATTTCTATCACCTAACCTGTCCACATCACCATTGTTCCTCCTTACTGAAGATCCTGCCCCACCCCCCAAATCATTCTCTGCACTGCAACCACAATGGGCTTTCTAAACTTCAAACTGAATTGGAGTCACAGATAAGGTCCAAAGTCCTTAGCATATCCCCCAAAGCCCTCTGTGGCTGGTCTTTTGTTTCTATGCTTCCGAATGACTGCAGTTTCCTGAATAACTCTATAGTTCTCTCACTTCCTCTCCCTGCCTTCTCCATCACCACCTGTCTCCTACCTGTCCTTTAATACTCAGCTCAGGTGCCACCTCCACCGGGAAGGCTCCCATGATGCACTGGTTCCACTAATAGCACCCTCCAACATATTGCATCCTCACCACATTCTTTTTTTTTTTCCCCAAGATTTTACTTATTTATTTGACAGAGAGATAGAGAGAGAGCACAAGTAAGCAAAGCGGCAGGTAGAAGGAGAGAGAGAAGCAGGCTCTCTGCTGAGCAGGGAGCCTGATGTGGGGCTCCATCCCAGAACCCTGGAATCATGACCTGAGCCGAAGGCAGAGGCTTAACGACTGAGCCACCCAGGCACCCCCACATTCTTTTTTTTTTTTTTTTTTTTGATACAGAGAGAGAGATCACAAGTAGGCAGAGAGGCAGGCAGAGAGAGAGGGGGAAGCAGGCTCCCTGCTGAGCAGAGAGCTCGGTGCGGGTGCGGGGCTCAATCCCAGGACCCTGAGATCATGACCTGAGTTGAAGGCAGAGGCTTAACCCACTGAGCCACCCGGCGCCCCCATCACCACATTCTTAGGACCATATGTTGGCCATCAACTTACTTGTCCTTCTCCCCTTTAAACTATGAGTTCTTCAAGAAGAGGTGCCACATCTTGTTTTTCTTGTCTCCCCAAATAAAGCCTGACTCTAAATAATATGACCCGGCATGACAAGTGCTCCAAGAGCACGGAGACTCATTGTTAAAGGAACCTAGGAGAGAGAGAGAGAGATAAACTGAGGGCAGAAAGTCCAAGAAGCCTTCATGGAGGAGGTGGTAACTAAGTTGTCTTGAAGAATAGCTTGTGTTCCATTAGGTAGAATCAATGGAGGCTCCTCGAGACCAAAGAGCAAGTTTTTAAGATGAAGAAAAGGGCCAAAAGTTCTTGTTTAATGTTCTCATATTTTAATACACAGGAGAATATATAATTATACAGATCTGGGGATCTGTGTAAATTGCAAATTCCAGTATCCCAGAAATATACAACTCATTAGGTCTGAGAAGGGCCCAGAAATACGCATTTAAGGTGTCATGCTCTACCAACTGAGGACAGTTGGTATGGACAATGGACAATGGACAACTGAGCTCTCTGGGTACCCCAGGAGTGTGCATTTTCAGTAAGCAGCTACAGAAATTCTTAGCCTGTTCTTTGGACCAGACTTCAAGGGACAATGTTTACTGAATAACTACGTCATGGGGATTCTGGGGTCTTCCCAGTATGTCCTAGATTATAGGAATCAGAATGTGAATTGCCATAGGCCCAGAGAAACTGGGGACTCACTCTCCTGTGTATTCCCTTGGGATCTTCAGGTGCCTGTGGCTGAGAAATGCCAGTAAAGGCCATTGGTGTGGGCATTATCTGGGCGGTTGGCGCTTAGCGCCACAGTACAAATAAATAAAAAAATAAAAGCGCAGATAAGCAAATGGACTCTGGTCTTAACTGCTCTCTGTAGCGATGCCAGAGTCAAGTTCAGAAGAGGCTGGCGCTCTTCTATTCCTTCTGTTAGAACACATTCTGTTCACTAAGGAGATGAAGTCAGTTCCATTTTGGCTGTGAGCTATAATGGAACTGATGCATCCAAAGGGTGGAAATTTCCCCACTGTTCCTACGCTTCCGAGAAAGAAGCATTAGCAATTTTAATACAAGGAAGGTTCTCCAATATCGGTTTATTATATTCTTTTAAAACATTCTACATAGGAGACTCTCCCTTTTCTTCTCCTTTAACATTTTCCTTTTTTTTTAAATTTATTTGAGCCTCTGATGTCCTTTTGCTTTTTATTTTTATTTCTTTTTACAGAATGAGTTTTTGCTAGGCAAATATTACATGAATCCATTATCTCGTGAAAGATGAAAATATTCAAGACAAGCTGGAGGTATTGAGCACCAGGGAAAATCTAAGGGTTTTATGCACTTTATCTCATGTAGTCCCCACAATAACAACACACAGGAGATGTTATGACTACGCATCTTTTATCGATGGGGGAAATTAAGTGTTTCCATAAGGAGGGTGTAGTCAGCTACGTCCAATGTTACCAAAGGGGACCGGTAAGATGAAGACCAAGGCAACCTTTGGATTTGGAGACTTGGTGAAATGGACAAGAAGAGTCCTGGCAGCAAGGTCAGGTGAGAGCCTTATTGGAGGGAATAAAGAAGGGCGGGAAGAGAGACAATGTACGTAAGGAAGTAAGGCAGCAAGGAAGGGCACTTGTCAAAGAAGAGCTTTGCTATTTGTGCCTCTGGCCGGCTCAGTTGGTGGAGCGTGCAGTTCTTGACCTCAGGGTTGTGGGTTCGAGCCCAATGTTGGTTGTAGAGATTACTTAAAAAATGAAATCTGGAAAAAAAAAAAAAAAAAAAAGCTTTTCTATAAGGCCGAGCAAAAAATAGGATTTAAGGGGCCAAGGAAGAGATTTTATTTTATTTTTTTTAAAGATTTTATTTATTTATTTGAGAGAGAGAGAGAGAGAGCACAAGCTGGGGGGGCATGGAAGAGGGACAAGAGGACTCCCTGCTGAGCAGGGATTTCCCCCCCCCACACACCCCAGACCTGGAGATCTTGACCCGAGCAGAAGGCAGATGCTTAACCGACTGAACCACCCAGGCCCTCCCGAGGAGGGGATTTTAAATATGGGACCTGTTAGGACATGGTTTGTATGCTCAAGGGGATTATCAAGGAGAGAGGGAAACTCTGGGATGTAGGAGAGAAGAGGAAATTAGGGAGCAATGTCTCTGCAACTCATGCCTTTTCAGACAGCGAGCAGCACAGGTGAGAACGGTACTATCTCTTTGCACAGGCAACTTCTAGTGGGGTCAGCACCTGAGGTGGGGGAGGGGAGAAGAGAGCAGGAAGTTTATTTTGGTCAGAAGGCATGAAACTGAACTTTTGGACTATGGAGGATGAAATCAATTCAGGAAACACACATTGCAGGTGCCGCTGTGGTCCTGCTGTGTTTGGTTTTGTTTCTTAAGATTTTATTTATTTATTTGAGAGAGAGAGAGAGAGCACGGATGGTGGGGAGAGGCAGAGGGAGAGGGAGAAGCAGACCCCTGGCCAAGCGAGGAGCCTGATGTGGGGTTTGATCCCTGGACCCCAAGACCATGACCTGAGCCAAAGGAAGAAGCTTAACCAACTGAGCCACCCAGACCCGCCCTGGGTTTTGTGATTGTAAATTTCAAAAGAGGACACTCAGCCTGGCTGCCTGTTTTTAACCAGTTAAATCCTGCTGCCTGGTTGCAGACCCAGTGCGGGCGAAGGGCCTGGTTTAGCCAGGTTGGGATTTTGTGGGGCCGATACCCCCACGCAGGTGTAGAGCGTGCTCGTAAGACAGGTGTTTCTATGGAGCAGGGAATCTAAGTGAGGCAGAAGAGAAAGGCGAAGGGAGGGGCAGTGTGTGATGGGGACACAGTTTCTGTTCGGAAAGATGAAAAAGCTCTGCGTATGGGAGGTAGTGATGGTTGCACAACTGGGTGGATGTGCTTAATGTCTCTGAGCTGTGCACTTTTGATGGTTAAAATGGTAAGGATTATGTATGTGCTACCACAATAAGAAATTTTTAAAAATACACTGAATATTAGGGACGCCTGGGTGGCTCAGTGGTTAAGCGTCTGCCTTTGGTTCAGGTCATGATCCCAGGGTCCTGGGATCGAGCCCCGTGTCTCAGGCTCCCTGCTAGCGGGAAGCCTTTTGCTCCCTCTCCCACTCCCCCTGCTTGTGTTCCCTCTCTGTGTCAAATAAATAAATAAATGAAATCTTTAAAATACATTGAATATTAAAAACCGTAATGATTCCTGGCGCTGTCCCAGATAAAGTAGAATCCCCAGAGTTGGGGCCCAGACGTGATTGTACTAGACTGTGGACTTGCTGAATTAGCATGTTTTTCCCTCATTTGTTCCACAAACACGTATGGAAGGTGTATTATGAGCTAGGCACTGATGAATTTAAAAGAACCAGGTTCCTGCTCTGGGGCAACCTACAATCCTGGGGGCAGGGGTGGGGAGGTATGGGGGAGGACAAATAGGTAAACAAATAAATTTTTAACCACAATTTCAGAAGCTTGTTGCAACCATTTAAGTGAGCCTGGACTGGGTTGGTGAGTCAGAGATGTCCAGAGGGTCTGTGGGATGGGCAGGCTGGAGATCTTCACTGCCGGGAGAAACCACAGCTTGCAGTGAGGGAGCGTGGGGGCATGTGATTGCACGTTGCTGCATCAGAAGGGAGAGGTGAGTGACAGCAAGAAGTAATAGATGACTCCCCGGCTTGCAGCTCGAGGACAGGAGGACCAACCCAGGAGACACAGCGAAGCCAAAGCAGGATTTCAGAGGAAGAAGTGGTTCTGGGGATGCCTGGGTAGCTCAGTCGGTTGGGTGTCTGCTTTCGACTTGGGTCATGATCTCAGGGTTCTAGTGCTAGCCTTTCTGCTCAGGGACTGTGCAATCTCTGGCAGGGGATGTGACTTGTTTGTGACTTAATTTTCTTGTCTGGAAAAATGAGGGTGATGCTACAACTCAAAACAGAGCTGACATGAAAATGAAGCACAATTAGGTAATGCATTGTAAAGGTGCTGCAAAATATTTCTTTTTTTTAAGATTTTGTATTTATTTGAGAGAGATAGAGAGAGCAGGCACACGAGCAGGGGCAGAGGCAGAGGGAGAGGGAGAAGCAGACTCCCCGCTGAGCAGGGAGCCCAGCAAGGGACTCCATCCCAGGACCCTGGGGTCACGACCTTAGCCAAAGGCAGACTCCCAACCAACTGAGCCACCCAGGTGCCCCTGCAAAATGTTTCTGAATCATAAACCTTTCAACATTCACGTCTCAACGTTCCCTTTCTTCCTCTAAGCCCCTATGGATCCATTTGCATACTTACTAAAAACTCATCAGGCTGTATCCTTTAGCTCTTACCTCTTGAGCGGATACACCTATATTCTCAATTTTCCAATGATCTCAAAATGATTCTTAGATAATCACCACTTTTCTCCTTTAAAGTTTTTTTTTCTTTTTTACAAAAAATTAGTTTTATTAGTGCAATGTGACATTATGGCCTCGAGCACGACAGTCTATCCTTTTCTAAGTGAGCTCCAGCATACAGTTACTGCCACAAAGCCTCTAGAAAGGAAGTATCCCGCCGTCACCCTGTAGCTGGGCAGGTTACACCCCTTGATAGACAAGTGTCTTGTTCCAGTTCAAGACCCTTGCTGCCAAAGCCGGGAGGTTGGGCACATCTGAAAACCCGGTGGCTTCATGTTTTACAGAAAGTGTACTTCACAGCTTTAATTAGCAAGGGCAATAACTTCGACTTACTCATGCTGTCAACCCTACCTGTCATCATCAGCCACAGGGCAATTAGCAAAAGAAGCGGGAGGCTTCTTTTGTGACAAGGAGTCCAACGTGTCTAGGAAAATGTCTTACATAGGCTAGAATATTGGGCAACTCCCTTTGGCGGCCAGTAGAGGTCCCTCTAGACAGGCAAGAGCCTCCCTTGAGGTTGTAGCACTAATTGTAAAGGAATGCTGGGTGTTTGGCTCCAAAAATGGGTCTGACCTCGAGGCTGCCAGGACTGGCTGCTGTTGAGTGCCAGGAAATGTGGCTTGCCAGGTCCCAGCGATGGAGCATGGAGGAAATATCCAGTTGCATCGGCGATGGAAGCCCGTATTTCCCTGGCAACAAAACAAATCAGGAATGAGCAAGACTCCCCTCTCACTCTTCCTAACCCCCCAAATTTTTTAAAAAAGATTTTATGTATTATTTGACACAGAGAGAGAGAGAGAGAGAGAACAAGTAGGGGGAGCTGCAGAAGGAGAGGGAGAAGCCGACTCCCCATCGATGTGGGGCTCCATCCCAGGACGGATCACAACCCAAGCCAAAGGCAGATGCTTAACCAACTGAGACTCCCAGGGGGCCCCGAACCCCCAAACCTTTAACCACAAGTTTCAATCCCTCGTGGTTACGGAAGACCAGAAGTAATATTTTTTCCATTTATTTAATAAACCCCAAAGCTACACTTTTCCTGCCTTCTCGAGTGAAATATGTCTTCCATCTCCGCTAGACTGTTCTAGTTTTACGGCCTAAGGGCAGAACGCTATGGAATTTATTCTCTCTTCTCAAACTTTTTCAGATTTTGATGGTTCAGCGGCAAGGTTTGTGGTGTCCTGCCTCTGGCAAGTATCCTCAGCATCTGAACATTTTATCTTAGGAGCCTAAATGTAATAACGCATGTAGTGTGTTTAAGTCAGAACCTGGCCCTCAGTAAGCACTTAAGAAATGTCCAGTGTTATTATTATTACTGATATTATGGCATCTGGAACATGACATTATGTTAATTGTCGGTCAGGACCGGGAGAAACAAGACTGGTTGTGGGGATCCATTGTCACCCTCAAAACCTCTCCCAAGGTGGCCAGACAACCTAAACCAGTCACTGAGAACAACTTTCCCTGCGCAGTCTGACCACACATGCCCTTTACTGGCTGTGTTTTATATGACAATACAGCTCAGGGTTTTAATTGGCAACTGGAGTCATGTAGGGTCCATTACTCCTTGAACGCTGCTTGTTATGAACGACATAATGAGGAAGAGAACCAATTTGAACTGAGCGCCAGCTACGTTTTAGGACCCTGTGCTAGGCACTTGGCACAATTTTTCTCATCCAACTAAGCTTCAGAGCCCCCAGTCATAATAACGGCAGCATGTTGTGAAGACTCATTAATAATCTTCGGGGCGCCTGGGTGGCTCAGTCCTAAAGCGTCTGCCTTCCGCTCAGGTCATGATCTCAGGGTCCGGGGATCGAGCCCCGCATCGGGCTCTCTGCTCAGCGGGAAGCCTGCTTCTCCCTCTCCCACTCCCCCTGCTTGTGTTCCCTCTCTCACTGTGTCTCTCCCTGTCAAATAAATAAACAAAATCTTTAAAATAAAATAATGTACATTTTCTTGCTTTCTTTAGGCTCACTTTATCTGAAAAATAAGATAGGATTGCTTGTTAATTAATTCTAATGCTTTTTCCTTTTCCAGTTTCTCCCCCTCCCCCCTCCTTGTCCTGGTCCTCCTCCTCCTCCTTCTGTGTGGGGCTGACTGTTCTATGAGACTTAACCCTGTCATAAAAAGCAGGGAAATTTACTGATGCCGTCTCTGTTCTCCGACTCTGAGTCCAAAGAAATAAAGTGACTCGCTTCTAAGTCTTACTGGCAGCCTTTCTGGGGCTAGGAATCAACCCCTGAGCTCCTGAGTCTTGGGCTCTGCTCAAGAATCCAGTCCCAAGTTAACGCGAGCATTTGGGCTTTAGGAAAAGGAAATTTCTGTAAACACCATCGTGAGCTCAGATCAATAAAAATACCAGAATTGCCTAGAGGCCAGAAGGGAACGTTTTTATTCACTCACTCTGATACTCAGGAATGTCCAGTGGAGAATATCTTTTCGCGTTTTATAAAAGCGAGCTTGTATACACACAGGCTGAATATGGATCAGGCAAGCGCCTGGCTCCCAAGGCTCGTCGGATGCCTGCGAGAAATGACAGTAAGAGTAAGAGATGCCGTATCAGGGGTCTGTTCAGGGAAGGCTCTTTGCGAGCCTCTGGCCTGGTTCTGGGGATAATGAGCAGGAGACCAAGCAGACCTGAACCTCAGGAGCCACTGAGGGGTTAGAAACTGAATGTACATGGAAAAAGAAAGACCCTGGACGGGCTTTCATTTAGCGTTAGAGGGACTAAAAAGCTCGTCAGTGTCGTCAAGCATGCGGAAGGTGATCACCACCACTTTCCCTGATTACTGGATACCGGACACATTCCAGCGCCGTGCACTAGAGTTTGATCCAAGTGGGGACTTTCTGACATTGGATTAAAAGCTGGAATGTGTTCCCGAGGTCACAGAGTGTCCTTCAATTGCGGTGATTAAATACCCATTTGCAGGGGCGCCTGGGTGGCTCAGTGGGTTAAGCCTCTGCCTTCGGCTCAGGTCATGATCCCAGAGTCCTGGGATCGAGCCCCACCTCGGGCTCTCTGCTCAGCGGGGAGCCTGCTTCCTCCTCTCTCTCTCTGCCTGCCTCTCTGCCTGCTTGTGATCTCTGTCAGATAAATAAATGGATCTTTAAAAAAAAATTATTAAAAAAATACCCATTTGCTTGACGGAAGATTGATGGCAAGTGAGTGAGCTCTCTTTGCTCTATATATACACTTGGTCACACGGTGAACCCCGCGGCAATGGACAGCCCTGTTTATCCCATGAACAGGTGCATCTTAGGACTCGGGCAGGTTTAAATTTACCAAGTCGATCGTGGATAAATATAAGATCTGTGGGTTTTATGGAATAAGACAGTGGACTCCAGCAGCCCAGGAAGAGAATGCAGGAAGGGATCCCTGCTCATCTCACACGGCCTCTGCTCGCTGTCGTCTCTGGCCTGTCCTGGGGACCCTCCAGCAGCTGAGGGCGAAGCTATGCGACCTCAAGTATGTCTGCCCAGGGGGAAAGCAGAGAACCTAAGCCCCGCGGGAATGTCGGCAATGTGGGCTTGGCAAATGGGGAATGTCGGGAATGATCCGCAGTCCAGAGTTCAGATCTCACAGTGTGCCTTTGCCCTGCCCCGGCATCCTCCGACACGAAGGAAGGGCTCTCGGCCTCGGGAGCTATGAATCCTGCTGCGGAATCATATCGCCTTTCTGAGCCTGCATGTCTTATTCTAAGAGTCTGGTCCAGGCTGCAGAGAACTAGCTTCACTGTCAAAATACTCCCTAAATTCGGGATCCAACACGACCGTCCAGACAACTGTCTTTATTATCAAGCCGTTCTGCCTGATGTCTAGCAAGCCATCCCACCGCAGTGCTCACCAAAACAAATCTCCCTTGCATGGGGCGCCTGGCTGGCCAGTTGGTGGAACGTGTGATTCTTGATCTTGGGGTTGTGAGTTCAAGCCCCACATTGGGTGTAGAGATTACTTAAAAAAATAAAAATAAAAATCTCAGGGGGCACCTGGGTGGTTCAGTTGGTTAAACATCTGACTCTTGGTTTCAGCTCAGGTCTTTGTCTCAGGGTTGTGAGTTCAAGCCCTGCGTCGGGCTCCACAACATGGAGCCTACCTTTAAAAAAAAAAAAAATCTTAAAAACAAAACCAAAAAAGCCCTGAATTTTCCTTCACGAGTAACTTTTTCAATAATGAAACTTTCTGGGAGGATACTCTGGAAACTTGTATATTAGCTTCCCCGAGGGAGGTGGCCTGGGAGTAAGGGGATGGAGCTGGGAATGGACCTATTTCTCACTATAACCTTTCCTTTTCTTTGGATTATTTATGTTGCTTGTATTACCTATTCAAAAACAAATGTGATCAGATGGCTCAGTTGGTTAAGCCACTGCCTTGGGCTTGGGTCATGATCCCGGAGTCCCGGAGTCCCGGGATTGAGTCCCACATCGGGCTCCCAGCTCTTCGGGGAGTCTGCTTCTCCCTCTGATCTTCTCCCTTCTCATGCTCTCTCTCTCTCTCTCTCTCTCTCTCTCTCAAATAAATAAATAAATAATATTAAAAAAATTTTTTAAAAATGTGATCAGGGCACCTGGGTGGCTCAGTGGGATAAGCGTCTGCCTTCAGCTCAGGTTATGATCTCAGGGTCCTGGGATCAAGCCCCCACCCTGCTCAGCAGGAAGCCTGCTTCTCCCTCTCCCTCTGCCTGCCACTCCCCCTGCTTGTGCTCTCTCCCTCTTTTTTAAACAAATAAATAAAATCTTTAAAAAAAAAATGTGATCACTTTTTTTTTTAACGTAAGGTTTGTAAAATTCTGTGTGGCATTTAACTTGGCTCCTTCTCTCCCAAAGCAGGCTTTTTCCCTTTCTCACTCAGCTCCCCATTTCACTGAGAGTCCCAACAGCCAGAGGGACCTTGAACTGAGCACTTACTATGTGCTGGGTGCCGTGCTTAGCATCTCCTGCCCATTGCCTCACGGTCTCATTTAGCAAGCCAACCAGAAAGTTCCATGGTTTTCCAACTTTTAGGGATGAGGAAACCGCGGCTTAGATGGGTCCCAGAACCAGGAAGTGTTTATCTCGTTCTGCCCCACACAATCCTCAAACTTTCTCTCAGGAGCAGTTAGAACACTGAAGGGCTGAGTGCATCGAAGATACTAAGAACTTTCTCACAAATTCCCTTGTCAGTCAAACCCTTAAAAGGCACAAGCATGAGGAAAAACATTTAAGGCCTATCCTTTGCCTGATAGCAAAGCTGAGCTTTTCAGTACTTGTGCCTTTCCACGTAGGGCACAGATCATTCTGTACAATGACTGACTAGCCAGCTTATCAAAGTGGGAGGCCTCTGATCCCCCACAACCAAATTCCGAGCAAGGGTCCTCTCAGCGGGACGTGTGGTAAGCGGCATTCAGATGGAAAAGGGGACACTTTTGGTTTGCGTTAGAGGACACCGCCAACAGATACACCAGCTCTATTTCTGGCTTAAGGGGGGAAAGCTCTGGGGCTCAGAGCAAAGCTGTGGGAATCTTAGAGGCCCCATGAAAGGACAAGCCCCTGCATTACTGGCAGTTTCTATGGACACAAGAAGAAAGGACAGGATCGCAATGAAAAATAAGTAAGCAGCCAGCAATGCGAGACGAGGCTGCGGAAGGCCAGGTGGGATGACAGCTGATAATCCATCACAGGCTCTCATGAAGGCCTTGTCGCCCAAAGATAGAAAAAGGGTTTTATAAACAGCCACCAATTATTTTAACTTTTTTGTGGTTAAAATCAAGGCAGGGATCTGGTCATCGTCCGTAAATAAACCCGGCTTCCTTCATGTGGCTCATTCACTCAGAAGGGGGAATTGTGATCTACGTGATACACTCTGCAGTTCAAATCAGCTTCACATACATTTTCTCACGGGATCAGGCAGGGGTCTTGGATTCAAAGCTCTGTCTCTGTACCTACCCCCCAGCAAGCAACCACCCGAGGGACCTGCGGCCCGTTGCCTTTGACTAGCAGTCCCCTGGGACACAGCAGCCAGCAAGGTCCTAGGTCTGCAGTTTCTACAGTCCAGTATTTGGGGACATATACTTGCTTTTAAACGAGGCTCACAGTGATTCAGTGTTGGCACAGGAACAAAACTTTAGAGAGGGGCGCCTGGGTGGCTCAGTTGGTTAAGCGTCTGCCTTGGCCTCAGGTCATGATCGGAGGGTCCTGGGATGGAGCCCCATGTCGTTGGGCTCCCTGCTCAGGGGGAGCCTCCTTCTCCCCCTCCCTCTGCTCCCCTCCAGCCCCAGCTCGTCCTCCCTCTTTCTTGCTCTCTCTCTCTCAAATAATAAATAAATAAAATCTTAAAGAAAAAAAAACTTAAGAGATTTCTCCCGCCTTCCTTTTAAAAATTTGCATTTATGATGTTCTTGAAATTAACCACTCGCTAGTAGAAGCCACCACTGGAGAGAACCAGGTGGCTGAGAAGCACTGGGGATAGACTCAGCCTGAGCCACAAGACGTGTTTTTCCCCCAGTGCTCAGTATCTCTGTAGGACAAATCCCAACAGTATGCGGCCTCCAGATTATGCAAGACTGACTGCCCTAATTCCAATGACATGACCCTGGGAGTCTGACTTGCAATTAATAGTTAAGACTTCTAGAAAAGATAAGAGCTAAGGGTAGGCCATGACTAATGGAGGCTTTGTAGGAGAAAGCAAACTTTTCCATAGAGTGGCATTTTAAACCTTTTCAAAAGTTCATTATTTTCCCCCAAAAGAGAAAAAATAAATGGAATTCAAATTTTTCTTGATGATGGAAATTAAAGATTAAGAAATAAGATTTTGTTGGGCCTAATTGAGCTTTAAAGGCTCACAGTTATGTCTGATTTATTTATTTATTTATTTTAATCTTCCAAGAACCAATTTCCTCTTTTCCCCTTTAGGGGCAATATTACCCCCATTGAGAATGCATTGGGAAGAGGAAATTCAAATGCTTATCTTTTAGGAACATATTTTCTTCTTAGATGGCCAATTATGCATTACTCTTAACTAGAAAATTATGACCTATATCAAGCAACTAGTATTACAATGCTGACTAGAAAATAAACTCTGTGGTGTGTGGTTTTTTTTTTTATTTTTTTAATTTTAATTTTTTTTTTATTTGACAGATCACAAGTAGGCACCGAGGCAGGCAGAGAGAGGAGGAAGCAGGCTCCCTGCTGAGCGGAAAGCCCGATGTGGGGCTCGATTCCTGGACCCTGAGATCATGACCTGAGCCGAAGGCAGAGGCTTAACCCACTGAGCCACCCAGGCGTCCCTGTGGTGTGTTTTTTGTTTGAACTAACTTCTT
>NW_022631035.1:5525690-5641659 GCF_010015895.1 Lontra canadensis | reverse complement strand
CCACCCAGGCGTCCCTGTGGTGTGTTTTTTGTTTGAACTAACTTCTTACCTTCCTTCCTTCCTTCTCTCTCTCCATCTTTCTTTCTCTCCCTCCTTCCCTCTTTCTTTCTTTCTTCCTTTCTTTCTTTCATGTTCTCTCTCTCTTTCTTTCTTTCCTTTCTTCTTTTTTTTTAAGATTTTATTTATTTATTTGACAGAGAGAGATCCCAAGTAGGCAGAGAGGCAGCAGAGAAGCAGCAGAGAGAGAGGGAAGCAGGCTCCCTGCTGAGCAGAGCCCGATGCGGGGCTCAGTCCCAGGACCCAGAGATCATGACCTGAGCCAAAGGCAGAGGCTTAACCCACTGAGCCACCCAGGAACCCCTTTCTTTCCTTCCTTCCTTCCCCTAATCAGGTATATTTGATCTTAATCAGTTTTTCAGTTCTCAAATCTGCTGCCTACAGATGGACAGCTTTGGCCAAATTGCAACTCTCCACCCCTGGCATAACCGGGAACAGCCTGGCGGTTTATCAAGGATGAAGAAAAGAAAGCTGCACACTGGACCTTCAGGTTAAGCTCGGATTTTCCCTTCTAGTCTAGAAGCTGGAAGGGCATATTAGAGTCGGCTGGGATCCCCAAGGGTGTGTGCTGCAGACAACCACTCCCTATTGACGTGCCCCCTCCCCTGGAAAACTCAGCTTAAGGTTTCCCACTAAGGGAAGGGTGTCATGACTGCCAAGCTTAGGGCTTATTTTCAGCTTCGACCCACAGCCTGAGCAAACCTTTGTGTGATTAATTTATTTATTGTGTGATCCTGAGCAAAACCACTTAGCCTGGTGGTCCTACTTTTCTGCCTTCGGGAAGACAGATATGATCTTACTGACGGCAGCCCATCTCATGGACATGTCCTTGGCAGAAGGGAAGTCATCAGTAAAAAGCCCTGCGAGGACCCCAAGGAAAGGCAGGGAGTTAATTCAAGGCTTTATTATGGGAAGTGCAAACAGCTCTGAACTTCAGACCAGTAAAGACGTTCAGGGATTACTGAAGTTCGTTGGGTACCGAACAACACAGTAACCACACCCATGATAAAATCAAAACAAAACCAAGGCAATAACCTGTGTTGGTTGGCCTTTACACCCAAGACGAGCCGCTCAGCCACAAGGCTGTCTTCTGAGCCCCAGCAGAATGTTTTCCCAGGGCTCCTGTGTTTATTAGCTGACATGGGTCACAGGGCCATTACTGCACCAGCAGGCCCCTGAGGCTGGCCCCCTGTGGTGGGGAAGATGGCCATGCAGAAAGACAGGTGACAGCTCAGGTATCTGACATCACCAACCTGGGAAGGGACTGTCAGAAGCTGAGCAGAGAAATGGGAAGGGGAAGTGTCAGGGGGTGCCCTCAGGCGAGTCCCGAAGCAATCACCCCTCAGACCATTCTGTTCCTCCTCCAAGGCTTGCTGGTCATGCTGATCCCATAGCGAACTTCCACCCCGTCTGCACATCCTGCTCCTGGAAGCTGAGGCAAGCTCCCTGAGGGAGAAAGACCCGCTACTCTGCGTGGACGCAGCCTCCTCACTCCTGAGGGGCTGGTAAGGGCGTGTGAGCACGCGCTGAAGGCTGGGAAACGTATTGATGAGATTTCTGTTACACCTGATCCCCAAAAGGTCTGATTTTTAAAAATAGAAATATCCTATGCTTCCATATTGACAGCACATTACAGACACTAACCTGTACCCTTGCAAATTTCTGCCCTTGGTCAGAAAGGACCATGGGTGAAAAGGTGCGGGAAAGCAGATAGACTCATTTCTCCCTTTAAAAAAGGAAGTGGCATCAGCCTTGTCGGGGAATGATCTAACATAAGGAATCCATAACTGCCAAGTTTTTCCTCCGGGGACATTCTCTGTCATTCTCAGAGGCGACCCCCTCAACTCTTGGGTTTTAGGTCGACCAGAAGGCCAGGCAGGTGTCCACTGTATTAAGAATCTCAAGACTGATGTAAATAGCAAACCTATCATTTGGTTCATAGTCTCCTTCACTATAGGAGGCTACACAGGGAGGCATTTAAGAAACCTGTCTCTGTTAACTAAATTGAATTGAAATTAAAAAAAAAAAAATCTGGGGCACCTGGGTGGCTCAATGGTTAAGCATCCAACTCTTGATTTCTGCTCAGGTCGTGATCTCTGGGTCCTGGGATCAAACTCCAGGCTCAGTGTGGGGGGTCCATTTCTCCTCCCCCTTTCCCCTCCCCCTGCTTGTGCATTCTCTCTCTAGGTCTCTTTCTCTCTCGAATAAATAAATAAAATCATTTAAAAAAAAAACAACAACACTGCAAGAAAGAAAGAAAGGAAGGAAGGAAGGAAAGAAGAAAGAAGGAAAGGAAGAAACTTGTCTCTGTATCTCATGTGACCTAGCAGTTTCACTCTTAGGTAATACCTACAAGAAATGAAAACACCCACATAAAAACTTATGCACAAACCATCACAGTAGCATTGTTCATAATAGCCAAAGAAAGTGGAAGCAACTCAGATGTCCATCAATAAACAAATGGATAAATAAAATGTGGTCTCTCCAAATAATAGAATAGTATTAGTAATTAAAAGGAACGAAGGGGCGCCTGGGTGGCTTACTAGGTTGAGTATCTCATTCTTGATCTCAGCTCAGATCTTGATCTCTGGTGGTGAGTTCAGGCTCTACGTTGGGCTCCATAGTGGATGTGGAGCCTACTTAAATAAAATAAAATAAAATAAAATAAAATAAAATAAAATAAAATACAAATAAAAGGAATGATATACACACATGTGTTATGACGTGGATGACCTTGGAAACATTGTGCTAAGTGAAAAAGCTGGTCACAAAAATCCCTTATTGTACGATTCCATTTATACGAAATGTCCAGAATAGACAGTCTATAAAGATAGAAAGTAGATTAGTGGTTGCCTGAGGCCAGGGGCGGAGGTGGGGGAAAAATCCCCAGGGCTGTTAGGGAGGATAGGATCTCTTTTTTGGTTCCCAAAAATGTTTTATAATTGGTTGTTGTGCGGGTTGTGCAATTCTGTGAATATACTAAAAGGCATTGAATGATATACTTTAAATGGGTGAATGTATGATACATGAATGATATCTCAATAAAGCTATCAGAAAGAAAGGAAGGAAGGAAGAAAGAAAGAAAAAAAAAGAAAGAGAGAGAACCTTGCCTCTGGAGGCAGAGGGCCTGGCTTGAATCCTGTTCTACCAATTATTAGCTGTGTGCCTTGTGGCAAGTTACTTGGACCCTCTGGGCCTCGTCTTTCTCACCTCTGAAGTGGGAATGGTTGTCTTTATCTCATCATAGGGTTATTGTGACTTATGCAAAGCATTTAGAACAGTGCAGAGGACATAGGAAACCCCACATAAAGGTTAACGATGACTGACATTGTTATCGGTCACATGTGTCTCCCAGGACACCCCTAGCTGGTTGGGAGGTACTCAGGAGGCTGAATCACAAGGATGCTTGGAAGGGTGCTTGGGTGGCTCAGTGGGTTAAAGCCTCTGCCTTCCGCTCAGGTCATGATCCCGGGGTCCTGGGATCGAGTCCCACATCAGGCTCTCTGCTCAGCGGGGAGCCTGCTTTCCCCTCTCTCTCTGCCTGCCTCTCTGCCTACTTGTGATCTCTGTCTGTCAAATAAATAAATAAAATCTTGGAAAAAAAAAAAAAAAGAAGAAGGATGCTTGGAAAGCATGAAGTCAGAAGCGGGTGGGAATTCTTGTGGGAAGCAGACTTGGGAAAGCCGTCATTAATTCGCTCGTCAAAGTCCTATGAACGGGGGCCAGGGGCTGTGCGAAGTGCTGAGAAGACAGGAGCGATCAAAATCGATAGGACTTCCTGTTCACAGGGCCATTCAGGGAGTTCCAGCCGGGGAGTGACTCGCTCTCACTTGTGTCGGAGAAGGTGTCCAGGCTACTGTGCAGAGACCAGGCAGAGGGGAGCTGGAGAAGAAGCAGGGGCCTAGTTCAGCATCAGCCATGGCAGCAGGAGAGCAGGCGTTTGGTAAGAGCCCGCCCTGGGGTGGGACAGTGGGAAGTGAGAGAAGGGGTCAGATCAGGGCTGTGATTTGGAGTTAGAGCCCATGGAACTTGCTGAGAGTTGAATTTGGGTCGTGAGGAATGGGAAGGAGTTACACCTGCCGCTTACGGCAAAGGGGAGGGCTAAGAGAAGGAAGTTGTTGAAGGGAGAGGCCATGAGCTTGTTTTTGGATGTTTTAAGTTTGGGATGGTTCTTAGACATCCAAGGGAGGTGTCAAGTAAGTGATTGGCTAAGTGCACCTGGAGTTTAGGGGAGAGACTTAGACTGATGGAAATGTGGGAGTTGTTGGAATGCACCCGGTGTTAATTAAGGACCAGGGGCCTAGAGAAGGTCCCAGCAGAGAGGAGGGAGGCTCTCCTTCCTCCAATATCCGGGGGCTGATCAGAGGAGGAGACAGCATGGCGGGGGGCGGGGACTGGGAAGGGGTGAGCCGAGCCCAGAGTGGGAGAGGAACCGGAACAGAGTGGTGACCCAGAAGCCCGCCGAAGGAAAAGTCTTTTCAGGAGGGTAAGGAGTGGACCCGGAGTACTGTTGGTGTTTCAGAAAGCCTGTCTTCCGGCCTTGACTGCTCACGGACAAAGAGCCCCATCCTGGTCAACGATGTAGTCCCCCCGCATGGTCCCTTCTGTTCCCCCCACTCCTGGCGGGACTGGTCTGAGTCAGGGATTCTCCCACAGTCCCACTGGAGTAGAGACATGAACCATCCCTCGCCCCCGAATTCTCAGTAAACCAACCACTCACACGTCGCCCCTGAAGGGTTGGGGAGGGGCAGGGATTGACCCTGTAGAAACAGGAACAACTTTAAAGTCCTATCAGGGAAATGTTTTTCCAGAAGGTGCCCTGCTGTTTCCACAGTTCAGGCCCCAATGCCCCTCACGTTGCTCAGCCTTTCTCTCCGCTCTTCCTTGTCCAGCTCCAAAAGTTGTTTTTTTTTTTTTTTTTTAAGATGTATCTATTTATTTGAGAGAGAGCGAGCACCAGAGAGTGGGGGAGGGGCAGAGGGAAAGAATCCTCAAGCAAACACCCCTCCCCCACACACACCAAGCGTGGAACCCCACACCGGGCTCAATCCCAGGACCGAGACCGTGTCCCTGAGACTGTGACCTAAGCGGAAACCAAGAGTCAGACACTCAGCTGACTGAGCTGCTCAGTCCCCCAGCTCCAAATTTTTTTTTAAAGATTTTATTTATTTATTTGACAGACAAGAGATTACAAGTAGGCAGAGAGGCAGGTGGGGGCAGGGGGAGAAAGGAGGCTCCCTGTTGAGCAAAGAGCCCGATTTGGGGCTTGATTCCAGGACCCTGAGACCATGACCTGAGCCAAAGGCAGAGGCTTTAACCCAATGAGCCCCCAGGCACCCCCCAAGCTCCAAGTTTTTGGTTCAATTTTCAGTGTAGAGCATTCGGCTGTGTTCTCACTGCTTTAGCACTTGCAGACCTAGGCATCTGGGGTCTCATCTTTCTTTAATATATACATTTTTTAATTTATTTGTCAGAGAGATAGAGAGAGCGAGCAAAAGCAGGGGGAGCAGCAGGCAGGAGAAGCAGACTTCCTGCTGAGCAGGGAGCCTGATGTGGGACTTGACCCCCAGATCTTGGTTGGGATCATGACCTGAGCCGAAGGCAGATGCTTAACCAACTGAGCCACCCAGGCGCCTCGTCTTTCTTTAAAACACGTACCAAGTCTTTCCCTAAACAAAGACAGTGTCCTCTCTACCATTTTTTTATGCCACCGTTAGGACACAAATGTATGGATAAACAACCACTGATAATCTTGGAGGAGCTAAGAGCAGGAGGGCATTGTCTGTGCTTCCAGAGAGCAGTAGATGTAATTGGTGAAATGGTATTTACACCTGAAGTGCTGAGAAGCAGTGCAAAAACGAGTCTGGAAGGGGATGTCTGGGTGGCTCCGTAGATGAAACACCTGCCTTCAGCTCAGGTCATGATCCCAGAGTCCTCGGATCGAGCCCCGCATCTCAGCGGGAAGCCTGCTTCTCCCTCTCCCTCTGCCTACAGTTCCCTGTGCTTGTTTGCTCTCTCTGTCAAATGAATAAGTAAAATCTTTAAAAGAAAAAAACAAAACAAAACAAAAAAACGAGTCCAGGATGCCAGACAGAGAAGTCTGGAGTTGGTGTTTGGGGAATAAAGTGCTGGAGAAGGTTCCTGGGGTTGGAGTGGGAGGTGAGAATGGCTGGCTGCCTCGGCAGCTGGCACCTGGACCCTTGCCTCTGGCTTTCTGTCTCCACGGACTCCTCTTTCTAGTTCATTTCCCACTAGTGTAGCTTTCTTCGCCCCAAACTTGTCTTTCTTTTCTTTTAAGTTTTTTATTTTGATGATTTTATTTATTTGTTTGAGAGGGAGAGAGAGAGCACGTGTTGGGGGCAGAGGCAGAGAGAGAGAGAGAAGCAGTCTCCCCCGCTGAGCAGGAAGCCCAATGCAGGGCTCGATCCCAGAACCCCGGGATCATGACCTGAGCCAAAGGCAGAGGCTTAACCGACTGAGCCACCCAGGCTCCCCTTTTTTTCTTTTAAGTTTTATTTA
This sequence comes from Lontra canadensis, assembly GCF_010015895.1. Taxonomy (NCBI): domain Eukaryota; kingdom Metazoa; phylum Chordata; class Mammalia; order Carnivora; family Mustelidae; genus Lontra; species Lontra canadensis. The sequence goes on along the minus strand of NW_022631035.1, from coordinate 5,635,083 downwards.
TTTTGAGTTTACTTATTTATTTATATATTTTTAAAAGATTTTATTTATTTATTTGAATGAGAGAGAATGAGAGGGGAGAAGGTCAGAGGGAGAAGCAAACTCCCCATGGAGCTGGGAGCCCGATGCAGGACTCGATCCCAGGACTTCGGGATCATGACCCAAGCCGAAGGCAGCTGCCCAACCAACTGAGCTACCTAGGCTGTCCCTTAAGTTTTATTTATTGTAAGTGCACCCCACATGGGGCTCAAACTCAGGACCCTAAGATCAAGAGTCCTGTGCTTCTCCGACTGAGCCAGCCAGACTCCCCCCGCCCCAGCCCCCGCAAACCCGACTCTCTATTCTTCTCTATTTAAAAGTGTTGTGGGAAGGGGTGATCGCCTTTACCTTCAGATGATTAATACTGACTTCTCAGGAAATGCTCCAACCTCCTCTAGCAGGAGTTTCTGAGGCTCTCCCTCCACGAGAGCCCCCAGGCTCTCTGATCACAACAGGCAAGCGAGGTTAGTTTCAATTCCCTTAGATAAGCTGTGAAATGTGGCTTCTATTCTGTAAGATTAAAAATGGCTGTTTGTAAGCTTGCAAAACCTAGATGTCAAGGAGCTGCTGTTTAGTTATTTCTGGAAAGCAGACAAAATAGAGGCCCCCTCCTACACTGAATCCCAAAGATCAGTGAGATGACACACTGCTGGCATCATGGACATTGTGGACCGGATCATTCCTGGTTGTGGGGTCTGTCCTGTGCATTGTAGGGCAGGTAGCAGCCTTCCTGACCTCTCTGCCCCAGGTACCAATAGCAGCCCCCCAGTTGTGACAACCAAAAATGTCTTCAGCCAGTGCTGATTGACCTTGGGGGCCAAATTACCTTGCAGATAAATTAGATACACTAAAACATAGAGATTTTTATTTTATTTTAATTCAATTAATTAACATACAGTGTATTATTAGTTTCAGAGGTAGAGTTCAGTGATTCAATCGTATGTAACACCCAGAGCTCATTACATCACTTGTCCTCCCTAATGCCCATCACTCAGTTACCCCATCCCGCCACCTCCCTTCCCTCCAGCAACCCTCAGTTTGTTTCCTATGATTAAGAGTCTCTTATGGTTTGACTCCCTATCTGATGTAGTCTTGTTCTTTTTTTTCCCTCTCTTCCCCTACGCTCCTTTGTTTTGTTTCCTAAATTGCACATATGAGTCAAATCATACTGTCTTCCTCTGACTGACTTATTTCCCTTAGCATAATACCCTCTAGTCCATCTATGTTGTTGCAAATGGCAAGATTTAATTTTTTTGATGGCTGAGTCATATTCCATTGTATTTGCATATATATACACACATACCACGTCTTTTTTTGTTTTTAGAGATTTCATTCATTTATTTACTATAGGTGGGGGCAGAGAGCAAGCATAAGTGGGGAACAGCAGACAGAGGGAGAAGCAGGACCCTTGCTGAGCAAGGAGCCCAATGTGGAGCTCAATCCCAGGACCCCGGGATCATGATCCGAGCTGAAGGCAGACGCTTAACCAATTGCGCCACCCCTGAGTCCCTTATACCACATCTTCTTTACCCATTCATCTGTTGATGGACATCTGGGCTCTTTCCATAGTTTGGCTACTGTGGACATTGCTGCTATAAACACTGGGGTGCAAGTGCCCCTTCGGATCACTATGTTTGTATCTTTAGAGTAAATACCCACTAGTGCAATTGCTGAGTTGTAGGGTGACTCTACTTTCAACTTTTTAAAAAAAGATTTTATTTATCTGTCAGAAAGAGAAAGAGAGCAAGCAGAGGGAGTGGCAGGCAGAGGGAGAGGCAGGCTCCTCGCTGAGCAAGAAGCCCGATGCAGGACTCGATCCCAGGACTCCAGGATCATGACCTGAGCCGAAGGCAGATGCTTAACTGACTGAGCCACCCAGGCATCCCCATTTTCAACTTTTTGAGGAACCTCCATACTGTTTTCCAGAGTGGCTGCACCAGCTTGCATTCCCACAACATTGTCCAAGGGTTCTCCTTTCTCCTCATCCTTGTCAACGTCTGTCGTTTCCTAACTTGTTAATTTTAGCCATTCTGATTGGTGCGAGATGGTATCTCATTCTGACTTTGATTTGTATTTCCCTGATTGATGCTAAGTGATGTTGAGCATTTTTTCATGTGTCTGTTGGCCATTTGTGTGTCTTCTTTGGAGAAATGTCTGTTCATGTCTTCTGCCCATTTCTTCATTGGATTATTTGCTCTTTGGGTGTTGAGTTCTTTATAGATTTTGGATACTAGCCCTTTATCTGATAAGACATTTGCAAATACGTTCTCCCATTCTGTCAGTTGTCTTTTGGTTCTGTTGACTTTTGCTTTGCAAAAGCTTTTTATCTTGATGGAGTCCCAATAGTTCATTTTTTCTTTTGTTTCCCTTGCCTTTGGAGATGTGTCTAGCAAGAAGTTGCTGTGGCCGAGGTCACAGAGGTTGCTGCCTGTGTTCTCCTCGAGGATTTTGATGAATTCCTGTCTCATATTTAGGTCTTTCATCCATTTTGAGTCTATTTTTGTGTATAGTATAAGAGAATGGTCCAGTTTCATTCTTCTGCACATGACTGTCCAATTTTCCCAACACCATTTGTTGAAGAGACTGTTTTGCATTGAACATTCTTTCCTGCTTTGTCGAAGATTAGTTGACCATAGACCCTCGGGTCTGTTTCTGGGTTCTCTATTTTGTTCCATTGATCTATGTGTCTGTTTTTGTGCCAGTACCATACTGTCTTGATGATTACAGCTTTGTAATAGAGCTTGAAGTCCAAAATTGTGATGCCACTAGCTTTGGTTTTCTTTTTCAATATCCCTGTGGCTATTTGGGGTCTTTTCTAGTTCCATACAAGTTTTAGGATTATTTGATTCAGCTCTGTGAAAAAAGTTGATGGTATTTTGATAGGGATTGCATTGGACATATAGATTGCTCTAAGTAGCATAGACAAATTTAAAATTATTTGTTCTTCCAATCCATGAGCATGGAACATTTTTCCATTTCTTTGTGTCTTCTTCAATTTCTTTTGTGAGTATTCTATAGTTTTCAGAGTACAGATCTTTTGTCTCTTTGGTTAGGTTTATTCCTCGGTATCTTATGGGTTTTGTTGCAATTGTAAGTGGGATAACTCCTTAATTTCTCTGTCTTCTGCATCATTTTTAGTGTATACAAGTGCAACTGATTTCTATGCATTGATTTTGTATCCTGCCCCTGTGCTGAATTCTTATATGAGTTCTGGCAATTTTGTGGTGGAGTCTTTTGGGTTTTCCACATAGAGTATCATGTCATCTGCGAAGAGTGAGAATTTGACTTCTTCTCTGCTGATTCAGATACCCTTTATTTATTTATTTAGTTGTTGTTGTTGCTGTCTGATTGCCGAGGCTAGGACTTCTAGTACTATTTTGCACAACAGTGGCAATAATGAACATCCCTGTCCTGTTCCTGACCTTAGAAGAAAAGCTCTCAGTTCTTCCCCATTGAGAATGATGTGAGCTTTTTGTATATGGCTTTTATGATATTGAGGTATATTCCCTCTATCCCTACACTGTGAAGAGTTTGAATCAGAAAAGGATGCTGAACTTTGTCAAATGCTTTTTCTGAATCTATTGAGAGGATCGTATGGTTCTTTTATTTATGTAGTATATCACAATGATTGCTTTGTGGATGTTGAACCACACTTGCAGCCCAGGAATAAATCCCACTTGGTCATTGTGAATAATCTTTTTAATGTACTGTTGGATACTATTGGCTAGTATCTTGGTGATTTTTTAAAATTTTTTTATTAACATATAATGTATTGAGAATCTTTTTAAATTAAATTAAATTTTAAAGATTTTATTTTATTTATTTGACAGTGAGAGATACAGCCAGAGAGGGAACACAAGAGGGGGCGGGTGGGAGAGGGAGAAGGAGGCTTCCTGCAGAGCAGGGAGCTTGATATGGGGCTTGATCCCAGAATCTTGGGATCATGACCTGAGCTGAAGGCAGACGCTTAACGACTGAGCCACCCAGGTGCCCCCCCATGGCTATTTTTTGAAACAGCCTCAGAAAAATAGGTATTAATTCTTCTTTAAATGTTTGGTAGAATTCCCCTGCGAAGCCATCCGAACTTGGACTCCTGTTTGTTGGGAGATTTTGTTTCAGCTTCAATTTCCCTGCTGGTTTTGGGTCTGTTCAAGTTTTCTACTTCTTCTTGGTTCAGTTTCAATAGTTTATATGTCTGTAGAAAAGTATCCATTTCTTCTAGATTGCCTAATTTTTTGGCATATAGTTGCTCATAATATGTTACTATAATTGTATTTCTTTGGTGTTACTTGTTATCTCTCCTCTTTCATTTATGATTTTATTTACTTGGGTCCTTTCTCTTTTCTTTTTGATAAGTCTGACTAGGGTTTTATCAATCTTATTAATTCAAAGAACCTGTTTCATTAATCTGTTCTAGTGTTCTTTTGATTTCTATTTCATTGATTTGTGCTCTAATCTGTAAATTCTCTTCTGCTGGATTTAGGCTTTATTTGCTGTTCTTTCTCTAGCTCCTTTAGGTATAAAGTTAGGTTGGGTATTTTAGAACTTTCTTGTTTCTTGAGAAAGGCTTGTATTGCTATATACTCCCTTCTTAGGACTGCCTTTGCCGCATCCCAAAGGTTTTGAACAGTTGTGTTTTCCTTTTCATTTGTTTCCATGAATTTTTAAACTTTTTTTAAAAAAGACTTTAATTATTTATTTATTTGACAGCAATATCACAAGTAGGCAGAGAGAGAGAGAGAGGGAAGCAGGCTCCCTGCCGAGCAGAGAGCCTGATGTGGGACTCAATCCCAGGACCCTGGGATCATGACCTGAGCCAAAGGCAGCAGCTTAACCCACTGAGCCACCCAGGCGCCCATGTTTCCATGAATTTTTAAAAATTCTTCTTTAATTTCCTGGTTGACCTTCATTCTTTAGTAGGATGCTCCTTAACTTCCATATGTTTGAGTTCTTTCCAAATTTCCTCTTGTGATTGAGTTCAAATTTCAAAGCATTGAGGTCTGAAAATATGCAGGGAATGATGCCAATCCTTTGGTACTGGTTGAGACCTGATTTGTGACCCATCATGTGATCTATTTTGGAGACTGTTTCATGCAGACTAGAGAAGAATGTGTGTTCTGTTTTGGGATGGAATGCTCTGAATATATCTGTGAACTCCATCTGGTCCAATGTGTCATTCAAAGCCCTTGTTTCTTTGTTGATATTCTGCTTGCAGTGAGTGAGGTGTTAAAGTCCCCTACTATTATCATATTATTATCAATGTGTTTCTTTAACTGTGTTATTATTTTATATAATTGGCTGCTCCCATAGTAGGGGCATACATATTTATAATTGTTAGATCTTCTTATTGGATAGACTCTTTAATTATGATATAGTGTCCTTCCTCATCTCTTATTACAGTTTTTGGTTTAAAATCTAATTTGTCTGATGTAAGAATTATTACCCCAGTTTTATTTTGATGTCCATTAGCATGATATATGGTTTTCCACCCTTTCACTTTCAATCTGGAGGTGGATTTGGGCCTCAAATGAGTCTCTTGCAGACAGCATATCAATGGGTCTTGCTTTTTTATCCAATCTGATACCCTGTGTCCTTTGATTGGGACATTTAGCCCATTACATTCAGAGTAACTATTGATATATATGAGTTTAGTGTCATTGTATTATCTGGAAAGTCACTGTAAAACATACAGATTTTAAGTGTATAGTTTGAAGCGTTTTTTTTTTTAAAGTTTATTTATTTGTTTAGTAATGTCTACACCCAACGTGGGGCTTGACCTCATGACCCTGAGATCAAGAGTTACATGCTGTACCAGCTCAGCCAGCCAGGCCCCCTGTAGTTTCATGAGTTTTTTTTTTTTTTTTCTTTATTTGACTGAGAGAGAGATCACTAGTAGGCAGTGTGGTGCAGGGGGAGCAGGCTCCCTGCTGAGCAGAGAGCCCGATGCAGGGCTCCATCCCAGGACCCTGAGATCATGACCTGAGCTGAAGGCAGAGACTTTAACCTACTGAGCCACCCAGGTGCCCCATTTCATGAGTTTTGATAAATATATAAACCTATGTAACACTTACTTTGGTCAAGATACAGAACATTTCCTTCATCCCCGCAAATATCCTGAAGTCAGTCCTCACCCCCCTATCCCTGTCCTAGAAATTCATGTAAATGGAGTCACACTGTGTGTGATCTCTTATATCTGGCTTCTTCCCTTCAGCATACTGTCTGTGGGATTCATTCATTCATACTGTGATGGGTATTCAGTGGTTCATCTATTTTTTGTTGTTGTGTGGTGTTCCCTTGTATGGACATGCCATTTGTCTATCCATTCTCCTGCAGATGATGGAGACTTTCCCCGTTTGGGCTATCATGAACAAAGTCTTTGTGCAGACATTCCTTGTCATCCAAAGATTTGTGTGTTTCATAGGGAACGCAGCCAGTTGTGCTGCGTTATAAAGTTGTGCGCTCTGCTTCAGGATCACCCTTTAGCCGGGCAAATAGGTGTCAGAATTGCTTTGTTAGTTCTCCCTTGGACCATGGGAGTAACTCGAAGGGCTTAAGAAAAGGCCCTGCTCAGGGAGACATCACTCTGAATTATTGCAGATATGAAAGGAGCAGCTTCTCCTAAAAATATCACTCAGTTTAGAGGCAAAGGGTCCTGCCAGTCAAGGAGGCTGAGGGCAGTTGGAACTACCCACTAAAAAACCAAGAGCCCTTGGGGGCACCTGGCTGGCTCTGGCCCAGTCACTGGAGCGCATGACTCTTGATCTTGGGGTTGAGGGTTCAAGGCCAACACTGGGTTGTAGAGATTACTTAAAATTAAAATTTTAGAGGCACCTGGCTGGCTCAGTTAGTAAGAGCATGTGATTCTTGTTCTCAGGATTGTGAGTTCAAGCCTCATGTTGGGCATGGAGCCTACTTAAAAAAAAAAATAACTGAAAGTAATATAAAAGAAGCAAACAAACAGAAGAATTGACAGCTCAGGTGATTTCACCGAATTTCAATTTCCTGTTCTCAGCATCCCAAATGCCTGGCCCTGTCATCTGTCCCTCTCCTACGGGCCATTTCCTCATGGATTCTTCCTCCCCTGCTATCCCCCTCCAACCCTTCCCCCTGTGCTGTTGGAAGCTCTAGTTTCTTGGTGAGGAAAGTTTCCATCAGTCTCAGGATCTTCAAAGGACTCTCTTGCTATCTCCTTCCTTGCCCTGAGGAGCGGCTTTCCCATAAAGAGGCCCTTTCCCCTGTAGCCTCTGAGCCGAAGGAGCATGTCTTCCAAATCCAAGTACCTCGCGGTTCAGAAACAGAGCACGGTTTTCCCTGCTTTTGTGCCTGCTTCCAGACCATTCCTCTTTTTTCCTCATGAAAATTCCATTTTGAGGCTCATGCCATCTGGCCATAATCTGCGACCCCACATCTTATAGTCTGCTCGAAGTTCTACCATGACCCTGTATAGATAACCCATTCAATAGTTTAGCCTATTTTTTCCCTTAAAAAAATTGAGGGGCGACTGGGTGGCTCAGTGGGTTAAAACCTCTGCCTTCGGCTCATGTCATGATCCCAGGGTCCTGAGATTGAGTCCTGTATTGGGCTCCCTGCTCAGCAGGGAGCCTGCCTCCCTCTCTCTCTATCTGCCTCTCTGCCTACTTGTGATCTCTGTCTGTCAAATAAATAAATAAAATCTTTAAAAAAATAATGTATAGAAAATTGAGATGTAATTGGCATATAATAGTGTGTACATTTAAAAAAATTTTTTTTTTAATTTGAAAGAGGGGCCCCTGGGTGGCTCGGTGGGTTTAGCCTCTGCCTTCAGCTCAGGTCATGATCCCAGGACCCTGGGATCGAGCCCTGTGTCAGGCTCTCTGCTTACCAGGGAGCCTGCTTCCCCCCATCCCTGCCGCCTCCCTCTCTGCCTACTTGTGATCTCTGTCAAATAAATAAATAAAATTTTTATTTTTTTTAATTTTTAAGATTGTATTTATTTGTCAGAGAGAGAGAGAGAGAATGCACAAGCAGGCAGAGTGGCAGAGAGTGAAGCAGGCTCCCTACGGAGCAAGGAGCCCGATGCAGGACTTGATCCCAGGACCCTGGGATCATGAACTGAGCTGAAGGCAGCGGCTTAACCGACTGAGCCACCCAGGCGTCCCAATAAATAAAATTAAAAAAAATTTTTTTTTTTTGAGAGAGAGCACAAGCAGGGGGAGCAGCAGAAGGAGAGGGAGAGACAGGCTCCTTGCTGAGGACCCCAGGATCATGACCTGAGCCCACGGCAGATGCCTAACTGACTGAGCCACCCAGGTGCCCTAACATTGTGTAAGTTTAAGGTGTACTCGCCTACCCACAGCTTTGGGTTGTATTGTCTTAGAAAGAGATAATTAAAACAGAGAGTTGATCATTTCATGGCCAGGTTGACTAGCAAGATATTGTAACAATATACATTACAATAAAAAATACTATAAAAACATACAAATTTCACCACAAGTCTCAGCATTATTAAATTTTATTATTGTAGTTAATGGAATAGGTGAGAAATGGCTTCTCTGTGTCAGTTTTAATTTAATGTTCTTTGCTTATTAGTGAGCTTGAACCCTTTCCCCAAAAAACTATTTCCTAATCTTCAGTTTCTTCTTGTGTGAACTGTGTGCTCATGTTCTCTGATGCTCTGGTCCATCCTTTCAAAGAGCCTGGGAGTGCCTGGAGGTCTGTCTGGAACTTTGACACCACAGAAAAATTTAACCATTGGCAGGATATGGATCCCAACATTGATTTCTGGCAAGGGATTCTAATTCTGATTGAAGTGTTCAGTCAACTTAAAGGAACTTCAGCTCAGGGATCTTCAACGATCACCATTTCATCCTGCCACCTTTACTTTCTTTTTTCTTTTTTAAGATTTTATTTGAGGGGCCCCTGGGTAGCTCAGTGGGTTAAGTGTTGTCTTCGGCTCAGGTGGTGATCCCAGGGTCCTGGGATGGGCTCCCTACACAGCAGGGAGTCTGCTTCTCCCTCTCTCTCCACCCCTCCCCCTGCTCCTACTTGCGTGCTCTCAAATAAGGAAATAAAATCTTTTTAAATATTTTGAGAGGAGAGGGAAAAAAAGAGAGTAAGGGGTGGGAAAGAGGGGGAAGGAGAAGGACAAGTAGACTCCATGCCGAGTGCGTAGCGTGATGCGGAGCTCGATTTCAGGACCCTGAGACTGAGACCTGAGCGAAATCAAGAGTCAGATGCTCAACCCAGTGAGCCACCCGGGCGCCCCTCATCCTGCTGCCTTTAAACGAATGGTTGGGTGTAAAGGCCAGCACCAGGAGGGGGGATGATCTGTGCAGGGGGAGGAACGTGTTCAAAATCTGTGTCAGTCCCGAGGAGTTCCTTAGGCTCTCTGACTCATGTCTCAGATCTGCATCTAGAAGACTGCGAAGTCTCGTAAACAGTCAAGAATGTTTTCTGGAGGATGGTTTCTTCAGTGATTTGCTCTAAATTGGCCATTCTGAGGCTTCAGGAGCTAAACAGAAGTACACTGGCATGAGAACTGACACCATATGAGGTTCAGGGTGGAGAGACCTAGGAGTCATCCCTCCTCTTCCTCCCCAGATCTTACGTTCCATCAATCACTACCTTTCGCCTAGTCTACCTGCTAAATATCCCTTCAGTACATCTACTTTTTTTTAAGATTTTATTTATCTGACAGAGAGAGACACAGCAAGAGAGGGAGCACAAGCAGGGGCAGAGGGAGATGGGGAAGCAGGCTTCCCACTGAGCAGGGAGCCCCGTGCAGGGCTTGATCCCAGGACCCTGGGATCATGACCTGAGCTGAAGGCAGCTGCTTAACTGACTAAACCTCCCAGGTGCCCCCCAAATGAGTAATTTAACAAGTGCCAATCAGACCATGGTATGCTATTGTTTAAAACCCTCCAAGAGAGATGCATGACTCACTCAGTGGGTAGAGTATGCAACTCTTGACCTCGGGGTCGTGAGTTTGAGCCCCACATTGAGGGTAGAGATTACTTACAAAAACAAAACAACCTTCTAAGAGCTTTTCAGTGCCCTTAGAATAAAACCTCAACATCTGCGATGTGTTGCAGAAGACCCCGCAGGAGCTATTATCCCCCCCCGGCCCCCCCGCCCCCCTTCCCACCATGCCTCCTGCTTTGTCCCCAGCACTCTGCTCTCTCCCTTCTCTGATCCGCTCATGCAGGAATCCCCTTCAATTCCTTGGTCCCCTGTCACATGCCTCCTCCCCCTCTGCGGTGCCTGTTTTCATTCCCTTCATCTGGCTAACTTGTAGTCATCCTTCAGATTTCAGCCTAAATATTACTTCTTGAGGAAAGCCTGCCCCAGTCACCCAAGATGCCCGGAGCCCATTAGTGATGCTGGTTCGCACGCTTCTGATGATGGAATTCTTTATTTGTGTAACACCTTGTCTCGTCCATTAGAATATTAGCGACTTACAGTAGGATGTCATTGGTCAGTTTCCAAAGGGGTTTGTTCCAGGCTGATTTAACCTTTGAAACAAGTTTCTTAATGACATTGACAAATGACAAATGACATTGAAATTTTCAGCGGCATCTCTTAAATATTCTACAGGGTCACAAAACATGAAGCAGTGGTTGTCTGTCGGCTGTCACAGCTCCGGTGAAGTCACTAGGTGTTACTACACTGGTGAGTATAGAAGAGACATCACACTGGAGAAGGAGAAGCAGCTTCTTGCTGGCAGATTCAATAGCTAAATGGCAGGGAGTGTCATAGGGTCCAGACCATTTAGTGTGGAAGGGCTCCCCTTCTCCTTCTCTTTTCCCTCGCCTGCCCCTCCCCTTTTGTTTTAAGGAGAGAACTATGAGTGTTTATACAGCTGGGGGGAAAAAGGAGCCGATAGAAAGGAGGCAAATGAAGGTGCTAGAGAAAGGATAATTGAACAGCAGCTCAGTTATTCCACAAACATTTATCAGACATCTGCAGTGTGCCGGGCACTTCGTTAATCAATAGTGACACAAAGATGAATAAGACGCAGTCCTTGGACTCGAGGGACTCACAGGAAGAGAAATGACACACAAATAGATAATGCTATTAACTATATGAAGCCTAGTGACAGATATGTCCAGTCTCTATACAGAATCACATGCGAAGAAATATTAGTTGGCATCTAAAAATAATCGCAAAGCAACTTCATTTTTTTTAAAAGATTTTATTCATTTCTTTAACAGAGACAGATCACAAGTAGGCAGAAAGGCAGGCAGAGAGAGAGGAGAAGCAGGCTCCCTGCCGAGCAGAGAGCCCAATGTGGGGCTCGATCCCAGGACCCTGAGATCATGACCTGAGCCAAAGGCAGAGGCTTTAACCCATTGAGCCACCCAGGCGCCCTGCAAAGCAACTTCAAATCTCATTGCAATCTCTTGAGGAAGATGCCAAAGGGGGAATTACATAGATGATTTATAAGAAACCTTCTTCTTGGGGTGTCTGTGTGGCTCAGTGGGTTAAGTGATTGCTTTTGGCTCAGGTCATGATCCTGGAGCCCCAGGATCGAGTCCCTCATCAGCTCCCAGCTCTGTGGGGAGTCTGCTTCTCCCTTTGACCTTCTCCCCTCTTGTGCTCTCTCTCTCTCAAATAAATAAAATCTTTTAAAACAACAACAACAACTACAACAACAAAACCCATCTGCTCTCATCAGCTGGAAATTCCTCTTCCTATCCAAAGTAAACCAAATTATTCAAGACTTGGCCCTTCAATCCTACCTTTTTCCTATTATTCTGATGATCTGGGAACCTAACAGGCACAGACAGAACCTTCCTTAGCAGGTGAAAGGAAAAGAAGAGACTGTGGATATTCACATATGATCATTATTGCTATTACTATTAGTATTTATGGCATGATAGATCTTCTTTATTGTAATTTTTAATTTTTTTTAATTTTTAAAAGATTTTATTTATTTATTTGACAGACAGAGATCACAGGCAGGCAGAGAGGCAGGCAGAGAGAGGAAGGGAAGCAGGCTCCCTGCTGAGCAGAGAGCCTGATGCGGGGCTCGATCCCAGGACCCTGGGATCATGACCTGAGCCGAAGGCAGAGGCTTTAACCCACTGAGCCATCCAGGAGCCCCTATTGTAATTTTTTAAAAAGATTTTTATTTATTTAAGTGATCTGTACACCCAATGTGGGGCTCAAACTTACAGCCCTGAGATCAAGAGTGACATGATCTCCTGACTGAGCCAGCCAGGCATTCCAGTTTTATTGTAATTTTAATTTTTAAAATATTTATTAATTATTTTTAAAAGATTTTATTTATTTGAGAGAGAGAGAGAGAGAGAGAGCGCGCACAAGCAGGGCGGCAGAGGGAGAGAAACAAGAGGTTCCACGTTGAGTAGGGAGCCTGACAGGAGGTTCGATCCCAGGACCCTGAGATCATGACCTGAGCCAAAGGCAAAAGCTCAACTAACTGAGCCACCAGGCACCCCGTTTTTATTTTTTAAAAATATTTATTTATATATTTGGTGGGGGGCAGAGGGAGAGAGAGAATCTCAAGCAGACTTTCTCCTGAGCCCAGAGCCTGACTTGGGGCTTGAGGCCATGACACCGAGATCATGACCTGAGCCAAAATCAAAAGTCAGATGCTGGGGCGCCTGGGTGGCTCAGTGGGTTAAGCCGTTGCCTTCGGCTCGGGTCGTGATCTCAGGGTCCTGGGATCGAGCCCCGCATCGGGCTCTCTGCTCGGCGGGGAGCCTGCTTCCTCCTCTCTCTCTGCCTGCCTCTCTGCCTGCTTGTGATCTCTCTCTGTAAAATAAATAAATAAAATCTTTAAAAAAAAAAAAAAGTCAGATGCTTAACGTATTGTACTACCCAGGTGCCCCTTAAGTTGAAGTATATATATACATATATATATTTCATATACACATATGAATTACATGTGTATATTTCATATACATGTATGGATATATATGTAACACATATATTATATATATATAATAATGAACTATTATTACTATCTTCCTGTCAAAGACAAAAAACGATGTGGTAAGGGAAGCAAGGGAATCTGAGGGAATGAGGAGCAAACAGAGAGGACCATCATCAAGGGTGATAGGGAGTTAGCCAGGAAGAAAGGAGGGGAGAGGCATTTCAGGCCCAGTGAACAAGATATGCCCAGGCCTGGGGATGGGAGATAGCATGTGAGGCTGAGGGGGGCGGGAGGGACTGAGGATATACATGGGGAAAGGAAGAGGGGGTCTGTGTTTTTTGGAGGAATGTTAAGGAAGAACTAGAAGTAGGTGAGAAATCTCCACTGGAAGGCCTTGGTTTCTGCATTGAGCTTATTATTTTTTTAAAGATTTATTTATTTATTTGAGAGAGGGGGAGGGGCAGACGGTGAGGGAGAAAGAGAATCTCAGGCCAGCTCCACGGTGAGCGCAGAGCCCAAAGCGAGGATCGATCCCATGACCCTGAGATCATGATCTGAGCTGAAATCGAGTTGACTGCTTAACCGACTGAACCACCGAGGCGCCCCTTGCCTCAAGGTTATTTTCGTACGGAGACAGAAGAGGCTCCAGAAAAATAAAGGATTTGCTAGACAGCCATCAAGACATGGCCACAGGGACCTCAGAGCTGCAAGAAGTCTTGCCAATGTGAACTCAGACTAGGTGCGCTGGCCTGTCTTGACTTGATTGGATTTACTTCTTCAGCAACGTTTTATGGCCGGGGGTATAGACAGAGGGGATGGTCAGAGGGTGGAGGACGGTAGCACAGCCTCTGAAACTGGTAGGCACAGAGTTTAAGTTTGTTGAGTCATCGTCCTAAAACCCAGTGGAGCAGAGAAACGAGTGTGGACAGAGGCGACTGGGGTACAAGGTAGACCAGGGCAGGATGACTATGTTACATTTGTTTACCTTCCATTGTAGCCATGGAAACCTTCAGGGATCAAGGGGAAAGACACATGGCACAGGCAATTGGCTAGTTTAATCCAGCAAACATTTACCCGGTACAGGCTCGGAGTAAGGTGCTGTGGGGTCTGTCAAGATAAGTCAGCTGCCTTTAGGGTGCTTCAGGTCTTAAAAAATAATACTGTACAAAGCATTACTTTTGTGAAGGCGGCGATGGAGACACAAAGAGACATAGCACTGCAGAGAGAGAATTTCAATGACTGAAAGCCAGGGAAGGCTTTGGGGCAGAGAGCATTGGAGGTGAATTTTCAGCATGGCCATGTATTTGAAGCTTGGCTTTATTGGTAGGTAGGAATCTTCAAAGGGTAGGAACATTTTGGGCGAAAGTGCAGAGGTGGAGGGCCCCAGATGCACAGATTAGAGCATTTAGGAGATGGTCAATTTATGTGGCTACAGGAATAGCTTGGCCTGTGGGGAAATAGCCTGGAAACATATATCTGAGTTGATTTATGAGGGACTTTGAATGTCCGGCAGAGAGCTCTCAAGATCTCCCTGTAGAGAGATACACCCATTTGCAAAGATAAACTGCAGATTTTTGAGTGCGGAAAGGTGACATGATTCTATCACTGTTCTAAGCACCCCTACAACTGTTGAAACATACAAGATTATGTACCAAAATAGCTTCCTGTTCAGCTGAAAAGAGAGATTTTAATTACATAATTAAATTCATTAATAGGGGAAAGGGACTCTTCCTTCCCAGGGCCAGCCATGACCCCCTTCCAATTTTATAAACAGATTGAAAAACAAGACGCAAAAAATCAAGTCTCCAGATATCCATCTCTGGGAAAACTGAAGTAAATACTGACACAGGCTTGTTTTGTTTTCCCAAGAGAGCTCTCCCAAGCGATTTCTCTAATTATCTAGAAAAAAAAAAATTTTTTTTTAAACTTGTTTTTCTCTTTAGAGTACAGCTGAGCTGAAGGGAAAACTGAAGTATTGCTTTAGGTTCTCCAGCTTTGGTTTGGCTGCAGTATTAGTCCCTGAGGGACGCTCTCTGAGGTCTCTAAGCTAGGTGTCCCTAGACGTTTGCTCACAGCAACAAGAGGGGCGCTTAGAAGAAGTGGGAGATACTGGCGTTCTACAAAAGGGTTGATTTTCAAAGAAAAAAGGCGGCTTGGGCGCGGTTCTATCGCTTTAGTATATACGTAGGAAAAGTAATTGAGGTGGAAGCCGTTGCCTTCGCTTCTCGTCGGGACCTCTGCACCTGAAAGCGTCAGAGCAACACACCCATGGAGGGACAGTGGGTCCCTACTCTCCCGCCCTCCTCACTCGGCCTTTAATTCCGCCAGGCTCCCAGAGGGACTGTTTCAGCTACAGCCTAGCGCGCCCCACAGCCAATAAGAAGCCAGGACTCTCCACCCGTCTCGGATTTTCACCAATCGGCGTCCAGAACTTTAGCCTGCTAGCGGCGTCTTGGTTGTCAGAGAAGGGAGGCAAGCCCCCTTAGAGTTGCCAGCAAAGGACATGGCCGCGGCCCCTGGAGGAGGGGACGCGAAGTGAGGAGGGGGCAGGGAGGGAAGAGGACGCGGTAGAGGAAGACAGCCCCCGGGGCCCCGGTAAGTACGAGAAGGCCCGTGGCCCGAAGCAAGGGGAGCAGGGAAGCAAGGGGGCATGGGGCTTGGCCTTCCACGCCCTCTGGATGCTTGGCCAAGGAGAGAGGAGTCTGGGGTCTGCACCCAAGAAATGGCCCCGGGGGATCTCTTCGAAAGGGGAGTCAAGGAACGGGTTCTTGCCTCCAGCTCCTGGCCGTTTCCTTTCCCCAGGTGCTCACACCTGCCCTTGGGGCCTGGCTTGGCCCCTTGGGGGTCCCACGTCAGATCGAAGCCTCCTGCCAACAATGAATCCCTGTCCCAAGGTTGTGGTGTCTGGGCCCTGGTTCAGGGGGCTTCCAGCGCTAATGCCCAGCATACTTACGGGCCTCTGGGGTCCCGCACCCCCCGCCCCAGTTCAGACCGTTGTGCCCCTTGCGAGCTCTCAGCTGCTGCCCGGGCCCTCGTGCTGACCCTGTCCAGGCGGATGGAGCCGAAGGCCCTTAAACCTGAGCGGCGACGGTGCAGTCGGATCGCGCCCTGCCTTTTTTTTTTTTTTTTTTTTTCTCCCTTCTGTCTTTCCACAAACGTTTAAAGACTCCTTAGAAGCAACTGTAGGAACATACTTGTCATCCTGCAAACCGACTGATGTGCTGTGCGCTGTGCCGTCCTTCCCCTGCCTCACACCCCTAAAGTCCGGTCTGGCAGCCCCTCGCGTGGCGCGGTGCGAGCCCCTGCCGGCTGCCCGGGGCCAGATGCCAGGGAAACCCTGCCCTCCTTTCATTGGTGTGGAGCCACAGGCTGCCCTTCGGCGTGTTCGTAGGTTTGGTCACGTGCTGCTACATCCCACCCTCTCTTCCGAGTTTTTGTGTGGCTCTAGGGGAAAAAAGGAGGGAGCTTTGTACGGAATCTAGTTTTCCTGCGAGCCTGTGATTTTTGCATCAGAGGAGATCAGAGTTTTCTCATGCTTTGTCCAACACACACCGCTTTAGCCACATACTTCAGTCATCCCCCGGGTCTTCTGGGACTGGTGGAAGTGGGGAGGGAGGAGTTTTCACGTTTTTATTTCAGGAAGGCGGAGAATAACTTTTGGGAGAGGCAAAGGGGCAGGGCCAGGGTCACCTGGAGCCAGGACTGGAACTCTGAAGTCCAGATTCACAAGTTCTTTGTCCACCGGATCAGTCGTTTTCTAGGTATGACTGAGAAGTCAAGTTCCTTAACTTCTCTGAGCTTCTTGTAGAGTGATCTCTTGCATTAGAGCTAGGATGTGGAGGCTCTCTGTCTCTAGGTATATATATAGCACGGGAGGCTAGCACTTACTAGGTTCTTGCATTCCTTATATGTAAGTAACCAGCATGTAGTTCCCTGGCTGGTTTCTTGTATTAATATTTATTGTGGTCTTTCTATATATTTGGGGGTGAAATGATTTCAGTGATTCTCATTTGAGAGGGCAGAAAGGCAGGGAGTCAGAGCAAGGTAGCCCTTTCTTCCATTTTGGGGTGGAACAATTGTAATGTTGTTGTAGTGTTATTAATGGGGGTGGGTTTTGTATAATAACAGTGTGGAGGCAGAAAGAGCTTGAGAACCACGGAAGGAAGAAGAAATACCATTCTGGTGTGTCTTTATGGTAATCTTGGCAAAAGAAGGGCTGCCCTTAGTATTCTAAGAGGTCTATTCTAAGAGGTAGTTTACAATTTTTTAAAAAATGCAATGACACAGGTAAAAGTTCATCATCTAGAATCCAATAAAAATGGTCCTTGGAATAAAAAAGTTTGCAAATCACTCTACAAATCAGAACACATCAGAATGTAGCCTATTATTAACCCTGGAACAGGGGCAGCATGTTAAATAAAATCCACAAATTCTCTGAAGTCTTATTTTAGCTGGTGTGTTAGCTTTAACTTCCTTGTTCACTGGTTCTTTTTGTTACAACTTCAAATAGAGATACTGGTGGATACCAAGGAGCAGTTCCTTCACGAGGGAGGCGAAGTACAAACCATCCCCTTGATAATCAGCCACCAAATAATTGAGAGTTAACTGCCCTTGAACTTCCCCATCCCCTACCCTGCCCCTTGTTTTTGTGGTGACCCGACATCAGAAGATTAGACCGGGAGAGCCAGGGCTGGGCGGTGAGATGGAAGAAAACAGAAAGCCCTCACATTTCTATTTTGAGGAGTTGCTAGGGAGTGCCAGCTCCAAGTGTTGAGAATCAGCCTTTTGGAAAGCTTAACTCCTGCTGAACTAATGAGAAGTGAAGGTCATGATCCTTTTGGTTCTTCCCCACTGCTCTTTCCCTAATGCTGGGCTTGGGAAACAATTTCTATAGGGAAGGAGAGGGCGCTCATGTAAATACTACCTACATAGGAGGCTTTCTTGAACCTTACCTGGTGAGTGGAGGATGAGCTCTTACAACCAGTCGGAGCTGGAAAGACACAGCCTCGAAATCCATCGCTGGTGTCCAAGTGAGAAGGTTCTAGGTCATGGTTGGCACTTCTCCACTGGTAAATGTGTGTCAGTATTTTTTATCTTGTTATTGTGTCAGTGATGTTTCCTTGAGAGTGTCTTTCTTTACCTAGAAGCTAGCCTCCTTTAAAACTATTGTTCGAACCCTGGTTTCCAAGCCTGGATCGGTTTCTTAGTTAACACAGGTGAACTAAAGGGTAGGCCAAAGCTGTAGCAGGAATGTTTTTCTTCCGGAACTGACCCGCCAGCCAAAATGTGTGGTTTGATGATCAGGGGTTTGTGTAATGATAAGCTTTGCCTGTGACTGCTGAGATGGTAGTAAACAGTGCTGGTCACGTGGCGCAGCAAGTAGGGTAAGGGCCCCTTTAGAGCCGCCAGGATGCCTGCCTCAAGCTGGGCCCATCACACGCTGATTGCTCTGGGTTTCCCTAGCCCCAGAGACCCGATTGGTGGGGGAGCCAGGGGTGCCCAAGGAAAGGAGACCCTTTCAGGGCTTCAGGCAGCCTTTGGGAAACCAGAAATCTCAGAATAATTATATGAACCCAGTTTTCTTAATTTCAGTATCCTTTTGAGAAAGAGGTGCATGGACAGCAATATTCCTCAGTAGGGAGGTGAACAGAAAATATTGGGAGATACTGGGAAAAGATATACACTGGAGAGAAAATCAAAGGTGTGTTTAAAAGAGCATCGATATCCTTAAAGGGGAGAATATTGTTCAGTCAGGTAAGCCAGAGCTAATGGCTTATTCAGAATCAGAAGTCAGTGATTTTTTGTTATTGTAGTAAAATACACATAACAAAAAATTGACCGGTTTAACCAATTTAGTCCATTAACACTGTTGTGCAGCCGTCCGTACCGATCTAGCTCCAGAACTTTTTCATCTACCCAAACTGAAACTCTGTCCCCATTATCACTACATCCTCATTCCCCCTCCTGCCCCCAGGTCCCTGCAACCACCATTCTACTTTGTTGCCCGTATGAGTTTGATTACTCCAGGAACCTCAAATAAGGGGACTCCTACAACGTCTGTCCCTTAGTGTAAGGTCATTAAGGTTTATCCGTGTCCTAGCAAATAGCGTCATAGTCTTCCTTTTTAAGGCTGAGTAATATTCCTTTGTATGTGTGGATCACATTTTATTCATCGATTTGTCTCTGGACGGACACTTGGGTTGCTCCTATCTCTTGGCTATTGTGAATAATGCAGCTATGAACGTAAGTGTCCGCATAGGTGTTGGAGTCCCTGTTTTCACTTCATTTGGGCATATATCCAGAAGTGACAGGTTGCTAACTTTCTAAAGATCCATTTGATACATTCACATGATTTGAAAATCAAAAGGTACAAAAATAGATACAGTCCAATTTCTCCCCGCCTGCTCTTGTCCCCAGCCACTCAGTTCCAACCTAATAATTTTTTTTTTTTTTTTTTTTTTTGTGGTGGCTTGTGCTTTTGGTATTAAAGAGATCTAAACCAAAGCCACCGAGATTGTCTCCTATCTTTTCTTACAGTCTTACATTTAGGTGTAGGATCCATTTTTAGTTAATTTTTGTATAGAGCGCAAGCTGTGTCTCCAAGTTCTTCTTTTTTTAATCTGATGGTTCGATTTTTCCGGTGCAGTCTGTTGAAAAGACTACCTTTTCTCCACCGAACTGCCTTTGCAGCCTTCTCAAAAATCAATTGGTCATATATATCTAAATCTATTTTTGGATTTTCTATTACAGGGTCAATACCACATTGCCTTGATGACAGTAGTTTTATTAACCTTGAAGTCAGGTGGTGAAGACCTTTCAAACTTTCTTCCCTTGGGGTAGTCTGTTCTAAGTGGGACTGAGCATCTTTTTTTTTTTTTTTAAGATTTTATTTATTTGTTTGACAGAGAGAGAGATTACAAGTAGGCAGAGAGGCAGGCAGAGAGAGAGGGGGAAGCAGGCTCCCTGCCGAGCAGAGAGCCCGACTCGGGGCTCGATCCCAGGACCCTGGGATCATGACCTGAGCCGAAGGCAGAGGCTTAACCCACTGAGCCACCCAGGCGCCCCTGGACTGAGCAACTTTTCATGTGTAGTAGCTGCTGGATTTCCTGATCTCCTTGTCTCTCAGGGTTAGAAGACATCGTAAAAGGTTATCTCTTATTTGCTACCTAATGTTTTATCTCCATAATTTCCCAACCTCTGCTTGGATCCGTGCAGTGCCGGGGAACTCATTGCCCCTCAGGGAAGCCTGTTCCATTTTTGTTTTTTATACAACTCTAATCATATAAATTCATGTTGAATCCCGGTCTGCCCCCCTGGTGTAAGTCATTGATAAAAATATTGATTAGGACCCACCAAGGATGGAACCCTGAAGCTTGTTATTAACAACCTCCCTCCAGCTGAATGAACATCAGTCCATCAGTTAGTTCCCTTTGGGCACAGCAACTCAACTGAGTACCGTCCACCCCATTGTGTTTTCGGTGGAAAGCACAGCTAATGAATATGGTGTTGGAAGGAATTAGAAGGGCAGCGGACTCCTCAGCTCGCCCTCAACCTGAACCTTGGGCACCCTCTTAGCTCTTTCTGATGCTGGTTCTGAACTTGGCAGTAGGAAGCATCCATCCCTTTGTTTCCATGGCTACTATGCTGCCTCTGTCTAGAGACTCGTCATGGCAAAAAGATTACTATAATTTTCTTCTAGTTTTTCTGCTTGTAATTTCTTTCCTTCCCCCTGATCCATTCTCTACCCTCTTAAAATACTGGGACCCGCTCAGGAACCTCCAGGGACTCCCCAGGGTCACTTTGTTTTGGCCTTCATTCATCTGTGCATTTTGGTCCCTGACTCCCCCTCAGTGTCGCTTCATTTCTTCTCTCTGACTTAATTCTGCTCTAATTGAACATATTAGATCACCACCTTTTTTTTGTGGGGGGGGGGGAGCTTGAACTCACGACCCTGAGATCAAGATCCAAGCTGAGATCAAACGTCAGATGCTTAACCAACGGAGCACCCAGGCATCCTGAAAAAAAACATCTTTCAAAAAGGCTCCATGCTTTTCTTCCTTGGTGCCTTTGTTGAGATTTCTAGTTCTTGCTTTGGGTGGTTCTCCCTCTTCTCCCTCTGAAGCTTTCCTAAGTGCACTCTGTGGGCTTTGGCGGTGGCTGCTGCTGCTGCTGCTTCTTCTTCTTTTTAAGATTTTAATTATTTAAGGGCACCTGGGTGGCTCAGATGGTTAAGCATCTGCCTTTGGCTCAGGTCATGATCTCTGGGTCCTGGGATTGAGCCCCGCATCGGGCTCTCTGAGGCATTATTTCCACAGGATAAAATGCACCTACTTAAGTATACAGTTCAAAGAGTTTTGACAAATGTACCTACCCTTGTAACCAGCACCCCCAGTCAAGGTTTTGAACAAAAAACCCCTGTGCCCTTGGCAGTCTTTCCCTCCTGGTGACCCCAGGTAACCCCTCATCTGCTTATTGTCACTATGGATTAATTTTGCCTGTTCTAAGTTTTATGGAAACAGGGTCGTATGCCGTGTACACTTTTGTGCTCCTTTCACTCGCCAAATTTTTTTTTTTTTTTTAGATTTTATTTATTTACTTGACAGACAGAGATCACAAGTAGGCAGAGAGGCAGGCAGAGAGAGAGGAGGAAGCAGGCTCCCCGCTGAGCAGAGAGCCCGATGTGGGGCTCGATCCCGGGACCCTGAAATCATGACCTGAGCCGAAGGCAGAGGCTTTAACCCACAGATCCACCCAGGCGCCCCTCGCCAAATGTTTTTGAGATTCAACCACATTGTCATGTGTTTCAGTACCTCATTCCGTCTGGTTGCCGGGCAGAATTCCATTGTATGGGTATACCACAGTTCATTCACGTGTGAATGGACACTTGGATCGTTTCCAGCTTGGGGCTGTTTTGAATAAAGATGCTATGAACATTTGTATACAGTTCTTTTTGAGGAAGTATGTTTTCATTGCTGGGACATCTAGTGAGTGGATACTTCGCTTTAAGAGAACCTGCCAAAATGTCTTCCAGAGTGGGTGCGCCCATGATGTTCCCACCTGCAGTTTCTGAGCTCCTGTCCTCACCAACAGGAAATATGGTCAGTCTTTTCCATTGTAGTCATTCTGATGGGTGTGTACGGATACTGGGGGCACTTGGGTAGCTCAGTGAGTTAAGTATCCGACTCTTGATTTCGGTTCAGGTCATGATCTCAGGGTTATGGGATCAATATATTAATATAAATGTTAGGGGCACCTGGGTGGCTCAGTGGGTTAAAGCCTCTGCTTTTGGCTCGGGTCATGATCCCAGGGTCCTGGGATCGAGCCCCGAGTCAGGCTGTCTGCTTGGCGGGGAGCCTGCTTCCCTTCCTTTCTCTCTGCCTGTCTCTCTGCCTACTTGTGATCTCTGTCAAATAAATAAATAAAATCTTAAAAAAACATATATATATATATATATATATAAATGTTAGCATTTAACTTAATTATTTAAACATTAAATGTTAATATTAATATTGAGTCTTCCAACCCATGAACATGGCATATCTCTCCATTTATTTAGGTCTTGAATTTCTCTCCATTTATTTAGGTCTTGAATTTCTCTCAACAGTGTACAGGCCTTACATATTTGTTTTTAAAAGCCTTTCCTAAGTATTTGCTGTATTTCAACATAGCATATAGGAATTTTGTATTTTGACCTTGTAACTTGTAATGTTGCATACTTATTTATTCTATCCCTTAGAATTTTTCCCATATGAGCTAGTCTTCTGCAAATAAAGACTTTTTTACGTATTTCTTTGCAATCTCTATACCTTTCTTTTTTTTTTCTTCTCCTTATTTATTTATTTTTTTTAAAGTAAGCTCCAGGCCTAGCGTGGGGCTTGAACTCATTACCCCAAAATCAAGAGTCCCATACTCTGCCTGCTAAACCAGCCAGGCACCCCTTTTCTCCTTACTTTTGAGTCTTTATTCTTCACCTAGGTGGCACTTTGTTCATATTTCTTGTTTCCTGGTGATAGTAATGGCAAGTATTTAGTAAGACTTACTATATGCTAAATACTGTACTAGATCCTCTGCTAATAATATTTTATGTTATTCTTGTTGCTTCTTTGTGAAATAAGCATCATTCTCTGAACGAGGACACTGAGGCCCAGGGAGACAAGTAATTTGCCAAGGGCATCTGATACATGCTGGAGCCAGGATTTGAACCAGGGGTATTTGAATTTGAACCCTGTGCTTCATCTCACAACGGACCAGGGGTAGAACTGGCCCTTTAAGGGTCTAGCTCCTGGTTTCAGATCAGATAGTTGAGGACCGTTCTTTCCCAGAAGCCCACGTATGGAGTGATGGGAAAACAGAGACTCTTAGAGAAATGTCCTGCTCCTGGCTGCCCTCTCTGAACGCTGTGGTTCCAGCTGGCCGCAGAGTTATTTCACTCCTGTTGTGCTGGGAGAAGGAGCCAAGCGCCATCCCCATCTGGCTTCTGGTGCCTTGCCCTGTGTGGCCACTACCTCATCTAGCCCCTGGTGGGAGGGGGTGCTCGGGGACCTTGAGCTGAGCTCGTAAACAGGCCTGGGCCGCGTGAGTCAGAGCGGCCTTGGGGAGCCGTGGATTGTCCTCTCAGGATCCCGTTTCAGTCGGCTGCCAAAGACCAAATGTCACAGCATTTCGAGGCTGCTTGCAGTGTCGCTGTCTGTGTCTGACCCTCTGCGGCTAGCTCACTCCGCTCCGAAAGCCCTGGCTGTGGACCCCAGGGGTTGGGAGAGATGTGGAAGCGCCAGCCCATGAGGGCAGCGCTGGGGACGCCTTGTAAGGAATGACGGGGTTTTGGAGTGGGATCGGTGGCCGCGGAGCCTTGGTGTCCTGGCTGGGGTCTCTGGACACAACTTTTTTTTGTTCCTAGACTACTCTTTTATGGGTCAGTTCTCCTGGGCTTCTGACCAGCTCCACTTTCCGAGGCTTTGCTGCAGCCCCAGAAGGCACCGCCCCCCGCCGCAGGTTAGCGCCTTCTCCCCAAGCAGTCCCTGGGCCCCAAACCAGATTACTCAGGGGCCCTCTACCCAAACCCTCCCTGGCCTGAAAATCTTTTTTGGTTTTTTTTTAAGATTTTATTTATTTATTTGACACAGAGAGATCACAAGTAGGCGGAGCGGCAGGCAGAGAGAGAGGAAAGCAGGCTCCCTGCTGAGCAGAGAGCCCGATGCGGGGCTGTATCCTAGGACCCTGAGATCATGACCTGAGCCGAAGGCAGCAGCTTAACCCACTGAGCCACCCAGGCGCCCTGGCCTGAAATTCTTTTTTTT
Organism: Lontra canadensis; assembly: GCF_010015895.1. Lineage (NCBI taxonomy): Eukaryota > Metazoa > Chordata > Mammalia > Carnivora > Mustelidae > Lontra > Lontra canadensis. The sequence continues at coordinate 5,610,876 of NW_022631035.1, read as the reverse complement.
TTTTTTTTAAGATTTTATTTATTTATTTGACAGACAGAGATCACAAGTAGGCAGAGAGGCAGGCAGAGAGAGAGAAAGAGGGAAGCAGGCTTCCTGCTCAGCAGAGAGCCCAATGCGGGACTCGATCCCAGGACCCTGAGATCATGACCTGAGCCGAAGGCAGCGGCTTAACCCACTGAGCCACCCAGGCACCCTGGCCTGAAATTCTTAAAGTGTGTCTACTGCCCCGGTAGACGGGGGAGGGTCAGGGGGTGTATGGGGAGGTAGGGCTAGTCTTCACTTTCCAGATTGTTGTCACATTGGTTCAGCCATCCAGGTAGGTTCCGCCCAGGTGCCCCTCGAGCGCTGCCCTGTCAGCAAAGCACTCGGGAGCCGGGAGGCTCGACGGCCCGTGGGCCTGTGTGTATGCGTGTGCGTGTGTGGACGTGTGTGTGCATGTCCCAGTTTACCTTGATGCTGACCTTTGTTTATTTTTTAAATTATTTAATTAATCGTTTTCCTAGTCTTTACTTTTTTTTTTTTTTTTACATTTTCATTTATTTAAGTAATCTTGACACACACAGCTCGGGGCTCGAACTTAGAGCTGAGCCAGCTGGGTGCCTCTAATCCTCCTGAAGCTGAGCGCCTGCGGAAGCTGTGCTGCCAGGACAGGTCTGGGGGGCTCCGATGCCCCGGGCTCCAGTCTTTTCCACTTGCTGCTCTGCTGTGTAGGCAACACTGTCGTGTTTCTCAGCAACCTGGGCTGACGGGGTCTCTCCCTTCTTTCTGTCCAGATGCTGCAGCTGTGACAGAGTCACGGGGCCTTGTCCATGCTGGGGAGGAGCCTTCCTTTTGGGGGTGACCGCCTTCACCTGGGCATGCCTGCAGTACTCTGGGCCCATGGATCTGAAGGAGAAGCACACGGTAGGCCGTGGTCGGTGCCCGGATGGGTGTTGTCTGTGCGTCTTAGTTGAACTCTCTCTACTTCTTTTGGCCTGGGAGGTCCTCTTTTGGGGGCTTTAAACCAAAAGTGAGAGAGGGGATGTGGCTCTGAGGATGGGGGTACAGGACGGTGATCCCCCTGAGAGGGTGCTGTTGCTGGGCTGGGAAGCCCTCGGGGAACTGGGAGCACAGGGCAAAGGCGGGGGGGGGGGGGGGCAGTGAGCTCAGCGCTTGGGAGCAGTTGCTGATTTGGGTTGGCTCTGAGCCAGACTTCCACTTCTTGCCCAGAGGCGTGTAATTTCGTTTGTTTGGTCTTTGCTAGGGCTCTGCCCCAACCTGCTGAGCCATGTTGAGTACGGTTAGGCACCCTCTCTGTGGTTGGGGACGAGCTCCCCAGTCAGACTCCAAACACAGCTGCGTAACCAGCTGGAGGTGAGCAGCCAGGAGGCCCAGGCACCGGCCAGGTGGGCACGGTCCTCCCGGCCTGACGCAGGTGCGCCTCCCGGCCTCCAGGTGCGCTGCCCTCCCCTGGCAGTGGATTTGCTGGCAGAGTGTCCTCCTTCTGTGACGAAGACTGTCCCAGGGGAGGTCCTTCCAACACTCGCCTGGGCTTCTGGCACGGCTTCGTGCGGGTCCCTCTGTCTCTGATCTCCTTCCTCCACTAGCTGTCAGAGAAAGGTATCTGAAATGCAGGGCTGACCTTTTGTCACCTCTGCTTAAAAGTCACCAGTGGCTCGCACCACCTGCTGAAACGTGGAGTGTGGCCGGCGAAGCTCACCATCATCCTGCTGCTGCCCTTGGGCCCCACGACCCCACCTCCCCCGCCTTGGCCTTTAGGACACGTGATGCATCCTTCTGAATGCTTTAGAATTTGGGCCTGCTCTCCACATTTCGGCTCCTACTTTTTTCCCGGACAAACTCTTCCTATTCTTTCCTCACCATGCATCGCCTTCTCCTGACAAGCCCTCCTCCCTCTCCAGATGTCCCTCCTTCCAGCATTCACAGTATCTCTACCACTGTGCCTGCCCGTCTGTATTGAAATAATCTGCCTGTCCCACCTCATCCCAGTGTCCCTGGCTCCTAGCGTAGAGCCTGGCAGGCAGCACGGTTTCAGTAAATATTTATCAGTCTGAACTTACGGACAGCTTCCGTAAGTTCAAGATCTCCAAAGAGATCTTGGAAGGTCTGGAGCAGGAGCTGTGGGTCCACACGCTGGGTCCCTGGGGTGCCTGGCTTCCTGCTGACTGGCTCAGCCACAGGCTTCCTGTGCCTCTGGACCAGCTGTGGAACGAGCTTGGAGGCCTGAACCTGAAGGAGGCGTGTGCCGCCTCCTGTTCACTGATCTGCAGGTGTCCTTCCTGTAAGTGATTGGCAAAGAGGCAACCAGCGACCTTGACTTCTCCCCTAGCCTGGGTGCAAGGCTGCCACGTCTCATTGCCAGAGCTGTTCCCTACCAGGGGGCACCCCCCACCCCCAGAAGCTTTCCTATTTACTGTGTGATGCGGTGGCCTGCCTGGGTGAGGCTGAATGTCTCAAAAACAGGACAGTATTGTCCTCCGGTTCCTAGCCTTGTTGCTGAAACACCACTTCCTAGTCAGTTGGGGAAACAAAGTTCTGTGAACCAGCTTCTCTCTCAAGCCTGAGGAACAACACTTGGGTGCCCGGGATGGATAGCTCTCAGGGGTCAGTTTTGCTACAGGATTTTTCCTCTCCTCTTGGTTGTTTTGGAGAGATGAGTCCTGAGCTAGACATATCACCGGCTGTATTCACAGAATACGTCCTTGGGGTTGGGGGAGCTCTGGGCCCTGTGGAGGTCGCCCCAGCTTGGAGGGGCTTACAGTCCAGCTGAGGAACTAATAGTACAAGCAATTAAGAGATAGAACCGGGGGTGTGCCTGGGTGGCTCAGTGGGTTAAAGCCTCTGCCTTTGGCTCAGGTCATGATCTCAGGGTCCTGGGATCGAGCCCCATGCTGGGAATCTCTGCTCAGTGGGGAGCCTGCTTCCCTCCCCCACCGCCCCGCCACTGCCCGCCCCTCTCCCCTCTTTTGATTCCCCTCTTTTAAAAAAAAAAAATCTTTTTTTTTTTTTTTTTTTTTTTAAAAGAGAGATAGATCCAGACAGGGTTTTTACTGGAAGTGGCTTGTGAGCTGTACACATGGGCTTCCCCAGATTACCCCCGTGGCCTCCAACAGTCAAGGCTTCTTGGAGGCGCGGGAATGAAGAGAGCTGAATGGCGGAAGTTGATTGAAAGGGGCCTCTTGGGCCCTGGCTGTAGCCCAGGATCAGCGTGGCTGTCGCTGGTTGCTTTTCTGCTCCCCCCCTTGGTGACCTCCCAGTCCTCCCGTGTTGCTGTCAGGGCCTCCTCTCCTCAGTCCCCGGTCCCCTGTGGTGGATGTGCTGTAGCAGTGAGCGTCCGGACTTCTGTTTCTTGGGTGCAGTGCCCTGCTTTGCGCGTGCTGAGGTGGGCAATGTGGGAACGGGGCAGGATGGGAGTCCTGCAGAACCCCCAGGTTAGACCCCGTGAGCTCTTCTTTCCAGGGCCTGTCACGCAGGAGGGAGAGTTTGCTCAGTTGTGATGCCCACAGAGCAGGGCCTTTGTAGAAAGCTAAGGGGAGGTATGTCCCGGAGCAGGGGCCACGGGGACGTCACTCTCCTTGGCAGTTTGCTAAGGCTGCAGCCCACTGCGTGGCTGACCCCTCCTCCCTGGGGCCCGCACCTCAGGGATACTGCCTGCCCTTAACCTCTGGACTGCCCGGCCCCTCCTGTCCTGCTCCTGTTCAGATCAGGATTTGGCAGAGGTGGGCTGGGGGGCCAGGGAGCTGTGCTAGAGGAGGGGGAGAGACTTGAACTCAGAGGAGGCTCTCTCCCCTTCCCTGCCGCTGGTGATGGTGGAGATGGTGGAGACGGTGTTGTCGGTGTTGCCTGGGAGACAGGGCCCTAGAGAACGGTGCTCAGGCTCCAACCTGCGCTCTCTCGTGACTGGACCTTTTGGGCTGCTTCCTGTCCCATAGGGTTTTGCAGCCCCTTCCTAAGGATGGCCTGGACATAGGCTGAGAAGTTTCCAGTCTACTCCCAGGGACACCTGTGTGTCAAATTTGGGCTTCCAGGGTGACACACAGGCTCTCTTGGCTGCTCCTGGAGCCCCAGGTCACTGGGCGGGAGTGGAGGCCCCAGGTCCAGGGGGTCTCCTGTCCCAGAAGCTCTTTGGCAGGTGTGTCTAAGTGTGACCATGCGTGTCTCAGCTGCTGGCTGAGCTCTGCTGTTGGGGGTGCCCCCCCCCCACCTAGCAACCTGGTGGGAAGGTGTTAGGTCTTAGGTATTGGAATCCTCAGAAGCCCTTTCTGCCTGCGGGCTTGTCCCCCTTCTGCTGGAGTCTTCCACTGGATTCTTCCGCTGGCTTCCGGCCCCCTGCTCTGCCTCCTAGAAGTCCCTGCTCCAGGCTTCTCAGTTGCCAGTCCTTCCCCCTCCACGCTGGATATGCTGCTATTAATAACGGGCAAGTCCCCCCCCTTCCCACAGCTACAAGTGTGGGAAGAGCTGCTGCTGGCCTTCTTCCATCCTGGGAGCCTCGGAGGGATGTCGGGGTGCTCTCTACCTTGCCTGGACTTGGGGCCGAGGAGGGGTGGTCTGGGGAGAGAGCCCAGGCAGTCCTGGGTACCACTGTTGCCCTCGGGCTCTCCCACCACCACTGGTGCAGGTGCCCCTCCGCTCACCCCTCCGTGGCCTCTGATGAATGGGCCAAGCTCCTGGGCATCTGGCGGCCGCAACTGCAAACTTTCTCCCCTCAACCCGGCTCCGCCCTCCCTCCTGCCTGCCTCTCTCTCCCTCCCAGAGTGCTGTTGCTGCACTGCCTCCTCCTCCCTCCCTAAATCTGCAGCGTGACTGGAAATAGGCTGAATTAATCAGCGGCCTGAAGCTCCAGTCTGCACGGATCCTCTGCGGGCTCGGCTCTGGCTCCTGGCTCCCACGCTCCCCGGCCCCCTCCCCTTTTTTCCTCTCTCCTCTCTCTCTTCTCTCTGTTCCTGCCTCTTGTCCTCTCTCCTTAAGGGTGGTGTTGGAAGTTCTATAGTTGACTCCTTGTGGCTCAGACTCTACCCCATGCTCTTTAAGCAGACAGAGCTATGGATGCCCCACCAGGGCAAAGGCACCAAAGTGAGTATGCTGACTTGGTTTTATATTTTTGTTGCAAACGCCTTGTTCTCTGCTTTGTGTGCAAGGTTTTGGGCTCAGCAGTTGCCACAAGTCTTGAGGATGGGTGCTGAACCGGAGGCAGCTCAGATTACAAGGTAGCTAGGACGGAAGAAGGAGGCTGAGAATAGGAGCCAGGGTGCCTGGGTGTCTAGGGAGATGCCAGCCGGGTTCCCAAGTCACCCAGAGCAGGAGTGGAGCCACGTGTCCCAGTGGGGCATCCTGACGAGTTATGCTGGGACCTGGGTCTCTGTGCACAGGTGATGGGAGGCCCTGGGTCCGGATGTCAGCCCTCCTCAGGGCCAGTCGAGGGGCTATTTTTGGCTGGACCACATGGGTCCTTGAGATGGGAGCAGCCAGGGCCCGGCTGATTTCTTCTGCCGTTTGGGCAGCTGCAAGAGGAAGAAGATGGGCGGGAGTGCCAAGGTCAGCATGAGCCCAGAAGAGGAAGAGGCTTGAGGCTTTGATTTGCCTGGCTGAAGACAGATTTGTGTCTGGCCAAGCTCAGAAGAGATTTATTGTGGCTACTGCAAGAGACCCAGCTTCAGTGACTTAGGCATTATGTTGGAATCCAGCTTTGGGTCCCTACCCCATCTGCACTGGCTCAGAAAGCTGTGATGGTGGGGACCTGGTTCAGGGGCCAGCCAGTTCTTTTTATTTATTTATTTATTTTTAATATTTTATTTATTTGCTTGAGAGAAAGAGTGAGCAAGTGAGTGCATAAGAGCTGGGAGACAGAGGGAGAGGCAGACTCCCCACTGAGCAGAGAGCACAGTGCTTGATCCCAGGCTTGATGCCAGGACCCCGGGATCATGAACTGAGCTGAAGGGAGATGCTTAACCTACTGGGCCACCCCGGCACCCTGGGGCCAGCTAGTTCTAATTAGCTCTCTGCTGTTGTCAAGGCTGATGGTCACAGTCAGAATTTGTAACCTATCTACCTGAGCCTATGGGACCTGGATTCTGCTCCCAAAATAGGTGAAGTAGGAAGGAAACCGGCGGCCATGAGGACAGAGCCTGTGATGAGTCCTGAAAGGTCTGGGGCTGGGGGGTGGGGGCTCTTGGCTCTGGGCCACCTGGGAAACCTGACCAAGGGGGTGCAAGAGACTTGAGGGGCGTTGGCTCTGGAAAGGCTTGGGAGACTGCCCCAGACACTCAGCGTCAGGCCCCATAGAACTGGTCCTGAGCAGTAGCGGAGTTTTAGCAATTCTCACTGGACAGATTGAGTTCTTTCCCCACCTTTTTGTTTATCTAAGTCCCCATGCCCTCCCAGTGTCCCCTTAAAAAAAAAAAAGAAAAAAGATTTAATTAATTTGAGAGAGAGAGAAAGAGAGAGAGCAGGGGGTGGGGGTGGTGAGAAGCAGAGGGAGAGGGACAGCAGACTGCATGCTGAGCACAGGGCCCACCGTGGGGCTTGATCCCACCACCCTGAGGTCATCACCTGAGCTGAAATCAAGATTGAACTCTTAACTGACTGAGCCGCCCAGGTGCCCCTCTGCCCCCACCCCCAGGGTCCCTCTTTGATGATGGAACAGGGAGGAGAAGCCCAGCTCACGATGGGCATCTGTGGCCGCATGTCCTGCGCCTGGGTTTCCTGGAGCCTCAAGTTACTTTGTTGGGTCCAACTGAGCCTGAGCATTTAAAACAGGGGGATGGGGGTCACTTTTACCTGCAAAGCAGTGGTGTAAGGGAAGAGGCAGGCTCAGGCTTCCCCTCGGGTGTGGAGTTCTGGCTTAGTCGTCACTCCTCACTCCAGGATCATGCTGGGAGGTGTCTGGCCTTGGGGTGGGGTGGGAGATTTTGAACATTTAAGAGGCAGGAACAATCTCTTACTGCCGCTGGGTACTGAGGGCTGAGGCAGTTTTTCTCTTGCTTCTTGGCCCTGTAGGCAAGAAAAGCAGACCTTCAGATGGCATGTGTGCAAGGCAGGTCCTTATCTCTCAAACCAACCTTGTGCATCCTGGCACGGTCTCCCCATTGGTGCCCAGCTTAATTTGCGTTTTGAGAAAGGCCGGCAGTGCCTGCTTGCCCAGGGCCCTTTTAAAATTTCCTTTGAAAAATGCGCAAGTTCCACCAGGTTCCTAGGCTTTGGCTCTCACATCGCAGGGGGCGGGGAAGCACAATGAGAGAAGCAGTGATTTTTACTGGTAGCAGGAAATCTGCCGGAGACAGGGTGACGTGTTGCTCTTCCGTGTCACTGAGGGGCTGAGGCCGTTGGATGAGTGTGGCTGGGGCCCTGCAGAGTGGGCTGGCCCAGAAGACTGTGTCCTTGCCCCCGGGCCCTACCTGTGCAGGCAGGCCCTTTCCTCAGGAGGCGTGTGATTACAGAGTGGCTACTTTCTTCTGCTGTGCCATCTTTAATCGCCGGTCTGGAGCTGGTGTTCCTGGCCAGACACAACATGCGTGGGTAGATGCGCACAGTCAGCGGGCGGGCCTCTGCTGGCCCTGCCCCCGGAGCATCTGCCCCCCTTGGGCGCACGCCTCCCACACTTGGACAGCAGCAGTGTGCAGGTGCTGGGAACTGGCGTGCAGAGAGAAAAAGTGGATCCCCTTCTAAGGCGGCGGATATCAGGACGGCCACGGGGCAAGAGGAGGGGAGCTGCTGATGCCCAAAGTCTATAGGCCTGGTTTGCCGGGGCGGGGGGTCACCCTGGTTCCCTGGCTGAGCCTTTGCCGGCCTTCTGAGCAGGGTCCTCATCCCAGACCCAGTGGTTTCCCACGTGACCTGCAGCCCTTCTGGGATTTATCTGGCCCCCCCCCTTTCTCCTGCCCAATCCCCGGCTCCTGTCTCTTTGGCTCGCGCAGTCTTTTCACCTCTACACGCCAGCCTTTCCCTGCCTCCAGGACATTTTCTCACTGCAGTATTTCTGGAGGCCTGGCCCCGACAAGTCCTTCTTGGGAAGGAGAGAGAGCTCATGAAGTAGAGCCTGGGGGAGCAGGGGGCAGCAGGGATGGGCAGCATGGGAGGCCGTGTGCGCCGCGGCTGTGCCCTCCAGATCCTCTTCTTTCCTGGGTTGGGGGGAATGGGCATCACCCCCTGGACCGAAGACCTCTGGTCCCCTTCTCCTTTCTTCCTCCCTGCCTCCCCTTCCATGTCAGGAGTCAGGGAGGCAGACGTGCAGACCCTAACTTACCTGATACTCATTTGTTCTGGATCACAGCTTCTCAGGAAGGCCCCAGGATCTCTGCCAGAGGGAGGTGGAGGCTCTGGGGTGTGGGCCCCCTGCCCAGAGGGCCCTATCTTCCTGAGCTGAAATAACCAGTTATCCCCTCTGGGAAGAACCAGCTCTTATCTTCATAATCCCCCAAAGCCAGCATGGAGAGCAGGGATTAGGGGAGGTTTAGGCAAGGGATCTGGGAAGTCCTGGGGCCAGGCTCAGTCTGGAGCCCATCCTCATCCCACAGGCTGAGAAAGCTGGCAGTGGGCCCGTGTGGGGGCTCTGCTCAGGTACGTCCTACCAGGACGGGTCTGTGGTCACGGGACACCACCCTAGGGCAGCAGCCCCTTCCAGTCATGGGGATGTGTGTCCTGTATGGAGACAGGCACAGAGGAGGAAGTCTGGAATGTCAGTGGGCAAAACCAGGGCAGACCCCAGGGACAGAGGAGAGGGAGGAGAGGCGGGCCATGGGCTGAACTGGCCAGGGTGTCACCAGCGTTAGCCCACCATGGTCAGGACTCAGTAGGTAACCCCAGCCCCTTTCTTGGTGCCCCAAGTCTAGGGCTTTTCTCCTCTTGCTCAGGAACCTTTCCTGGTGGGCGCTCACATCGGAGCTCTTGGGAAAGACCCAGTTCTCCACCAGCACTCCTTTCCTGGGGGGTGTTTTTTATTTCCCAGGTCCCCCGACCTGGGGAATCTCTGTATCAGATTCAGTGTGTGCATTGGCCTCCCCTTAGGAAGCTTTCATTTGGTAGTTTTGGGGTGGGACCTGGACATCCACGTTTTTAGAAGCTCCAGGTATTTTGGCTGCGAACCCCGGGCTGCCAAGCCCTGATTAGCCTGTCGCTGGGGTCACTGGAGCTATGTGTGCACACTCATTCTTCCATTCGTCCCACTGGTGGCCGGGGGCCCGCTGCTGCGCGCCAGGCAGTCTCAGCAGCTGCCTGGAGGGCTGTGGAGATGGAGTAGTTCAGTACCTGTGTTCAAGGAACTGGCAATCTGGTGGGAAAGTGAGGCAAGTCCACCTATAACGATAGTTCTCCACAATGCAGACCGGGAGCCAGTGCCCTGGGTGCACTCTCCCCGTAAGTGCAGCCCTTGGCCTTGGGAAAATGTCCCAGAGCGGCTGACGTTGGAGCTGAGGCTTGAAGGGGAAGAGAGAGGTGTTTGGGGCTGGGAGCGTGTTCCCGGGGAGGGAAACACGTAGAGGTACTTGCACCCGAGCTCGGAGAGCACGGCTTGCGTGGGGACTGGAGGAAACGCAGGAGAGGCTAGAGAAGCTGGTAGATCACAGGTCCTGCTCTGGAGTCTGGGCTCGACTTGAATGATAAACGGGGTCAGTTGAGGCGGTGCGCTGCTCTGGCTGGATGTTGCAGTTGACTTGGAAGAGGGTGACCCTGAGGAGTGGGAGGGGGTGGTGGTCATTGCAGAAGCGGGGCTGTCCAGCTGGGAGGGCCACGCTCCAGGGTTTTGGACAAATCCACTCCTAGGGGCCTGTGAAACAGCAGTGTGGCTGCGGAGTAAACAGGTCAGCATCGGGGCCATGCCTGGAGTTAAACTTCAGGATCTGTAGCTTGGTGGTGGGGTGGGGAACTCCATGATGGTGGCCGAGGTTGTACTGGAAACATACACGAATTTGTTAAGATGTCCTCGGGATGGGCTGTGGGGTGGAGGGAGGGGAGTCAGTCGGAGAAGGAGAAGACGGGGTGAAGCCTGGGAGTGGGGCTTTCTGTAAGCAGAGGCCAGTCCAGTCTCCCACAGGACAGCGTGGGTGGTCCCCAGTGCCTCCCACGACCACCCCATCCATGCTCTGTTCCGCTACCCTTGGTGACAGGAGAGGACAGCATCACAGGTCCTTTCCTGAGGGTAGCTGTCCCTTGTCTGAGATCGAGTCCTTTCTGACGCCAGAGTGTCACGATATGGTCCCTTCTGTGAAATGGTGGAAACAGTATTTGGTGTTTTTTTTCTTAATGTTTTTACCTAGGAACAATGAAGAGCTAGTGTCTCCTTGTTAGTTCCTCCTTCCCACTTAAAAAAAAAAAAAAAACACCATTTTTCGGCTCCTGAAATGCCCAGAGGGCAGCAGAGGTCGGTGGGGAGGTGAGAGGGGCGAGAGCAGTGTGTGGGGCTAGGAGATGCCGATGGCCTTGGAAGGTTAGGAGTCACTGAGTAGAGTAAGTCTGTTTCTGTTTTTAACTTGGCCTTGAAGAGTAGGGAGCTTTTAAGGTGGTGGAGATGTGAGCAAACACCCTGAGAACCGGGGGAGGGAGGGGGGGAGGCTGGTGGAGGAAGCGAAGGGAGGATGGGGGGGTGGGGGAGGGAAGACAAAGAAAGAGCCCTGCCTGTGGCCTGTGATGGAGGCCTCCCTGGGCAGTGCCCTGGGGCCTCGCAGGGATGCTGACTGCTGCCTGCTTCCCTCCAGGGCGAGCCACCCTTGGCCCTGGGCCTATCTACCCGGAAGGCCCTCAGCATCCTGAAGGAGCAGCTGGAGGCAGTGCTGGAGGGACATGTGAAAGAACGGAAGAAATGTCTCACGTGGCAGGTGAAGCTTCTTCACGGGGAAGCCAGAGCCCGGCTGGGATGGCAGAGGGGCATGGGGGGGCCCAGGCTAGGGCCCGGGGGCCCACGCTCACACCGGGCGGTGTGACCCGACTGGAGCCGCGCTAAAAATCAGAAGGCAGCCGGGGCTGTCCTCACCCCACCTGCTACAGGAGCCCAAGCGGCTGGACCCCAGCTGAGACCAAAGCCAGAAGACCAAGGCAGCCCCAGGCCCGGGAAGGCGGGGGTGGGATGAAGGCAACTGGTCTAGCAGCTCCTTCCCGGGGCCCCTCATTCCCCACCACCCCTCCTCAGGAGCTGTGGAGAAGCAGTTTCCTGCACCATGGGAACCGCTGCTCCTGCTTCCACTGGCCGGGAGCCTCGCTCATGCTGCTGGCCGTGCTGCTGCTGCTGGGCTGCCATGGGGGCCAGCCAGCTGGCAGGTAACCGTGCCCCCACCTCGCCCCTGGGGAGCACTGGGCCGCCCCTCCTGCCTCCCACCTGCCCCCCCACCCAGGGGAGCACCGTGCCCTGCCCACAGTCACGGTCTGGGTTGTTAGGAATCTTCGGTCCCCTGGCTGGCTGCTGTCAGCCCCGCCCCGAACGGAGACCCTCTTTGCAGAAGGGACTGGGGTTGGCTGGACAGGGAGTCCCTGTCCCTGCTAGTATCCCCCCTCTTCCCCCCAGCCATGGGGTGGAGCTGGTGAACGCCTCGGCGCTGTTCCTCTTGCTGCTTCTCAACCTTGTCCTCATCGGGCGGCAAGATCGGCTGAAGCGCAGGGAGGTAGAGCGGAGGCTCCGAGGGATCATTGATCAAATCCAAGGTGAGGCGGAGGCTCAGGCGTGCTGGGTGGGAAACGATGCCCTGTGCCGTGTGGGCCCCCGCGCTTTTCTCCTGAGGCCCCTCCGGGAGCCCAGCACAAGGCTGTTGCCTGTGGCCAGCATTCTGGGGGCTCTTGGCCTCAGGAGAGTTGGGAGGCTGCCCTGCCCTCTTTTGAGCAGGACGGCGAGAGGCACGGACAGCTAGGCGTGTGGCCTGAACACGGCACATAGGGAGGCCGATGGCGGCCCAGTCGGCTTGCTAATGTTGGGAGACTTAGCGGGGAAGCCCCCCTCTTGGCAGGAGGACAGTTGAGGTTTTCTCTTCCAAGTCTGTCTTGTCTGGCGGTACTGGGCCAGGGCACGTAGGAAGATGGGCCAGGGAAGTCTAAGAGCTGCAGAAGGCAGGGTTGGGGGCCCAGAGCCGGGAGCCCAAAATGGTGCAGCCCTGTTCCTAAAGAAGGGAGTTACTCAGTCCGATTTCTGTTCGTACTTTCATTCAGGTAGCATTTGCTCAGCCCCAGCTATGGACTGGGAATATTAGGCTCTTCTGAGAGACGGTAATTCCCACTTTCCCAGGGCCTGTGGTCTTGTAAGAGAAACACCTATTGTCAGAGACCTTTCTCGAACCCAACCAGGCAGCAGACATTTAAATGCTAAGTGAGAAGGGTTGCTTCATTCTGAAATGATCAGTTGGTTGCAGCCACGTGCCAGGTATGGGAAGGACAACAGTGACCGAGGAACATGGGCCCTGCTCTCTGAGAGCTCTGTCTCTTGATCAGGAACCATCAGTGGCTCCCTCTTGCTTATCAGAGCTGCCCAGAACCTCTGGGCCAACCTCCAGCCCCCCTCTCTGGACTTCTCTCTTACTGTCATCTTCACCTGAAAACCCCTCCCCGGTGCCAGACCCACCGTGGACCACCCTGCTTCTGTGCCTCAATTTGGTGTCCCCCTCCCTGCTGTGCTCCTCCCTCATCGGCTCCAGCTGACAGATCTGCCCATCTTAAACTCCGCTCCCTTTCCCCTGAGGCCGCCTCTGATGGCATCAGCTCTCCTGTGCTCCTGCCCCTCAGGGATCTTTCCTAATGCCCTGAGCACGGGTTTGCCGAGATTCGTGTTATCTGCCCACAGACATCTCTTTTCGGTTTCGGCTCCTCAAGGGCAGGGACTGTGTCATCTTCACCTTTGACCTTTGCATCCTTCAAAGCCCTCAGCACTGCTTGTGAAACGTATTTGAATGGAGTTAAGGGTATAAAGAATAAGCTGGTGTTCAGAGGGGTAGAAGTGCCTGGGCTAGAGTGGCGGGAGAGACTTCACAGGGGAGGTACCCTTGAGAGAGGGGTAGTGTTGGTGTGGCTGGTGCGGGTTGCTGTAAGCCTTCTGGGAAAGGAAGGCGAGCAGGCAGAGCCCCACGGTGTGTGCTGGGTGGCTGATGTGCGGAGCCATGGGTGAGGTGGTTTCTTTCCTCCCCTGCTCCTCAGATGCACTAAGGGATGGCAAGGAGATCAAGTGGCCAGATGCCATGTACCCGGACCTCCACATGCCCTTTGCACCGTCCTGGTCCCTGCACTGGGCCTACAGAGACGGACATCTGGTCAACCTGCCAGTTAGCCTGTTGGTAGAAGGAGACATCATAGCTCTGAGGCCCGGCCAGGAATCGTTCGCCTCTCTGAGGGGGATCAAGGTAGCTCGAGGCTTTTCTCCTTCCCTGGAAATGCTGTGGGAGCATCTACAGGCAATGGTGGGAGGGTCCCAGGGCTCAATCCTGAACTTTCCTGGCCAGCTCACAGCCTTCTTGGCAAGGGCTCTGGAAGAATGGAGAAGAGCTGGAATCTTTCCCCTTGTCCTGTTCTTTCTTTTCTCTGACCCTTAAGCTGCTAGGAATCCAGTTCCACAACCACCACCCTCCCCCGCCCCACGGCTGACTCTTTGTCAACCGATGGTCCCTAACCCAGTGAGGTGTCTGCACTTAGCTGAATTGTCCAGGAAGAGTAGCTTCTGATTGAACCAATGCCCTTGACCCCTCCCCCTGACTCTGGCAGGATGATGAGCACATCGTCTTGGAGCCCGGAGACCTGTTTCCCCCTTTCTCTCCACCCCCCTCCCCCCGGGGAGAAGTGAAGAAGGGGCCGCAGAACCCCCAGCAGCACCGGCTCTTCCGTGTCCTTGAGACCCCTGTGATCGACAACATCAGGTCGGCTTGCCGTCCCGCCTTCCTTCTGGCGCCGGAGTTCTCTCCCCTGGTGCCTCCGGGAGCAGGGTGCGGGCTGACAAGGAGAGAGCCTGGTTTATCCAGAGCTCCCCTTCGGGTAGGCTCCTCTGTAGATTTTTTAACTTGAGCGTCTCATGAGAATTCCTAGCCTGGGCCATTGTTCCTCTCCCCTCTGGAGCTCTGAGGGGACCACTCTAGAGGCTGCCCCAGACCCCTCTCCCAGGGAACAGGAGAGATGGTCTGACTCAGTGATACCCAGGCAGGTGGGTGTTTCCGGCCTCTCCCCCCTCCGAAGGCTCGCCCAGCTACAGGGTCACCCCTCTCTGCAGATGGTGCCTGGACATGGCCCTGTCCCGCCCAGTCACCGCCCTGGACAACGAGAGGTTCACGGTGCAGTCGGTGATGCTGCAGTACGCGGTGCCCGTGGTCCTGGTGCGTGAGGCGGGCCTCGCGGGGCAGGGGAGAGGGCCAGGAAATGGGGGAGCCTCGGGGCCAGATTCAGGTGAGCGCGTGAGAAGATGGGGAGGGGGGGGTGCCCAGAGTGAGATGGCCGGTGCTGGGGCTGGGTGGGGGTATGAGTGGGCAGAGGAAGGGGAGCCTTAGAGCCAGGGTCCCTGTCTGGGTGGGGGGCTGAGGCTGCGCTTCTCCTGTTCCCCGAAGGCCGGCTTCCTCATCACCAATGCCCTGCGCTTCATGCTGAGTGCCCCTGGCATCGCCTCCTGGCAGTACGCCCTCCTGCAGCTGCAGGTAAGCTCTGCCCTTGCCCCTCCATGGTGCCCTGCTCTTTCTGGGAGGCCGGGTCCCCTCGCGGGGCCCTGGCTGTCCCTCCCTCTGCAGCCCAGGGGTCACAGCTGGAGGATGCCTGCTCCCCTTCTTTTCCTGTGCTGGACAGCTGTCCCTTTCTACTCAGGGAATGGCTTCGGGACTGGGGAAGGCCTCCCGTCCTTCCCTCTCCACAGGCCAGCGGCTCTTTGAGAGGCCTCAGTGTGGTTCGTGCTTCCCCAGGTCAATGGCGTCCTGCCCATCCTGCCGCTGCTCTTTCCAGTCCTCTGGGTCCTGGCAACCGCCTGTGGAGAAGCTCGGGTCCTGGCCCAGATGAGCAAGGCCTCACCCAGCTCCCTGGTATGTTGTTCCAAGGCATCATGGGGACAGCACGAAAAGAAAAAAATCGGGAGCCAAAAGAGGGTGTCAGCTGGGGCCCAGCAACTGGGTGCCGAGGTCCAGCCCCACTGTGGGCCCCTCTCCCCAGCACGGGCAGGCCCTGAGCTGTTCTCCGTGTGGAGGGGCCTCCAGGCTGGGCCGTGTGAGGCGGGGGGTCGTCCATGCTGGTGCTCAGCAGACATGGGATTCCGGAACGACCCGGGTGTCCTTTATCAAAGGCATCGGGAGCCTTGCTGGTGGGGGGGCCCCCACCCTTGCAGCTTGGAGGCCTGTGTGAGAATGCCTCCCTGAGCCGGTGCCCTTTTCTCGGTGCAGCTGGCCAAGTTCTCGGAGGATACTCTCAGCAGCTATACCGAAGCCATCTCCTCTCAGGTACACTCACCTGGGACGCCTTCTGCCCTAGGCCCTTGGAGCCGCCAACTTGAGCTCCCTCCAGCTGGCCCCTTCCGGAACCCTGAGGCTCCCCTATTTTATGGCCTTGGAGCCTTCTGTCTCATGTGGGCAGTGCGCTCTGCTCAGGCAAATGCCTCTCCACCCTGACTTCCTTGTGTCCCTGGACTGTTTCCTCTGCCGGCCCCTGAGGCTCTCTCCAGGGAAATAACATGGACTTCGTCTCTCCCACCAGGAAATGCTGCGCTGCATTTGGGGGCATTTCCTGCGGGTGATCCAAGGGACATCGCCGACACTGAGCCATAGCTCCAGCCTGCTGCACAGCCTGGGCTCGGTCACGGTGAGGGCAGGCCCTGCGGGAGGACCCCGTCCCCGCTGGCCGGCTGCCTGGCTGTGTCCCAGGTGCCTGCCGGCCACTTGAACGGACCCTGGCAGGCTGGGGAATGCCAGGCCCCTTCCCCAACCCCCATCTCTCCCTGCAGGTCCTGTGCTGTGTGGACAAACAGGGGATCCTGTCGTGGCCAAACCCCAGCCCGGAGACTGTGCTGTTCTTCAGTGGGAAGGTGGAGCCCCCTCACAGCAGCCATGAGGACCTCACCGATGACCTGTCTACCCGCTCCTTCTGCCATCCTGAGGTAGAGGAAGAGGTAGGGCCGGCTCCCAGGGACCCCGCTCCGGGTCTGGCCAGTGGCCTCAGGGAGGGCGAGGCTGGGAGGGCGAAGGAAGGCTCCAGCACCGTTAGGATCTGCTTCTTGGCCGTTCCCGCAGAGCCTCCGCCTCAGAACTGTCCTGCCTCCCTGGCCTGTGACAGCCAGCGGGACCCCGGTCCGAGGCCTGTGCTCCTTGTTCTCCTCAGCCCCACGAACGAGATGCCCTCCTGGCCGGGTCTCTGAACGCTTCCCTGCACCTTTCCAATGAGCAGGAGCGTGGCGACTGGCCGGGTGATGGTCCCAAGCCCCCCGAATTCTACTCTCACCACAAAGCCCATGGCCGCAGCAAACACCCGTCCGGCTCCAATGTGAGCTTCAGCCGGGACACGGAGGGCGGGGAAGAAGAGACTGGCAAGGTGAGAGCAGTGTGGGGGGCAGCCGCGGGGGGTCCTGGCCTCCCCCACTGCAGGGGCCAAGGGGGGCAGCCTGTCCCGGGTGGATGAAGCCGAAGGTGCAGATGCAGCGGCCTCTGTTCCCAGGCCTTGGGGCTCAGCCAGGCAGGACGGCCTCCTGAGGCCTCATCCAGGGCCCGGGGCCTTCGCAGGAGGGAGACCCGTCTGGGTCTTGCAGATGGTGACTGGTTGGGGCAAGGCCCTTCTGGTCACAACCTTCTGAAGACAGAAGGCTGGCGGCTCCCTCCCTGCTCCCTCCCTGCCCTGGGTGTCCTCCTCCCGCTGCCATCGCTGGGCAGAGCTACCGGAAGCAGCCGAACCCCAGCAGGGACGTGGGGAGAGGGTTTCCGGGAGGGATGGGACAAGCACGCACGCGAGCAGGCTCTCTGGGAAGGGGGTGCCTTCTCCCCAGCTGACGCTCCCCTCTCCCCTCCCCGGTTCCCTGTGACCCAGCCCGGGCTGGAGGGCGAGCCGTACGAAGCGGAGGACTTCGTGTGTGACTACCACCTGGAGATGCTGAGCCTGTCCCAGGACCAGCAGAACCCCTCCTGCATCCAGTTCGATGACTCCAACTGGCAACTGCACCTCACGTCCCTGAAGCCCCTGGGCCTCAACGTGCTGCTGAACCTCTGCAACGCTGGCGTCACCGAGCGGCTGTGCCGCTTCTCCGACCACCTGTGCAACATCGCCCTGCAGGAGAGCCACAGCGCTGTCCTGCCCGTGCACGTGCCCTGGGGCCTCTGCGAGCTCGCCCGCCTCATAGGTGCGCTGGCCCGGGGCTCTGAGCAGACGGCTGCCCCAGGCCTTCTCGGGGAGCCCCGTCAGCCCTGTCAGCTTCCCTCCAGCCCCTGGAAGCGGGCCCCGTTCGACAGTGCTTCCTAGTCTGGGGGAATAACCACAGGGGAAAGAACCAGCCTAGCCCGATGGGGGTTCTCTCCCTGCAAGGGAGGGAGGTACAGAGGCCACGGGCTTCCTCCCGACACCCCAAGTTGCCATCCCTCCCCCTGCAGGCTTCACCCCTGGGGCCAAGGAGCTCTTCAAGCAGGAGAACCACCTTGCGCTCTACCGCCTCCCCAGTGCCGAGATGGTGAAGGAGACCTCGCTGGGGAGGCTGTCCTGTGTCACCAAGCGGCGCCCCCCACTCAGCCATATGATCAGTCTCTTCATCAAGGACACCACCACCAGTGAGCCTTCCAGGCTTGGCCAGCATCAGGCCAGACCTTTTCCCGGAGCTTGGCGGGGCAGGACTTCTTTTAGGTGTCCCTTTTTTAAGGGGGCCTGGGCAGAGGAGCACTAGACTGCTTCCAGAGCCTTCCACAGATGTGGCAGGGGTTGGATTTGGGGACTGGTGCTGGGGTGGCGGTGGCCACAGGGGTTGAGGACTGTCTGAAGGCCCACAAGCCCAAACAGGCTTGGGGCATTCTACTCCCCAGGGGCTCCCTAGTGCCCTTCTCAAGGACGGCAGGGTGTTAATTGAGGCGGGAGTGTGAGGCAGCAGTAACTTGGGGTGCTCGTGGTTCAGCCTCGTCCTCCCCGTCTCAGGCACAGAGCAGATGCTGTCCCACGGCACGGCTGACGTGGTCTTAGAGGCCTGCACAGACTTCTGGGATGGGGCGGACATCTACCCTCTCTCGGGTTCTGACAGGTAGGTGAGGAAGCGCGCCTCGTGCCGATGGCAGGTAGCCCCGGCCATCCGCCCGCCTGGCTCACAAGCAGTGGGCACCTCAGGGCCACTCACCTCACTTTTGCCCTGCTTCCCTGGCAGAAAGAAAGTGCTGGATTTTTACCAGCGAGCCTGCTTGTCTGGTTACTGCTCTGCCTTCGCTTACAAGCCCATGAGCTGCGCCCTGTCCTCTCAGCTCAACGGCAAGTGCATCGAGCTGGTGCAGGCGCCTGGCCAGAGCAGCATCTTCACCGTGTGTGAGCTGCCCAGCACCGTCCCCATCAAGCTGAGCACGCGCCGCAACAGCTGGAGCTCGGATGGTACCGGGCGCGTCCGTCCCGGGGGAGGGGGATGGCGTGGGGAAGGCTTCCAGAGGGCCATAGAATCCATCAGAGTGGAGGGAACTGTGGGCTCGCTGGACCTCGAGCATGGAGGTGGCGCGGGCAAGTCCCTTAGCCATCTCATGGGCACCCAGGTGCTCGTTCTGTCCCCCTCCCAGGTTTCTGGTGACACTTGGTGTGATAGCAAAGGGCTTTCTTTGGAAGTCATAAAGCAGCAGTACTTATAGACCATTAGTCTTTTTTTTTTTTTTAAGATTTTATTTATTCATTTGATAGAGATCACAAGTAGGCAGAGAGGCAGGTGGTGGTGGGGGGAAAGCAGGCTCCCCACCGAGCAGAGAGCCCGATGTGGGGCTCGATTCCAGAACTCTGAGATCATGACCTGAGCTGAAGGCAGTGGCCTAACCCACTGAGCCACCCAGGCGCCCCTAGACCATTAGTCTTATTTGATCAGACAAAAAGGCCAGTTCGCAGTGCTGCTGGAACAGAGGGACTCAGAGCCACCCCACCCCTCCCCATGCTACCAAACAGACAGACTCACAGGGTCTTATGACCCAAAGACCATGAACTGAGGCCATGGCTGAGAGCGAGGGCAGCTCCCCCGGCCCTGGAGCAGGGCCGGGCTCTGTCGTTACTCCTTAGGATCATCACGTGACTGATGAGTACCTTTCATTGTCTTTTCTCCCGTGTCTGTTGGCTCCTCTGTGTCTTGGCTGTGTGTTTGTGGTCCCCTGGGGCCCACATGCTCATTGATTTGGGTGCGGCATCTGTGTGTGTGGCCTGGGCTACCTCCTGGAATCTGCTGGTTCCTGGGTGTCCCGGCTGGGCTTTGTGCCTTGTGCCTACCTGAAGAAGGGATCGGGGAGGTGCTGGAGAAGGAAGACTGCATGCAGGCCCTGAGCGGCCAGATCTTCATGGGCATGGTGTCCTCCCAGTACCAGGCCCGGCTGGACATCGTGCGCCTCATCGACGGGCTGGTCAACGCATGCATCCGCTTCGTCTACTTCTCTCTGGAGGATGAGCTCAAAAGCAAGGTGGGGGAGAGCCACCCCCGTCTGCCTCCGCTGACCCTTTCTCCCGTGGGCTCATGGGCCCGTCTGTTCACCGGCATCTTTCTTGTGCAGGTATTTGCAGAAAAGATGGGCCTGGAGACAGGCTGGAACTGCCACATCTCCCTGACGCCCAACGGTGACATGCCCGGCTCTGAGATCCCCCCCTCCAGCCCCAGCCATGCTGGCTCCCTGCATGATGACCTGAACCAGGGTGAGGGCATGGGTTTGGGGCAGGGACGAGGTGGGCGTGGGCAGTTCTAGAAGGAGCCTCCGTAGATCCTCCGTTGGAAAATGGCCCTCGTCTCCCTGTGGTAACAATAGCTGACAGTGGAGGAGAGGAGACCGGAAGTAGGAAGTTCTCTGCCATCTTCAGGGCAAGAAAAGGCCCCCAGAAGGCTGACTCCAAGGTGAAGGACAGGTTTTCATCCCACAGTGTCCCGAGATGATGCGGAAGGGCTCCTTCTGATGGAGGAGGAGGGTCACTCAGACCTCATTAGCTTCCAGCCCACGGACAGCGACCTCCCCAGCTTCTTGGAGGACTGCAACCGGGTAGGATGGCAGGGCCCGTGCCCCTTGGCCCTCTGAGGTAGCTGACTGGCCGGCCCAGAGAAGGGAGGGAGGGAGGGAAGGAGGGAGGGATAGAGGGAGGGAGCCTTCTCCTGACCCTGCGGCTACTGACGTCTCTGATCTGTCCAGGCCAAGCTGCCACGCGGCATCCACCAGGTGCGCCCCCACTTGCAGAACATTGACAACGTGCCCCTGCTTGTACCGCTGTTCACCGACTGTACCCCCGAGAGTGAGTCCCGTAGCCACGGCTGCTAAGGAGGCCCAGGCTCCCGGTGGGCTCTGCAGGAGAGTCCCATGCCGGGGGGCTGAGTGACCAGAGCTGGGAGGAGCCGGGAAAACGCAGTGGGCTGGAGCTGCGGGTGTGCCCTTTCTAGCGAGTCGGAAGGGACAGCAGTTACATGATATTCACGTGCTTGAGGGGAGGACCATCCCCAAAGCGGGGCCTGCTCCCCCTACCCCATCTCCTGCTCTCCTACCCTGTGGTTCTCTGCCCAGAGCCTCACACAGGGCTCTAGGCGCCTGACTCTTGTGCTCCCCAACTCTGCCCACCTCAGCCATGTGTGAGATGATCAAGATCATGCAGGAGTATGGGGAGGTGACCTGCTGCCTGGGCAGCTCTGCCAATCTAAGGAACAGTTGCCTTTTCCTCCAGAGCGACATCAGGTCAGGGGGACGCCCGAGTGTGGGGGCTCGTGTGGGGCTGGGGCACATTCCGTGGCTGATCTTGCTAGGGTTGGGACTAGCAGACTGGGCACAGTGGGGAGAGAGGGAGCGGGTGCTCGCCTCCTCCCATGGGATATGGGATGTTTGCAGAGTGTAGCTGATGGCTTTCCCCCTCCACTGAGCAGCATTGCCCTGGATCCCCTGTACCCATCCCGCTGCTCCTGGGAGACCTTTGGTTATGCCACCAGCACCACCATGGCCCAGGCCTCGGATGGCCTTTCTCCCCTCCAGCTCTCGGGGCAGCTCAACAGCCTGCCCTGCTCCCTGACCTTTCGCCAGGAGGAGACCATCAGCATCATCCGGCTCATTGAGCAGGTGGGGGCTCGGGCTGGCACAGCAGGCAGGGAAGGGAGGGCTGCGCGGAGTGGGCAGGAGTGACACAGTATCCGTCTGGGCTCCCAGGGGCTGATCTTCCTCCTAGAGAGGCTCACTGGCCTCCACCCTTTCCTAGCAGGAGCCTCTGGGGCATCTGGCTCTTGGCTAAGATTTGTCAGCTATAGGCTTGGCAACACTCTGTCCCTCCCGGTCCCTAGGCGCGGCACGCCACCTATGGCATTCGTAAGTGCTTCCTTTTCCTGCTGCAGTGCCAGCTGACACTCGTGGTCATCCAGGTGAGCGGAGGCCTGCCCTGGCACCGGCCCTCCCCACCCACTCCTCCACTCAAGGTCCAGCTGAGAGTTGGGGGCGGTCGGCTGGGAGGATGTGGCATGGCCTAGGGGGGCCCTGGCCTCTGTGGAACCCCTGGGCCTTTGGAGCTGACCCATCAGCAGGATAGCGGCCCCTGGGGCCCCAGCTCCTCTGGGCATCTGTCTGGGCACAGGGCAAGGCAGCCGCGGGGCTCCTGGCATCCTGCTATTGGCCAGAGCCTAATCCTGCTTCCTGGCTCTCCTGGTCTAGTTCCTGTCTTGCCTGGTTCAGCTGCCACCGCTGCTGAGCACCACAGACATCCTGTGGCTGTCCTGCTTTTGCTACCCTCTGCTCAGGTGAGAGTTATGCCATCCATCCTGGTCCAGGTGGGCGGGGCTGGGACAGCACGAGCAGCTCCAAGGAACCCAGGTCCCACTGCTCAGTGCTTATGACCCCTTGGCACAGGAGACGCTGGCGGGGGTGGGGGGGAAGGCCGGGGGGACCCTCCCTTGTCTTGTCCCCTCTCCCCCTAGGCCTGCCCTCACTCCCAAAACTCCCGAAAGGCTTCCCACATGGGAATTGACGGACAGAAGGTCACAGTCCCCACCCTTCACCAAGTCCCTCCTTTTCAGCATCTCTCTGCTGGGGAAGCCCCCCCACAGCTCCATCATGTCTATGGCCACAGGGAAGAACCTTCAGTCCATTCCTAAGAAGGTAGTCAATGTGGAGCCCTGTGGGCCTGGGCCTTTGCCGAGGAACGTGGGTGCCAAGGGGGCCGAGCCTTGGGGGAGAGAGAGGGGCTTCGGTCAGAACTACCCTCAACCGAAGGGGAGGTGGCTGTACAGAGCTGGGAAGGATCCTCTCCCCACCGGGCCTACCCAGTTCCCAAAGAGCCTGCGGAGCCCCGGGCCCGGGGGGCCACCCCAGGAGTGACAGGCCTCCCTTCATACTGCAGACCCAGCACTACTTCCTGCTCTGCTTCTTGCTGAAATTTAGCCTCACCGTCAGCTCGTGCCTCGTCTGCTTTGGCTTCACGCTGCAGAGCTTCTGCAACAGCTCCAGGGCCCGCAACCTCACCAACTGCTCGTCCATCATGCTGCCCAGGTGCGGCCTGCCCCGCGCCTCCCCACCCGCCACCGCCCGCTTTCCCGGGGCCCAGCGTGGGGCTGAGTCCACCCCTTGCTTTGGCAGTCGTGCAGACACAGCTCCCGCCTGGTTTGACGACTTTGCCAACGGGCTGCTGACGGCTCAGAAGCTCACCGCCGCCCTGATCGTCCTGCACACGGGTGAGGGGCTCCCCGGGAGGAGGGGCTGGTGGGGGCTAGAGGATCGCCCTGGGGGCAAAGCCTCGGGTTGGGGGTGGGGTGTCTGACATGCCCCCCCACTGACCCTGTTTTCTCCAGTCTTCATTTCCATCACCCACGTGCATCGCACCAAGCCCCTGTGGCGAAAGAGCCCCTTGACCAACCTCTGGTGGGCCGTGACCGTGCCGGTGGTGTGAGTATCTGCGGATAGATGTTGGGGAGGGGCCTTTGGCAGGACTGGGGTCGGAAATCCTGCTTCAGGGGGCTGAGCCGGAGGTCGGACGGTGCCCTCCTTGAGCTACTTGTACTGAGAATGGCAGGGAAGGAAGCCAGAAGGCTCACATGGGGCTGCCGCCTCTCCCTGCAGCCTGCTGGGGCAGGTGGTCCAGACGGCAGTGGACCTGCAGCTGTGGACGGACAGGGACAGCCCTGTCCACTTTGGCCTGGACAACGTGCCTCTGCTGACATGGCTCCTGGGCTGCCTGTCCCTGGTCCTTGTGGTGGTGACCAACGAGGTCGTGAAGCTGCATGAGATTCGGTGAGCCACCAACGGGGCACTCCCTCTGGGCTCAGGCTCATTCCTTGGGCCTGTGACCTCCTGGGCACGGCTCCCCCACTTGCCTCCGCTGCCTGGACTTCCCTCCTCCTCTGGGGTCCTGCCCTGTCCCCGATCTGGGCTCCTTCTCTAACCTGGGCTCTTACTTCCTGCCCCACCAGGGTCCGGGTTCGCTACCAGAAGCGGCAGAAACTGCAGTTTGAGACTAAGCTGGGCATGAACTCCCCCTTCTGAGCTATTGGCCACCATGGTCCTCATCGCCCTGGTCCTGGGGCTAAAGCCAGGTGGTTTCTGAGTCCGGGGAGTTGGTATCATGAATTTCAGGGTTTCCTCTCGCACCCCATGGCACGGGAGGCCCAGTTCTGCATCCGACCCAGCTGTCATCCTGACCCCCAGGACTTACTGTGGAGGAGCTGGTGAGCCGTGGCCTTGGCATCAGGACGGTCTGGTCTTGAATGTACAACCTAGTGCACTTAGCAGAGGGGCCCTTAGCCTCCGCCACCCGAGGGCTGCCCCCTTTAAGGTCTCTTAGCCCAGGGCCCTCTGCTCTCGGGTCTCCAGGCAGAGCCATGAACCTGGTGGGGCCAGGACCTAAGTGGCAACAGCCGTGGGAGGTCCAGACAGGCCACTGTGGAAGGCAGGAGCCTCCCTGCACCCCGCCTGTCTTCCTAGGGTAGGGGCCTGGAGGTGGTCGAGTACTTCCCCTCCCTCCCTTTGTGAGGGAGCCTCACGCTCAGACCTGAAG
This sequence comes from Lontra canadensis, assembly GCF_010015895.1. Lineage (NCBI taxonomy): Eukaryota > Metazoa > Chordata > Mammalia > Carnivora > Mustelidae > Lontra > Lontra canadensis. Next base: position 5,586,810 of record NW_022631035.1, on the reverse strand, counting down.
ATGCAGACCCCCTACAGTGCCCTGGCACCTCTCCCTGTGCCCGCCTTCAAGCTGGCCTGGCACGTCAGTCTTGGGGACACGGCCCAGGTTTCCTTTTGGCCCTCTGCCCTAGTTCTCCTTGTGAGAATGTTTTTACTGGTGTATATTTTTTACTGGAAATGAGCCTTTTAGGAATGAATGTAGACTGGTTTGTATTAAAACTTGTAAACTGCTTAAGAAAAATCTGTGGCTGGTCCATGAGGCAGCCACCCAGGGGCCCACCCAAGGCTTTGGCTGGTGAGATTGCCCCAAAGGGAGGGGAGGGCCCAAGCCTTGCTCCTTCCCCACTGGTAGGAGCCCTCAGGCCTGGCCTAGGCAAGAACCCAGGGCTCAGAGGTCCATGGCACAGATCCAAACACACAGCCGGATCATGTGGAATGACACTTTCATTGGGGTTAGTTGGGATAAGAGGTTAATAGTTACAGAGCAGGGCCTGGGCCACCCAAATCAGGCTTCCAGCCCCAAGGCGAGCCGTGCGCACTCTCGCCATGGTCCACAGCCCCCGTCCCCCATGTCCTCTCAGGTGGTTATAGATAGAATAAATTTCATTTAAAATATATGCATTTCTCTCTGCTTAAAAAATAACATTTACAGTTGAAAAGGTTTGGACTTTGGGGATCTTTAATCCCACTGGCCCCACCCCCGCCACCTTTGCCTCACTGAGGGCAGGCACGGGCAGGAGCAGGGGCTGGTGGCCACCACCGCAGAGACCAGGCCCCTGGCTGCTTATTTACATGTCCCATGAACACCTGTGTGGAGCCGATCAGACACACAGCCTTCTCCAGCCTCCGCGTGTGCCCGGACAGCACAGCAGGTGCCAAGAGGTCCTTGGCACTGGAGACCCTGGAGGTGGGGGAGGGCAGAGGGAGCCCCCCAGGAGCCCGGCTGCCACCTTTGTCCCCGGGGTGGAAGCTCTTGCCAGGGTCCCTGTCCACAGGCCAGGGCTGACTGGTCAGGTTACACACCGGGAGGGGCCTCCGCTGAGATGTCCGCTTCCGCCTTCCATGGAGACGACCCCGGCTCAGACAGCATGAGCTTCTGTGTGGGGGTTCAAGGCTGCAGATGCTGCAGGTCGCGAGGGGCGCGGCTGAAGGCCACCAGGGGCTCAGTCCAGCATGGCGTCCAGCTGGTTGGCCAGGGCGTCAAACATGGTGCTGATGTCATCCAGAATGTGCTTGGTGGAGGTGCCGGGAGGGCTGCAGCGGGGGAAGGAGCAGGTCAGAGCAGAAACTGGGCCATGGCGGGCAGGGGCTGTGCCTGCGTTCCTGGCCAGTACCAAGCACCTGGTATGTGTCTTCTCCGGGCCCTTCCGTGAGGGCACTTGGGCTTGGGGGAGCTGAGGTGCTCGAGCTGACGTGCCTCTCAGTGGCAGCCGCCAGGATCCCCCACAGGTCAGATATGGGTGACTTCAGAGCCCAGGCTCCTCCCATCCCAGTAAGGGTGGCTCCAGCCTCAGGATCGGTCTGCTCCCCTGTCCCCACCGACATGCCCAGGACCCGGGGAAGAGGAGTTAGGGGGAGCTGTTCCTGCACTGCAGCCCTCTCCCTCCCCGCCCAGCACCCAGCACCCCTCACCCCTCTCGTTCTTCAGCACCGATGCTCTTCTCTGCCACCCTCAGCGCAGCTGCCAGGGATGAGCTGGTCTGTTCCAGCCTCTGCTGGGCCCGGCCAGAGCCCACAGCCCCAGTGCTCTCGGGCCTCGGAGGTGGCACAGGGCGGGGTCCAAGCCGAGGAGCCAGCTTAGGGCCAGAAAATGCCAGCTGGGTGCAGGCCACAGACACAGGCTTGGGGGCCGTTCCTGCAGAGACAAAAAGGTTGGCTGTGACTCAAGAGGGGCTGGACGCGACCCTTGGAAACAACACCCCACCCCATGGGCCCCGCCTCATACCTGCACTGGGCACCTTGATGAGGGCTGCAGGGGAAGCAGGGGGCTCCATCTCCCCAGGCTGCCCACCACCTGCCGAGTTCTCCAGAGCAGGCCCGGGGCTGGGGGCCACAGGGGGCTGGGCTGGGAGGCCGGGAGAAAGAGGCGCTGGAGCTCCCTGAGTTGGAAGGCTGCTGGGGTCAGGCCAGGGAGGGCTGGGAGCTGCCGAGGAGGAGGGCTCCCCGGGGGGCTGGGAGGGCAGGGAGGCAGAAGCGCTGGGTGTGGCACCAGCCACCCCGAAGGCCAGAAGTGCTGTCTGCAGCGGCTCTCTCTCCCGGCATTTGGGCCTCCGCTTAACAGTGTCTGACTCTGTGAGGTTGAAATCCAGGCCAGCGGGCACAGGTGCTTCCCGGGATGGGGGTCCCGCTGGCTTCGGCCGCTGTTTGATGGTCAGGTTCCCCTCCTCTGCAAACGGGAGTCCCTCCCCCGAGCTGCCCCGAGATGGGGGCGTCCCCTCCGGCCCTGGTTCTTCCTCCTCTGTGTCCGACACGGGGCCAGCTGGGGCGGGCGGGCTGGGGGGCTCCAAGGGGCCGGCTGGTTCACTCAGTGTTCGCCTTCGGGGCACAGAGGCCCCCTCCTTAGGTCCCGGGCTCCCATCTACAGGAGGAGGCTCCGTGGTGGGGCCAGAGACGGAGCTGAGGCGCTTAGGGGGTGGGGGTGGCGGGCCTTTGCGTCGGGCACGGAGGGCGAAGGACTGGCTGCGGGGAGCCCCTCGCGCTGGGGTTGGGCTAGGGCTGGTCCGCGCTAGGGCACTGCGTCCCGGCCGCCGGGTGAGGGTGGCGTAGCTGCCCAAGGCACTGCCCACTGGCCCTTCGGCCTCCCCCTCTGCTTCCCCATCCTCAGGGCCAGGGCGGCTCAGGCTGTGGGACCGGCGTTTGGGCCGAGGTGGGTCCGGAGGGGTGGCAGGGGGCCCGGCCAAGTACGAGAAGGCACGAGGTGCGCCAGGAGGTGGCCCTGGGGCTGGGCTGGAGGGTGAGCCCTGGGGATACACAAACACATAAGGGGGGGCCCCCTGGCCAGGAAGTGGGGAACAAAGCTTAGGGGGCCGCTCTGTGCCCTCTGGAAGGTTCCTCTCCTGTGGGGTCCCAGGGTCTCCGCCACCGGGCTGGGGAGCAGGCTGTTCCTGTGAATGACCGGACCCCCGTGAGCGCGCTCCAATGCTCTCCTGGCTGGGGGAGCGGGTGGGGGGCAGGGGGAGGGGCTCGGGGCCACCCCCTGCCATGGCTGCCTGCAGCTCTGGGCTTAACTCGCTGCCCTGGAAGGTGAGGAGGCGTGGGCCAGCTGCAGCCGGACCATCCCCATTCTCCAGCCCCTCGATAGCCATCAGCTCTGGGCCTCTGGCGAGCCGGCGGCCGCCCTCCACTGGGGCCTCCCCCTGCAGTAGGCCCCGCCGCAGCTCGGCCAGCCGCTTTACTCCCAGCATGAGCTTCTTCTGATGACCTGAGAGGGGAGGGGTAGAGGCCACGGGGTCAGCTGGGGCTGCAAAGGGCCACTCAAGTCCCTCTTGGCCCCCATGCTCCCTCCTGGGCTTGAACCCTGAACTGTTTCAGAGCCCCTTGGAGGCACGCGGGGGGCCCGGCCAGGAGGCCCCAGGGCAGTTCTCACCGAGCTTGTTGACGCCGATCTCCTGCAGCTCCTCCCAGGTGAGGTCGGCCACCAGCCCCATGGAGTCGTAGCCACTGCTCACCAGGTGCTTGTGGTACTGCGGCAGCCCCAGCGCACACAGCCATTCTCGCAGGTCCACCTGGAAAAGGACGCCAGCCTCAGCGCCCCGGCGAGGAAGGGCCCCGATGGCCACAGCTGAGGCTGGGACCCGAGGCTGGCCCCTGCTTACCGGGATGTAGTTGGGCAGCCACTCGGCGATGCTGAGCTGTGCGATCTCGGAGGCGATCTTCTTCCTGTGGCCAGGCTTGGTCACGCCGATGGCCGTCAGGTCCTGTCACACAGACGCGTGCCATCAGGCCCCCCACCCCCCAGCCACTGCCCGCTGGGCCCTCTGCCGATCTCCTGCCGTGGCACCTACCTCGGGAGTCATCCGGCTGATGGTTGGCACATCGTAGCCGGCCTGCAGAAAGTGGGCGGTGTAACCTTCCAGCTGGAACTCACTGAGCCAGTTATGAATGGCCTGGGCATCCTGCGGCACGGGGGCAGAGGCCGAAGTTAACAGGGCAGCGTGTGCTGAGGCAGAGCCGAGGCCGAGGCCCAGCCTCCCCTGGGCGCCCGGCCTGAGGCCCGTCCACACCACCACATCCCTGGGGCCCGCAGCCCACTTCCGGGCAGGGCTCTCACCTTCCCCTCCAGCAGCTGCTCCGGCCTCACGTCCTGGGTGAAGAGCTGTTCCCCAGAGCGGGAGTTGGCCAGAGGGCGGTGGCTCAGGTTGTCTTCAGGAGGGAGAGAGGGAATCAGAAGCGGCACACTGGAGGGGTGTCTACCCGGGTACCATGTGCCTCTCCTACCTGCAAGGGATGGGGGGTGCAGTCCCAGCAGCACCTGGTCCTCTCCTGTGGAAGGCAGCGGCTAGAGACAGGGAAGGAGCGACTCAGCATGCGGGGAGCTGACAGCAGCAGGGACAGCTCTGTCCCGATCCCCACGCCCCCTCCCTCCTCCCCGCTCCCACCTGGGCGTTCTCGATCAGAAGGCCAGTGCCGTGGCCGTTGGCGCCCTCGGAGCTCTGCCCGCTGCCAGCACTGCGGATGCTGCCCACGCTGCCCTCGCTGCCCACGCTACTCCTGTCACCTGCTGCAGGGACACAAGCAAAGGGGTTAGAGCCCCAGTTGGCCCCGCCAACAGCTGACTGGCAGCTTGCCACAGCCAGACGCCCACCCCAGTGCCTAGCACTGCCCTCGGGGAGGGCGTACCTGGGCTGTCTGGGCTGAGGCCCCCCCGAGGGAGCTGGCCATAGCTCAAAGGGTGTAGGGGGTCCTCAGCAGGGGGCTGCGGTGTCCGAGAGAAGCCTGGGCGTAGGGGGGTGGGGGCCGATGGGAGGCGGGGTGCGAGGACGCCCACCCGCTTGCTGACCACCTCCACGATGCCTGGAGGGAAGTAGCCCACACGGTCCGTGCCCCTCTGGCTCTCATGGATGTGGCCCTTCCAGCGGCCGTCGGGATGCTGTTCCAGCACCTGGGGCAGATGAGGCATTGGGGAGACGATGACAGCAATCACTTCCTGCCCCAAACAAGGGCAGGCAGCCAGCCCTATAGCCACAGTCCAGCTCCTCCTCTCCCCATGAGCAGCTGATGCCCGAGTGCACCCACAGCTCTGCCCTTCCTACCGGCATCCAGCCCAGTCCTCGGCATGCCTCCTGGGCATACACGGGAGAGTCCCGGCATTAGCCTGGGTTCAAATCCCAATGCTGGCGTTTGCTGTGGGGTCTCAGGCAAAACACTTTAATTTCTCTACGACTCAGTTTTATCATGCCCAGGAAGGAAACAGTTAAATAGCACCTACTTTACCCAGGGCGGGAGGAAGTCAATAAGAGAGTGTACATAAAGACCTTAGCAGGTGCCCACACAAGTGACAGCAATCGTTGGTGCTAGCAAAGGAACACCCACACCGGGTCCTTACCGTGATGACGTCCCCTGCGCGGACGTTGAGAGCAGTGGGATCGTGGAGGTTCCAAAAATCCTTGAGTGCCCGGACCTTCAGGATCCCGGAGGCCTCTGAGAGAAAAGGCAGGGCATCATCTGAGGGTCCCTAGGGTGTCTTCCCGCCCATCATGTCCCCTTCACAACCCTCCTCCAGGTTCCTGTGGCTTCAGTACCCTGACCAGCCCTGGTTTGGGAGCGTGACATCTCGCTCCTGGGACACTGTTCCTGCCTCCCTTCCTAGTCCCCACAGGAGTGGCTCCGGACACCCAACCTGGGTGGGGTCTTCTCTCATGCACACTCACCCCGTAGGAGCTGCTTGATTTCGCGGCTGGCCTGGGAGGTGGTGAACTGATTCACGATGTCCAGCGCCGTCTGGTTATACGTGTTCCGAATGTTCACGTCCACCCCGCCCTGGGAGCCCAGCACAGTGTGAGCAGGCACGAAGTGCTCTGCTTGCCATCTCCCCCAGTCCTCACCACCACCCGGAGGGGAACAGTGAATACCGTTTTCAACTTTTACAGATACAGAAACGGAAGCTCAGAGATAGGATTGAAGATGAGCTCAAGGTCACTCGGCTGGCGAGAGGCCGAACCGAGGCTCGAACCAGGTCTGTCTGCTCTCCGGCCACAAGGCCGCGGCCCGCTCAAAAGCCACGTTGTTGGCGGAGACCCCCTCCCATGCCCCCCAGCTGTCCTCGGCGCAGACCCCAGCGGGGGGAGGGGTGAAGGCACCCACACCCACCTCCAAGAGCAGCCGCACCACCTCTGTCTTGCCGTACAGCGCAGCCTCGTGCAGCGCCGTGCCCGTCTTGGTCTGGCGGTTGACCTCGATCCCAGCTCTAAGGAGCTGCCTGTGGATTGGGGGCGGGGGGGCAAGTCACGGGGTGGTGGGGGGCAGGAGAGGAAGCAGATTGCCGGGGGGCTGGGAGAGTGACCCAGAGCCCGAGAGAAGACGGCCGCAGGGCAGGGCACTGATGGGACATCACCCATTCCACAGGAAGGGGATGAGGAAGTGGGGGGGGAGTGGGTACCTGATGACCTCTCTGTGGCCATTCTTGGCAGCCAAGTGCAAGGGCGTGGTGTAGTTGGGGTCACAGGGGTCCTTGGCCTCACCCTCCAGCAGTGCCACACACAAGTGACTATTCAGTAGCAGCTGGGCCACCTGTGGCAAGCAGCACCCAGACAGGTCTTTCTCCTGAGATGCCCCCGTCCCCGCCCCACAGTTGCCCAGGACCTAGTACCCCAAGTACTAGGTACTAAGTACCCCTAGTACCCCTCACCTTGAGCCGCCCAAACTCGCAGGCCAGATCCAGGGGCGTCTTCTTTGCCTTGTTGACCAGGCACGGGTTGGACTGATGCTGGAGGAGCATTTCTGACTAGGGTGGAGGAAGCTGAGTGAGGGGTCTGGCCCGGCCAGCGCCCCCGCCAACCCCCGGCTCTGGTACCCCTCACGGGCAGGCAGGCTCACGTACCACTTCGTAGTGTCCGTACTGGGCGGCCAGATGCAGTGGGATCTGCCCGTCCAGCGAGGCGGCGTTGACGGCCGCGGAGGCGCGCAAAAGCAGTCGCACGGGCTCCAGCCGGCCTTGCCAGGCCGCGTAGTGCAGCGGGCGCATGCCTGCAGAGGGGAAGGGGATCTGGGGACGTCCTGGGACGCTGCGGGGACAGGCGAGGGCACTGGGCAGAGTCTGGAGTCACCCCAGCTGCAGGGGGAGGCAGATCCAAGGGGAAGGGCTGCTGGTTTGGTCAGGGAAACGTCCGGTTGTGTGGGGCTGAAGTCGGAATCCCACTTGGCCCCCATGGGGGATCTCAGGGCCGGAAGGCAAGCTGAGCCTCCTCACTTGGATAACGGGGCATCAGAACCACCCCCAGCTCCCCAAAAGGCCATGAAGATGAAAAAGAGCCAAGGAAGCTATGCGACACATATTAGCACTGCTAGGATGTGGCGGGGCAGACTCTGACCACAGGGTGTGGCCAGGGAGCACCCTGGGGTCTCACCATTGCTATCCTTAATGTCGACGGTGGCCTGAGCCTCCAGCAGCAAGGCTATGAGCTCCAGGCTGCCCCCCAAGGCGGCATGGTGGAGAGCAGAGAATCTGGTGCGGCAGGACACAAGGGAGGGGTGTCCGCTGAGTGGTCCCCCATCCCCCAAATCCTGCTCCTCCACACCAGACCCGTCCCGGAGGCTGGCAGGGCTGAGTGACTTGCCCACTGTGCCCTCGCTCCCCCACCCTGCCAGCCCTGCCGTGGGAGTGCAGAGCAGCCGGCCTACAGCATGAAAGGGCTCAGTGTCTGGGCTGAGAGGCCTGTTTGTCTGGCCTCCCCCCCCAGCCAGCCCAGGGGAGGGGGCCGTGGGAGCAGAAGCCTCAGGGCTCCTACCCTCTGGGGAGAAAAGGGGGCCTAGCAGGAATCTGACCCAGGAGGCCCCTCAGAGAGGCACCGGGCTCCCTCCCCTCACTCGAGGACAGCTCCACACTCAGGAGGGTGGGGAGGAACCAGAGCTCTCAGCAAACACATTCAAAGGCCAAGTTTGAGAGGGGAAGGGACTCTAGGGGCCAGGTCTTTCCCCTTACCCCTCCCCCACCCCACAGCTCTTGAGAGGGGTATGGGCTCACGCTCACCCGTCAGCATCCTGGTAGTTGACATTGAGTCTCTTCGTGGAGCCGAGGAGCTCTAGGGGATTGGAGCAGAGGGCATCAGGACACTCTAGAATGATCTGCCCCCACCTGCATCCTGACGAGTTCTCCCTCCCCACGATTCCCCAATCCAGCTGACCTCTTGGTGTGCAAGAAAGAGCCTGCCCCATGGCCCTTCGGCTGTCCTGTCCCTAGAGCTCCTCACCCAGCCCAATGGCCCATCCGCTCCAGAGTGCCCAGCGCAGGAGCCGCAGCAGGGGCCTGGCTTCTCCGGGCCCCCAGCTCAGCTTGTTTATAGAGCCAAAGAGGGCAGAAAAGGGGGGCACTGGCATGCATGCCCTCAGTGGACAGGCCCACGAGCGCATGGTTAGCATTCCTGCCTGAGCAGGACAAGGAGAGTCTCATTGTCTCCCTGGGCCGAGGGGGCTGACAGAGAGAGGAGAGGGGCACCAGATGCTGGAGGGGAGCAGGGCAGATGCCAGGGCTGGACCCTTATCGGCACACCACAGAGGGGGCCATCGCCCTTCGGTGCGCCTTACACATTAGCCATTACTGTCCACGTGCTGTCCTCCAGCAAAACTGGTATAGCTCCCACCCCCTGCCGCGGCCACCGCTCCTGTCAGGGGAGTAACTGCTGATTCTGCACCCACATGCTCCCGGCAGAGAGGTCCATGCCCCACGTAGAGGGCTCTCTGCTGGGTGATGGCCAGAGAAGCCAGAGGCACAGGCAGGACACTGGTCCATCCCTGCCGGGAAGGGTGACAGGATTCAGGCAGGTGTGCTCCAGGTACTGGCCAGGGTACAGGAGGGGGCGGTCCTTGGTGAGTGTTGGGAGAGGAAGAGGAATGTCTGTCGCAGGCGGCCAGTCTCCTGCTGGAACCCACCCCTGCTGGGAAGGAGGAGGCCTGGCTCAACCCAGGCTGGGCAGGGTGCCAAGCATGCTGGTCCAGGCCTGCCCTCCGGGCCCTACTGGGCCCCTGAACACCCCAGCAAGACAGGGCCTCATTCCAGCAGGCAGGGATCAGCTCGGGGGTGAGGAGCATGGGATGGGGAGAGAGGGGACAGCTACATTTAGAACTGAGCTGAAGTACACTACACACTACGGAGAAAAGGTAAATACAGAGCTAGGCAGTGATGGAGGGGTGAGGAGGTGGGGGCCACTGGCAAGAAACAGAGGCCTCCCTGCCTGCCTCTAGCCCCCTCGGAAAGTCCTTGTCACACAGAGCCAGTTAGGGAAGGAGAGGGGCTTTTAGGAGCAGGAAGTGTGTGGTTCCAAGTCTCCCCCTTACTGGCTGCGTGACCTTGGGCAGCCATGGGACCTCTGTGAGCAGCACTGAGGACAACGAGGTCGGCAGGAAGGAGAAAGTCCCTCCACCTGCTGCCAGGCCTGGCCAGTCCGGGATGGGGCAGCTCCGCAGTGAGATGCAGTCCCTCTGGGGAGTGGCAGGACAATGTGACAGGAGGGACAGACAGGAACAGGGGCAGGGCCAGGCTGGGTGGCTCTGTTCTTTCCAGAACAATGGCCGGAAAGGCGGTGGGGGAGAGAAGCTCAGAGTGACTGGGCCAGGGACCTTGGCTGGAGGGAGGAGGGTCCTGGTTCCTGGCAGTGGCTCCAGCCACTTCCCCTGCTGGACAGCCTTCTTCCCCGCCTGGCTCTGGGGGTGGAAGGGTCGCTCCTGATTTAGGCTCAGGCAAAGGATGTGAGCTCACTGGGCCACCCTCGGCCCACTCTGTTTCCTCTGGCCAGAAAAGGAGACAGTTCGGCAAAGGGAGCAGGGGAGGGAGGGAGGGCAGGGGCAAGGCCAGGGCAACCGCGCCCTTCTCCTCCCAGCCACCTGCTCCCTCAAGAGGACCAGGGTGGGCAGGGAATGCCAACCCCCAAAGGGACCAGAGAGTAAGTGCAGGAGGCTGAGGGAGCATCTCTCTTTGGCCAGCCAGAAGGCTCTAGCCACCTACCAGAAGGAAAAAGGGGAGCCCTGACACGTCCCTTTCCATCAGTTTCCTTTGCCCCCCCTGTGACATGGAGCAGGAATTCCCAGCTTCCCTTCTGAGGACTGCTTTAGAGTCACCTGGAGAACTTTGAATCACACGGTCTCAAGATCTCTGTGACGATTCTAATTCTGCGGGGGGAACAGGGAATTTGCACTTTCAGAACAGCCACTAGGTAATTCTGATGGGCAGCCAAGTGAAGGAGCAGAGGGGAGAGGACAGGAACTTGACTCTGATCTGCCCCATAATGGCTGTGTGACCTTGGGCAACTCGCTAATCCTCTCTGAGTGTCAGTTTTTTTATCTGTAAAGCAGATACAGATATACCAATTTCACAGGAAATCAAGGACTTAGGATATTTCGTAAACTATAAGGTCTGGAAACATCACCCTGTGATCTCCTTTCTGCTCCAGCTTTCCCTGCTTCTCCGAGGACTGGGAGGGGAGGCTCTGTGTTAAGGCTTCACAAGGAATCCCAGGACCCTGTCACTCTGTGCCTGGTGCCTACACAATGTGCAAGTCCCCTTTGGGGCTGATGGAAGGAATCTCTTCCCTTACACGCATTTCCCCTGGGGCACGGGGCACGTTCCTGGAGCCTAGCTGTGAGGTTCCCACCACCAGCGTCCAGACCCCACCCGCTTGCCCTCCTCTAGGGCCTCAATGGGAGGCCCCAGAACTGGGAGGCCAGCAGCAGCTCACCCAAGGCCCTACTGGGCAGGTCGCCAAAAATAACACAGAGGTGAAGGGAGGAGGGGGAGTGGCTCCCACCCTTGGGCCTCCAGGGCCCTCCTAGGACCTCTTTGGCACCTTCCTTCCACTGTGCTCGCCCGGTATCCACTTCCTCAGGGCACAGAGGCCATACCACCTGGCCTTCCTCCCGGCTGCAGCCAAGCTCCCATACCCTGGCTCTCCTGCCCTGGTGTACAGGTGGGTACACACACATGTGCATGACTCCCAGGCCCTTCAAATCCATCCTCTGGCACCCCAAACTCCCAGGTGTGGTTGAGGATAATTAGTTGTCTTCATGTAATCAGGGGGGCCCCTTCTTGTGCACAGGGCCAAGGTGTGTCTTGAGGCTAGAGCCCCAGCACTCTGAGGGAACCCTCCCTCCCCCCAGCCCCAGTCTGGTGGCAGAAGTTACCTCATGTCCCTGCTGGTCTCGAAACTCAGGGGACAAATCCAGTGTCCTCTTAGGACAGCTTAGAGAACTCAAACTTAAAGCCCAGAGGTTGGAGGTGGGGGGGACATCTCACCACAGAGGTACCCAAGAAATGGGGTTCAGGTGTGGCTACTCATGCATGGAGCTCCCACAACCCTGTCAAGGGTTTAGGAGAAACTTCTAGAAAGTTAGCTTTGGCCACACATACCCCTAGCGACACAGGCAGCTAAGTCAAGGGGAAGGGGCTTTAGCAAGCGCTGAGATAGTGATGAACTTTGCTTTAAGCAGTAGAGCTCTTTTTAAAAGCTATCTTCTGGGCATCCCCATTAAGCCGTCATAAATGCACATTTGCTATTGCTGAATTGGGGGATGGGCTTGGACCCGCTGCTATTCAGTCTTTCCCATCCTCGCTGCCAGAAACCTCCTGCTTCCAAAGAATACATCAGAAAAACCACCTGCTAAAGGCCACTCTACAAGGGCAGGAATTTCAGTCTGTTTTATCCACTGCTGCCACATAATGGCCTGGTGCCTAGAACAAAGCCTGGCACACAGTCGGTGCTCAAAAAAACTCAAACGAATGTATTTCAACCCATTCACTTTACATGTGAGGAAACTGAGGCCCAGAGAGGCTAAGTGATTTGCCTAAGGATACACAGCAAGGGGTAACCCAACTTCCTCTGTGGCTGTCCCATAGAGGCATTTCTTACAGAACAGACAGTCCTCCTACCCCCAAAACCCCAGATCACAGTGACCCCCGCCCAATCCTCTCTCTGTAGCCTGAGCACTCAGGGCAGGGTTTCAGCTAGACAGTCACCCCACCAAGCACTCACTTGTCTTTGCGGCCTTGACCTTAGCCACCAGTTTCTGCACACCAGTCACATCTCCGTTCTTGACGGCGAGGATCAAGTCCTGTTCACGACCCATTCCGGTCCCTGGGCTGGGCTCTGGGATCAGGAGTCCAGGCAGAGGCAGGAAAACTTCAGGTCTAAGCCAAGGCGTCAGGGTGCCATGCCTTGGCCCGTTGGAGGGCCAGGCGTCCTGGTGAAGCGAGTCTGGTTTCCCAAGCAGTGGGCTTCTTGTTAGGCACTGATGGGTACTCCCTCAAAGTGTTTCATGAGCAGCCACCACAAGCAGGAAAACCGATTTCTGAGGGGGTGGAGGCCACGTGGAAACCTGGACAGATACCTTCTTGCAGTGTCTGATGGCCCAGGGATGGGCTGGGACTGGGCATGCGAACCTTCCCGGCGCGGCTCGGGAGCACCAGTGCCCACCCAGAGCGCAGTCAGCATTCCCTCGGGCCTCGGGCAGCAGCACTGGACAAGTCTCAGGGGTCTGGAAAAAGGTGCAGCGCCTCTGCTGAATGTGGGGCCAGGCCTGCGAGGGTCCCAGAAGCAGGGCTCAGAAGTGTAGGCCAGGGCTTCTAGGGAGCCCCCAAACCACCCTCGCTGCCCTTCGGAGTCAAGGAAGGGCCAAGCCACTCAAAGGGGGAAGACAGCTGCCAGGCATGAGAGGAGTATTTGGGGGGAGGCGGTGACTTTCTGGGAGAGGGAGGCTGAGTCACTGAGGCCCCAGGGCACCTGGCAGCACCTCAACCTGGGGCAGGAGGGGCCCTGGCAGCACGACACACAGAGGCAGGCTGGGCCAGCAGCCTGTTCTCCACAGCCCCGGGCTCTGACACCCACAGACAACTGGTGGGCCAGAAGGTGGGGCCTGGAAGGGTCAGGCACAGGCAGACAGGCAAGGGTCACTCCCTGTGGAAGGTGCCTTCCCCAGACTCCTCCCAATCTAAGCTTTACTATAATAGCTGGATGCCCTAGCCCCAGGCTCTTTAAGTATTCAGAGCGCGGAGTGGGGAGCTTACAGCTCCCCATTTCTGGCAGGGGTCTGACTGCTGGACTGGGAGGCTTTACAGCACCTGTTGCTGACCCATCCTCACCCCTTGTGCGGGATGGGGAAGCAGCGGGGTGCAGAACAGAGACAAGAGCTGGGGCGTGCTGGCAGAAGGGGCTGCCTGCCCCCCCCAAGCCTGAACCTAAGGCCCGGAGCCCCGACTTCGCTGCAGAAAAGCTTACGTCAGTTCTCAGTGGCCAGGAATTTGTTGCCCGAGCCCTGTGGCATGAGACCCGTGCAGGCCTGGGGCCCTAGTTGGGGTCTCCTTACTCCTAGAACGTCCCAAGCCCAACCCAGATGGCACTCCTGCTCCTGCCCTCAGCCGACACAGGAGGAGGACGCCCCTGGTAGTGCTTGGGGTCGGGCTGGCTCCCCCGCCCCCCGGAATGCCCGTCCAGCGCCGCGCAATCCCAACCCAGCCCAACCCGGGCCGACCCGGGGAACAAAGCGGCGGGAGCGACCGGGAGAGCCAAGCGCCAGAAGGATTGATGCGGGAGGACGGAACAGGGGCGCGAAGAGGACGGAAGGAGCAGAGAGACGAAGGCTCCCGCCGATCTCGAAAGAAAAGTTAGTTTGTGCCCGCCCTCAAAGGTGCTGACCCCCCGCGCAGGCCCCGCAGTCTCACCTCTCCCAGCTGCCCCGCCGGGGGTCTGGCTGGCCCTGCTTGGTCCCTGGCACTCTGGACGGTGGCTCCCACTACCCCCCTTACCCCCTTTCTCCTCCTTCTCCTCCTTTTCCAAGACCGGCTCGGCACCTCCCGCAGGAAATCCCGCCCCTCCCCCCTCCCTCCCGCCGGATCGGGAGCGGAGGGACTGTCCCGGCAGCGCAGTCGACCTGTCAGTCAGCGCCTACGGCCCCGCCCCCATCCGTACCAGACCCCGCCCCCACCGCTCTCGTCCGGCCCGGGCACGCGGGCCGGGTCAGCGCATGCGCCCAGGTGAGGCGGCGTGGTAGAGGCGAGAGTGCGAGCCCTGCCCCCCGGCCTGCGGAGCCACCGCGACCTGGGGCCCTAGAGTTCAAACCCAAGGGCGAGATGCCCTGTTTATGATTGAATGGGAGAAAAGACGTGATGTGAAGGGGTCCGGAAACCGAGTCCTGGGGACGCCACTTGGGAAGCCCCGGCTCTTCTTAGCCCCTCGCCCCTCCTGGGATTTCCACGTTGACCTCCGCCCGCGACCTGAGCCGCCGACCAGCAGCCGCTGGTTGGAGCAATGGTGCCACCTAGCGGACCATGTCGGAGCGGCCCATGGTGGCGGCGGCGGCGGGGACCCCAGCCCGAGGGAGTGCTAATGACAGGCTGGAGTGGCGCTTCAGCACCATCGTGGGCCGGACAGCTCCTCCCGCCCCCTCCAGCCCTCGAAACCCGGCTTCCGAGCCCCTCGGAAGGGATCCAACGGAAAACCCAGAAGGAACTCCGAACCTACCCAGACCGCATCTGACAGCCCCCGGTGGCCACTCTGCGAGGCTGGACTGTGGGAACCTACAACTCTCCCTTCTTTAAACCCTCCCTCTCCCCTCGTCCAGCCTGAGTGGTGGAGACTAAGCGGCCCAGGGCTGCGGAGGGGAGGGTCACACATTTGACTGTCCATACTACACTCTCAGATGCCGGGTTCCTCAATTTTTACTACAGAGGAACTCGGGGGTGGGGCGCTGGGGAGGAGAGGTGAACTCCTTTAAATCCGGAAACCGGCACTCGCTCTGCCCCCGGAATCGAGGCACAAGTTTGTTGGCAGGCTCTAGGACAGCCAGGAAGGTGCAAAGCCGGTGGGTCGAGCCAGAGGCTGGTGGAGCGCAGGGAGGATCTGCGGGCGCTAGGGCCGCGCGGAGTTCCGGCGGTGGGCGGGTCAGGGGCGGTGCGCGCGCAGCCGCAGACGGCGGCCCGATGGAGCCCGAGCTCGATCCGGCCGCCGTGGAGGTTCCCGCCGGGCGCGTGCTCTGGTGCGGTCCGGCCCGCGGAGGCGCGGGGCACGCGGAGAGGGCGGGTGGGGGGGAAGGGGACGAGAATGTCTGACGGGGCCGCGCGGCGCCAAGTGCGTAGCGCTGACCCGGCGTCTCTTCCTTCCCCAGTGCCCGGGAGCTCCTCGCTGCCCGCTCGCGGTCCCAGAAGCTGCCTCAGCGCTCGCATGGCCCCAAGGACTTCCTGCCTGACGGCTCGGCGGCCCAGGCCGAGCGGCTGCGTCTGTGCCGCGAGGAGCTCTGGCAGCTGCTGGCGGAGGAGCGCGTGGAGCGCCTGTGAGCGGGGCGGGCCGGGGCGGGGCCGGGGCAGGCGGGGCGGCCGGAGCCCGTGGACTTCGCGGGGGGACTCAGACGGACCCCCTCCCACTCTTCGCCAGGGGCAGTTTGGTGGCTGCCGAGTGGAGGCCGGAAGAGGGCTTCGTGGAACTGAAGTCTCCTGCGGTGAGAGGCGGGGCTCGGGGAGAGGGACCCGCCTTCTGTGCCTTCCTGGCTTCTTTGTGACATTTGCTCGGGGTCCTACACAGGGTAAATTCTGGCAGACCATGGGCTTCTCAGAGCAGGGCCGGCAGCGGCTTCACCCCGAAGAGGCCTTATATCTGCTGGAGTGTGTGAGTGGGGCCCCCGGAGGGGGAGGAAGGGTGGGGAGCAAGAAACCGAAAGGACATGTTTTTATTAGAGTAAAAGTGTATATACAACTGAGGATTCAAAAAGCTTGTAACGCGAATTCTAGAACCATGCAGAGAGCGGGGATTCCCGTCCGAAATAGAGGTGGTGCCCTCCTTTCCTGGTTGGCCACATTCTTGCTGTGACGCTGGGGGTCGGGGAGGGGGGAAAGGAAGGGCACCCATGTATCACCGCCTCGAAGTTGCCCCACTGGTTGAGCAACTGCAGGAGGGTCCACAAGCTGAGCTGTTGGCCCCACTTGCAGGGCTCCATCCAGCTTTTCCACCAAGATCTGCCACTGTCTCTTCAGGAGGCCTACCAGCTACTGCTGACTGAGGACACTGTGACTTTTCTGCAGTACCAGGTATCTGCCACCCTCTCCCGGGAGAGGAGCTACCCGTCCACTGAGTCAGTGAGGATTCATAAGTACCCGCGAGGTGCTAGACACAGAGCTATGTGCTGGGACTACAGGACAGCCAAGGGCTCTGCGGTCATGGTGCCTGCATCCTAGTGGTGGCAATTGGGCATAAGTGAGCAAGCAACTGAGTGACTGACTTCACAGAACTGAGCACTGGGGAGAAGACAAAGCAGGGGAGGGGCACGAGGCTAGAGACGTAAATGTAGACATCATGAGATTGTGGGTGGTATTTAAAACCACAGGGCTGCACGGGAACGTAGTCAGGATCAAGAGCTGGGTCCAAGACCTGGAGGGTTCCAGTGTGATGAGGGGAAAGATGGGAACCAGAAACAGACCAAGGAGTGTCTGACAACACAGGAGAAAAACCAGGAGAGGTGGTGTCACGGAAGCCAAAAGAAGGAAGAAGTAATTGGCTCTGTTGAAGGCTGCTGAGAGATCAAGCAGGATGGGGTCATTCCTGCGTACATCTCTCTGATACGGGTATTAGAACACAAGGATGGACATACCGTTCTTTACCAAAGACCACTCCTACCCTACTCCTGTCTGTGGAGGTATAGGGTGGAGGGGCAGGGTGGGGGAGTGTACTGTCTACCGCCTTTTGCCACTTCCTTGTTCACACTCTGGTCAGGAGTTTTGCACTGGACAGCTTTGGTATCATACCATTCTAGTGCGTAGTTCTTTTTCTGATTCATCAGCTATCAGCTTTTTTGGGATTTTGCATTTAAATCAAGAAAATGCTGAATGTCATTTATGCCCAGAGTAAGGTAAGCAAGAGACAGGAATTCAGAGACTGAGACCTTAGTTTGGGGAGGGTGTTTGTAATGGGAGTATGATCCAGCCAATCCCAGGGTTTGGAATTGGGGTGTGCAGGAGGAGCAGGGGAGGCCACTTGGGGAGTGGCTCCTATCTGAAGGAACTATTTGGTGTTTTCAAAAGTGGGCCTCTGATCTTTACTTTTTCTCTTTGAGGCCTTCAGCCACCTGAAGAGACTGGGCTACGTGGTTCGACGATTCCAACCAAGGTAAATCCCAATCCCATTTCCCTCCCATTTATTCCAGTCATGGGACCTGGTAGATGAGCCCCAAGGTGGAAAATGGCCTCTCTTGACCTGGAATCCTTGGCTGGAGCTGCAGCTCCCTGGGCATGGGCTGGGGGCCTCTGTTGGAAGTGCTGTATCAAGAGGCACGCTGGTCATTTCAGCTTATCCTGGGTTATCAAATTGAGCCCCATCTTCAGCCTGTTTGCTCCGCAGATAACGATTAAGCACTTCTAGCTCATGACAGTGCACTGGCACATAGCTCTAATCCAGAACGGTGCCTCAGTGGGTGTGTAAGCAGATTGTCAAGTGCATGCATGAATGGCGGGCCAAGTGAGGCATTAACAGTTGAGTAGGGTCTCACATTCCTTTGGCTAAGTTAGATGTTCTTTCCTTCTGAGGCCTCTAAACATGATCACCTTAATAGCTCAGCATTGCTAAGAGCCACAGAGACCATCAGCCATAGAGTAGAAACTGGTATACTCTTTACTGTTTTGTAGTGTGTCACGAAAATTCTAGAACAAGTATGCCCTTTACTTCCTAAAAGTGAGATATATCCCAAGGAAATAGACACAGGTGTGTGCATAAGTTCACCTGTGAAAATGTTCATTCATTCATTCATTTGACAGTATTTGTTGATTTCTTACTGGGTGCTAGGCCCTGTGCTCATTGCTGAGGAATAGCAAAGTCACTGTCCTCACAGAACATGTATTTAGTGGGGAGGTTACACAAAATAATCATCACTTTGCAAAATTGGTGAACTTGGAAACATCCTGTGAGTTCAACGGGGATGGCACGGTCACACAAATTTGAGTTTGTCCCTTAGAGCAGTGCTGTCTTGTAAAACCTTCTGCAGTGATAAAAACATTCCAGGTCTCTGCTGTCCAATATATGTGGCTTGTGCAACTGTGGGACTGAATTTTTGTTTAATTTTAATGGATTTAATTTAATCTTAATTGCCCCTTGTGTCTAGTGGGTATCATTTGGAAAGTGCAGCCTTAGCACCATAACAAAAATCTTGGTAGGGAAGAATGCTATAGTCAGAAGGGGTTATGTCTATAATATGTTATTGAGAGTAAGAGGAGATTAAATAGCAGAATGTTAAGATTTTGAGAGAGAGCATGGGTGAGTGCAGGAGCCAGAGGGAGAGGGAGAAGCAGACTCCCTGCTGAGCAGGCACCTTGGATGTGGGACTTGATCCCAGGACCCCAAGATCACGACCTGAACTGAAGGCAGATGCTTAACTGACTGAGCCACCCAGGCACCCCAGTACAATGTAATTTTTGATAGGAAAAAAACATATGAGAGAGGGTGCATGTTTATAAGAACCAAAAATGTTTGTATTTTTATTTTTCTGTATTTTCCAAGTTTTCTGGTCTCTTCATTTTTCTCACTAGTGGTTAATCATTTATTGCCGGCTCTCCAGGAGCCCCAGTTCCAGTAAGTCTCTGTTCAAAGGGGCCATTGGTGAGACCCAGAGGCCTGGGCAAAGACACATGGGCAGGCCCCTGCGGTTGCCCCCATTTACCCTGCTTGCAGGTCTGCCCAGGGACTTGTCCCTTGGGTTTGGCTTTGACCCTGGCCCACTGATTTATCTTCTGGGCCAGTCCCTCACAAATTCTACTGGGAACTCCAGGCTGAGGAAGTGGATTTGTTGCCCACCCGATTCTCACCCCACAGCTCCATCCTGTCCCCTTACGAGAGACAGCTGAACTTGGACGGCAGTGCCCGCTGCTTAGAGGATCAGAATGGCAAGAGGAAGAGGAGGAGCTCCAGCTCTCGGTAATGTTTCCCACATGGCCACCCCCACCCCCCACCCAGGGAGTTCTGGGGAGCAGAGCTGTTAAGGGAGTACTCGTTTTGGGGACCTTGGAGAATGCATTGGCTTAAGAGCTAGGCTTGGGTGGCTCCCTAGTAGGATCCTGGAGGCAGTAGCATGTGTGTGGGATGTATGCATCTCAGCCATCAGGACCAGACATGCTGAATTTCCTCCCCACATCCCTCAGGTCCATTAACAAGAAGGCCAAGGCCCTGGAGAATCCCCCGCAGGGGGTGAATGAGACACCAGAGAGCCTGACAACCTCCAGCCCACCTCCTTGCAACCAGAACAACCAATGCGGAGAGGAGAAACCTCAGGAGTCCAACCCTGTAAAGGGCCCAGTGGGCCCATCTGAGCTTCTGGGATCCCTGCAGCCCTGGCCTGACCTGGCTAACGAGGGGGTGGGGTGCAGCCAGGAGAGTGGCAAAGTAGAGAACGGGGTCAAGGGGGTTTGTAAGCCACGCTGGAACTTTGAACAGATCTCCTTCCCCAACATGGCTTCAGATAGCCGCCACACCCTTCTGCTTGCCCCAGCCCCAGAACTGCTCCCGGTCAACGTCGCTGGGCGGGAGACAGATGCGGAATCCTGGTGTCAGAAGCTGAACCAGAGGAAGGAGAAGCTCTCCAGGAGGGAACGGGAGCAACATGCAGAGGCCCAGCATTTCCGGGAGGATGTGAACTTGGATCCCGAGGTGCGGTGCTGCTCCAGCTGGCAGGAGTACAAGCAGCTGCTGCGAAGACGGCACCTGCAGAAGAGCCGGAGCCGCCCCCCGCATCTGTGGGACCAGCCTGTCAGACCCTTGCTGAGTCCTGGCCAGGCAGACTCCCCAGGTACCTCCTTACCCTGCAGGCCCCTGGCAGCTGAGGAGTCCTAAGACTTTGAAAGGGACATGGATTGGCCATGACTAATTGAGGCTTAAGAAAGCTGGGGCGGAGAGAGCTGTCCCATGGAGTGGAACCCACAAGGACAGTCTGTTCTCCTGCAAAGCAGCAAAAGGACCCATGTGGGAAGGTTTGGCGAGTCTGTGTCCAGGGAGAGGGGAAGGGGAATGAAACTACAACTGTATCCTTAAAATCATAAACAAGATGCATGCGGGCAGCTCTGCTACCAGCCAGCTGTGGTCCCTGTTCTCTCAACTCGGGGGTAGGGGAGCAAGGAGGTGCCATCTTGGCCAAATAAAAGGCTTACTGGTACACCTTGCATGTTTAAGAACAGGGAACTAATAGGGCAAGAACAGTATTAAGAGATGCAGAATTCTTTACAGTCTTTATGAGAACATGGGAGATTCTAAGTAACAAGATTAGGGTTGCCAGATGGGTTCTACTTGAAGTTCAGATAATCAGCTAATTTTTTTTTAGTGTAAGTGTATTCCAAATATTGGACATACCTACAATTTTATTTAATCTGTTAAGTCTGGCAACACTAAACTAGATGGCAGATTCAGAAATGTCAGAGGAGTCTGTAGATAGTTGACCCCCCCCCCCAACACCTTATTTTCACTGTCCTCGCAGCCACAGCCCTGCAGCATCTCTCTGTGCTGCGGACCACACACCTTGCTGATGGAGGTGCCCGGTGAGTCTCCAGGTAGTGCCTGTCTCCAGGGTGCCTTGGCTGCTAGCAGGAGTTGGCAGCTGGAGCTTGACTCCTGAGGTTGGACATGAGCTGGGGGATATTCATGTGTGTCTAGGGCAGAGGGAGGGATGAAAGGCAAGAGGTGGATTTAGCCTGAGGATTTTGCGATAGGCAGCTGGAACCTTCCACTGCCCAAGTGGGAGGACCTCAGTTCCTCTTGATGAGGCTGCTTGGTGAACTGCGGGAGGGAAAGCATGGCAGGGAAAAGGGAGGCGGAGGGTCCCTGTTTCTTAAGGTTTCTCACTGTGTCCTCAGGCTGCTGGAGAAGTCTGGGGGCTTGGAGATCAGCTTTGACATCTACCAGGCTGATGCCGTGGCCACATTCCGAAAGAATAACCCTGGCAGGCCCTACGCCCGGATGTGCATTAGTGGGTACGAGACCAGTGCGCACTACTCCCAGGCTGCTGCCCGTTCTCTTGTAAACCACATGGACCTGCCCTCTGTGCCCCTGGCCAGTTTGCCAGTCAGAAGAACCATGGTTCCGGAGAGCTGTGACTGACTCAGGGCCGCACAGCCAGTCCGTGCTATAGGAACCGGAGCTTCCCTGGTCCTTAGCCTTCATTCCTGGCATCTTTGGTTGTCTCTGTCCTGTGCTAATTTACTGCAGGGCTCATCCAGCAAAAGGGATGTGAATCAAAGGGATTCACAGGCTAAGAGCTCACTCTTCCGAGCCCCCGTACCCAATCAAGGCTCTGGGTCACTCTTGGAGAACAGGTCAGAGCCAAGCAGTTTGCAGACAGGAGAGTCCAGAGGCCCGACTTCTTGTACCCTCAACTCCTGTCTTATGATTTCCCTTCCCTGGTAGCCGAAGAGGGCTGGGGGCTCAGAGTTTATGGGTGGCCTGTGTCCACGTCTCAGTCTAACTCTATCCCTGCAGATTTGATGAGCCAGTTCCAGACCTCTGTACCCTCAAGCGGTTATCCTACCAGAGTGGGGATGTTCCTCTGATCTTTGCCCTGGTGGATCATGGAGACATCTCCTTCTACAGCTTCAGGGACTTCACGCTGCCCAGGGATCTGGAACACTAGTCACGCTGCTCTGGCAGGGCATGGGACCTGCTCTGGGGGACCTGGACTGTCTACTCTCAGGGACCATCTCCGCTGCCTCTTATACTCAGACCCTGACCTGTAGCTTCAGGGGCTGTTCTGGGCCTTGGCCCTGGGTGTCTGATGCTTGCAGGAGAACGAAGCCATGCCCCGCCCCCCTTCCTGGCTTCCATAGTCCCAGGCCTGAGATTGATGTCTTGGAACTCAGGACTAGATTTCAGAGACCCAGCGGGGTGGGGCAGAAGAGAGGACTCTGTGCCTTTAAACGAGAGGGTGCCTGCTTCGTGCGATAAAGCCAAAGCCATTAAAAAATAGATCGCTTTTCTGCTGTGGCTGGAGATAGTGGACGAGTCTCCAGCTGGAGCCTCCAGCCCTCCTTCCCCTCCCCTCCCCGCCCCCAGAAAGTCCCGATGTCCGTGGACCTGGCCCCCAGGCCCTCACCCTATCTTTGCCCGCCCGCACACAACGCTTTCTCTGGCGCGGGAGCGAAGTCTCCCCGGGAGGGCAAGAACGCGACCCCGCACCTTTCTCAGGACCGGGGCACGGGAAGTCACAGACCTAATTAGCTTGGCTTTCTGAATGGTCGTCCGCGGAGGGAGGCTGGCGCTCCCTCGGGCTTTCCCTGAACTCAGCCACTTCGGGATAGAGGGGCGGCGGGGAGGCGCCACGTCGGCGCGCCTTGAGCCCCAGTGCTTCGGGTCGTGCTGTGGAGCGCGCCATTCGCGTCCCTGGCCTCCGCGCCCCTTCCGCTCCTGCCTCTCGTCGCTCCAACTCACTCTCCAGTTGCGCTAAAAGCTCCGGTCAATGTTGCTGTCTTTCGGGGCCTTGGGCGCCTTCCTGCCTCCGCAGAGACAGGGAGGACCAGGGTTCAGACTTGGGACCCGCCCCGAGGGGAGGCGCCTCGTGGCGACGCCCCCGTCCCCAAGCCACCTCGCTCTTGGGTCCTGAAACGGCCCAGCGTCCACCGGTCACCCGCTCGGACTGGGTTGGGCGTCTTCGGGAAGACCCGGCGCGGCTACGTCCCTCCAGCAGTCGCTCCGGGCCGACGTGGGGGAGGGGCCGTTCCCCTCGGCGATCCATCCTGGAGGCGGCCCAGGATGCCGTGCGTTCCAGGGACTATTTCCTCCCGCACGCGGCAGGACACTGGGCGCGGCACTCCAGCCTGAGTCCAGGTGCGCGCAGGTGAGGCCGGGGGTGGGCCCGCAGTGCCTCGTGCATATTCACGCCGGCCGCGGCCCCGCCTCCGCGCTCCCCGGGGGCGAGGATTGGCCGGAGAGCGGCGACCGCCCGCCCCCCACTCCCCGGGGGCCCTCCCTGCGCTCCCGCCCCTTCTGCCCGGAGCCGTAGAGGGGCGGGACCAGGCCCGGGGGCGGGGCCGCTAGGGCCCGGGGCTGGCGGCCCTGCGAGGCAGGCCGGCTCGCCCTTTATGTAAATAGCAGCGGCTCCGCCCCCTGCTCGCCGCGCCGGAGGTGAGCAGGAAGGAGACGGCCGCCCAGCAGCCCGTGGGCCGGCGGCGGAGTGAGCGGAACCGGCGGCCGGTGCGGTGGGACGCCGAGGCCTCGGGCGGGGGCCGGCCTGGGGTTCCAGGTGAGGCGCGGGCGCGGAAACACCCATCCGGGTCCGCCCCTTCGGGGCGCCCTCCACTCGGGGTGCGAAGGCGGGGGAAGGCCGAGACCCCTGCGTCCGCGGGCGGGGCGGGAAGAGCTGTGCTGGGGTCCGCGCGCCTCGCCCTGGATGCCGTGGGTCGGTTTGTCTGGGCGAAGGACACCTGTAGGAAGTGCGGCTCGGAACTTATCTCTGGCGGATCTGCCCGCGTTTACTGAATTTGAGCTCCGGGTTTGCCTAATAGAGTTGGTTTTGGGAAACGGGGAAACAAGTGCCCAGCCGGGCTGAGTGCCGGAGGTCACCGCGAGCGGGGGTGGGATCCCCGCTCCTTGGGCCCCACGTGCAAGGCGCCTGGCCCCGGAGGCTGGCGACGCGCGTCTCAGGTAGCCGGCTCTGTGCGAGCAGCGGCCGCAGCACGTTACCTCGCCGGCTTAGTCCCTGCCCCTACCATCTGGGCCCACTCCCTGCCGGCCTTTTGTGCGTCCTAATCCCCGGACGCAGGAAGCTCGCGGGAGGGACTTCGGTCTGGGCCTCTCTCCGCCTCTGGCTGCCTTGGACACCTTTAAGGGAAGGTATGGAGATCAGTAAGTTTTCCACGACGACGGGGGTGGAGTTGCGCTGTGATACGTTAGGACTTGGTGAGGAGTGAAAAATACCGTCTTGCCAAAGAAAGCGTCCAAAGTTTGCTCTTGGTTTGCCCCTGCTGGGCAGTTTGTAGACACACTGAGCTTTAGCTGTGGGGAGAAAGGACTGTACCCAGGAGAACCGCGGTGTGGCCCCCTCAGGCTCTCACCTGAGAGCAGGTGAGTTTGGAGTGAGGGGGCAGGGCTTGGACTCAGTGCCCCTTCCCGTGGGGATCCACAGTGCCAGATGCGGGGCGTCTTAACCTGGGCTCTTGGGATCCTCTGCAGAGTTTACAACTCAGAGTCCTGTCCGGCTGCTGAGGGGATTGTGAGCAGGGAGGGGAGCTGGGAGGGAATGAGTGTGTTAAGGGCGACAGAAAACCCCAGGTGGGAGGAACGGAGCAGCGCTACGGAATAGCTGTGGCCTAGCCCCAGGGGAAGCCGCGGTCAGAAGGGCTTTTGAGGAAGACGGGCCGGGTCCTCCAGAGCTGAGGCATGGGAAGGGTCCTGGGAGAGATGGTCCTCCTTACTTACCTTATGGGCAGAGCATTCAGGTCTGTCTTCCTTCCTTCATTCTTTCCTTCCTTCTTTTTAAGATTTATTTATTTGAGAGAGAGAGCACCCCAGCACTACGCAGGGGGAAGGGCAGAGCGAGAGAAACCCTCCAGCAGATTTCCTGCTGAGTCCAGAGCCTGCCACTTGGGGCTCCATCCTAGGACCCTGAGATCAAGACATAAGCCAAAATCAGGAGTCTGGTGCTCAACCAACTGAGCCAACCAGGCACCCTAGATTTGGTTTTCTTTTTCTTTTTCTTTTTTAAAGATTTTATTTATTTATTTAGACACAGAGAGAGAGATCACAAGTAGGCAGAGAGGCAGGCGGGGGGGGGGGGGGAAGGGAAGCAGGCTCCCTGCTGAGCAGAGAGCTGGATGCGGGGCGCGCAGGGCTCGATCCCAGGACCCTGGGATCATGACCTGAGCCAAAAACAGAGGCTTAACGCACTGAGCCACCCAGGTGCCCCTAGATTTGGTTTTCTTAAGTGATCTGCCCACACTGTTCACCTGTGGCAGTCAAGAGGCAAAGTCAGCTCTGGAGGCTCTGACTACAACTCCAAAGTTAGACGAGGCCAATCACTTGGCCGGGGTTGTGGGGGGTGAGGGGGATGGGCACTGGATGGTGTTTCCAGCATCTGAGGTCAGTCTGCATCTCTACTCTTCTTTGAGTCAGCGGAGTGCCCCTTTGGTGGCAGAATAATATCATTTTAATAACTTAATAATTGAGCACTTAACGTTTTTTAATTCAGTTGCATTGAAAGAAGGGAAAGGCCCATAATTCCAGCTGACCCCATTAGTTTAAAAAAATTAAAAAGGCAACAGGAGCCCATAGCAGGAAACGTGAAATGTTTTAGAAAGTATGAAGAAGCAAAACTCCTTCTTGCCTCTCTGTGGTGAGGCTTTTTCTTCAAACGTGGTGTTAAGTTTTTTAGTGTCCTTCCAGGTAACAGGTTTAGCTCTGAATCATGCCTTGCTGATTTCTTCTTGCTGCATGATCTTGGCTAAGTCGCCTAACTAGCATGCCAAGCCTCAGGGAGGCTTGTTGACAGGAGAATGGGGGGAAAAATGTCAGGAACACGTGTGGCCTGGCATAGAGCAGCCATCGGGGGTGGACGAGCTGCTTAACGTGCTCCATAAAGCATAAAAAGCCTCACTTGTGGAGCTTTGGGCAGACACCTAAGCATTTTGGACATGCCTGCTGGGTTGCAGGGGGATTTGGCTTCTTTGTCCAGAAGTCACCAAAGAGGCCCTCATTTTTGAAAGCCTCTGGATGTCAGACCTTTTAAAATGGAATATTTTTCCTTGAAACTAGGGAGGCAGAGGTAGAGGACAGTGGCCTCTACCAAGTGTCCCTTGGTACCTGCCCTGCTCCTTGGTAGAGCCAGGAGTGAGACCTGGTGGCCAGACCCCAGCTGGGGGCCTTTGCTGGGAGGAAGGGGGTATATAATCTAATCTGCTCAGGTTTTTGCTCAGCAGAGGGCTTGGCTGCATGCATTCTGTACGCTGTTGGGGGTGGAGGCGATCACATTCTTGTGCTGCTCTGTTGCCATTAAGGAGCCTTTCTGGGGATTCCATAGTGCTTTCTCTCGACCTCATTTAGGGAAGAGGCATCCTCCCCTGCCAGGAGTTCCTGGCCCCAGGCGCCCACGCACCCTGCACCCCATAGAGAAAGTGGTCCATGGAACTAGAAGTCGCGGAGCCTCTGCCATCTGTCTGGGACTCCTTGGCTACCCACTGGAGACATTGAGCATCCCGGGCAAGAGTCTCCAGGAGCACGGAGTTTCCTGAAGGATTCCTCAACTTCCCTGGTCCTTCTAGAAGTGCCAGGGACAGCTGTTGAGACACCTGAGTGGAGGCCCCAGAGGCCCATGGTCCCCGCTGCTGGGCTGGCTCCTGTGAGCAGCACGGCCGCCTGGACTGACTTCTCCTGAGTACTCAGAGAAGCTTTCTTATCTCGCTCAGGCGATACCACTATCAGGGCTCCTCCTGGGTTGAGGCAGGCCAAGTCTGTTCGGCAACTTTGTTTTCCCCTACCCAGGAGCAGTTTTCAGGGAGAAGCAGGGTATGGGGCAGGAGGGGGCGTCCCCCAGTGGGGCCGTCAGTCCCGCTTGTTCTTCTCTAGCCTTGGCTCGCAGGGTTCCCCAGGACACCCTCCTCTCCCTGTGCCCTGGCACCATGGGGCTGTGCCCAGTTCCTTTGGAGGTGACCTCCCCTCCCCACCCTGTTTCTCAGAGGAAACTGGTACTTCGGAGAGTCACCCTGCTCCTTCCCCTTCCCAGGAACGACAGTGAATTCTTGAGTAAGGAGAGGCTCCTCTGGGCGTGGGGACAGCTTTAGGTACCTGACTCTACCCTGAAGGAATTCAGCAGAGACTAGAGCCTTCTCTCAAGACACCTGACTCAGTGTTCCCAGCATTTGTGGAGAGGGACATCTGGGCACAGGACTACCTGAGTCTAGTAACTAATATTATTCTTGGATCCTCCTTGCTGCCGAGCTGGGTGTCCTGGAGCCTTAGTCTGATGCGGTGCCCACAGAGGTAGCCCCAGCAGGATGCCAGGCATGATGTCTACCTGACCCTGGGCTTGACCCGAGACTTGAGAACAAGGTGGGGAAGTTCCCCAAGGAGCCCCAGCCCAGTGCTCTTTGGGGTCAGTGGTTCCCAACTGGAGAAGACCTTTGCCTCGTTGATCTCTGTTTAGTCCTGGCTGTTCACTCGGTCATGCGATGAGTACCCGCTGGTTCGTCCTGCCGCACCAGGACTCATGTTCTAAAGAGTGGGGAGTGTGAGTAACAGGAAACGAGCATAAGTAACAGAAGTGTGAAAAGGTGATTCGAGTTACATAGTATAAGAACAAAGTAGGGGCTTAGGGTGGGAGGCAGGTTGCAGCCTGAGAAGGCGATGAGGGTGGCCTCAGCAAGAAGGGCCACATTTGAACACAGGCTTGCAGGAAGTGAGGGAGTTCTTCAAAGAACACGAGCGTCTCTCAAGTGTCAGGGCACTAAGCACTGGGGCACAACCATGGACCAGACAGGCATGGTCCCTTTCCCCTAGACCTGACATCCTTTGGAGTCAGACGCGCTACCACTGCGCCACGAGGTCACGACCTGACATCCTTTGGAAGCTTCTTGGGTCAGCTGTTCAAGTTTTGAGGCAAGTAGGAGGCTGTGGAATGGGGCCTGATAGGATGGGCAGGGCAGCCTATCACCCCCGCCCCAGGCAAGTTGCCCACCTCCTCTGCGGAATGGCTTTGCTCTTTAGGCTTGGCCATTATCCAATCTGTGGCTTCCCTGGAGAGAGTCTGTCGTTGGGTTGCATATAAGGGACTGAGGCCCCCAGAATGGGATGTGTTCAGGGAATGCACGCATTTCTACTCCCCGCCTCCCCTCCATCCTCAGGGGCCTTAGGAGGAAACCCTGCAGAAGAAGCCTTGGGTGTGGCAGGAGGGCCCTCCCAGGTTGCGGGACTGGCTTGTGGCTCCTTAGGGCGGGACTCGACACTGACCTGGGCTCCGCCAGGGAGGGTGAAGTCAGGCTGTGGCTGCTGACCCAGGTTGTCCCATCTGGGCTGCTGCTGGCCAGCCCCTTTGTCCTGAGAGAGAGGCCTGAACTGGGGAGGCGGAGGGTTCTCCCATCAGGTTGGAGTTCAGACCGGGGCTCGGACTTACTCACTGCTTGGGCTTAATAGCTCTCCAAATCTGTCATTTCATAACTAGTAAAATTACATGAGATGCTGAGAGTAAAGTACTTCAAGTGGCATCTGGCCGTAGTTTGGTCTCAGTCCTTTTTGTTTTGTTTTTAAAGATTTTATTTATTTATTTGAGAGGGAGAGCATGAGTGGCAACGGGTGGGGGGCTGGGCAGAGGCAGAGGGAGAAACAGACTCGCTGCGGAGCAGGGAGCCCGATGTAGGGCTTGATTCCAGAACTCTGAGATCATGACCTGAGCCGAAGGCAGATCCTTAACTGACTGAGCCACCTGGTGCCCCAAGTCTCAATCCTTTTTATTATCTAATGGCAGTGACGACCTTCTGGTTCCTGCCTTCTCTCTGGATGGTCTCTCAAAGTCCCACCTCCCACCTAGTCCCGCGTGCTTTCAGCCACAGTTTGGTCGCCAAGCTGCTGGCCAGGGCCCTGTCTGGTGCCCCTGGGAGATTGGGTTTCCCGGGGTGGCATGGGCGCTTGCAAAGCAACCTTGGGCATTGCGAGTCAGCACGGATAAGATGCGGGAGGGCTCCTCAGCCACCTTCACCCGTCAGAGCCCTGCCCCACCACTCCCCTCAGTGGGAGGCTCAGTGGTGTACTCACACCCCTCAGACGGAAGGACCCAGCCACACACAGGGTGTCGGGAAGGGAGGGCAGCCTATGCAGCGGCTGTGGGGAGCACAGACAAAGGGGACAGGGGGCGAGAGCTTGGGGTCCCATTTCACACTGTGCTCCTGGAGATCAGGACCACAGCCAGGTGCTGCATGTGGCAAGGGGCACCTTCTTTCCCTTGTGCCACGAGGCCAGAGCCCCGCCATTCAGCATAGGCTCTCCCAGCAGGTGAATGGAGCTGACTCGGTTATCGAGCAGCCGTCTCAGCGGCTGGCCCATCACACACGTCCAGGACAGATGGCCTCAGCTTGGCCACGTCTCTGTCTCATGGGCAAACGGTACCCATGTGGGATGAGCCGCCTGGGCTGGGACCCCGCCTTTTTCCTCCCCACGGCACCATCAGATCTGCTGCTTAGAGAAAGGGGTCGGGACCGGCCTGCGCCAACACCGGTTTTGTCTCTACCTCTGCTGGGCTCTTTACTGAGCTCCTGAGATGTGGGGTGGGGCGGGGGAGGGGGTGTTGGAGAGCAGGGTCTAGGCACATCTCCACGGTGGGGTCCAGGGTGGGAATTCATCAAGTAGACAGCTCGCCTGTCTTTTCCAGGGCAGGTGTCAGGGGGTGGGGACACCCGCCTGAGACTCCGGCAGGATTCGTGGCTGGTGGCCGTGTTGGGTGATCCGAGCAGTGAGAAGGGAAGGGAATCACTGTGTCAGCCTCCCACAGGGAACACACAGGCTAATTCCCTACACGAGGCACAGACCTGTGTAGAAAATTGATAAGCATCAAGACACACACACACCATTGGCCGACAAGCCTCACATGGACCAGCCCTAAACCGTGAGTGCCCATACCCAAGGGAACAGAGGGCAGAGTGTGGAGGGCTGCTCAGAGTTTGGTCCTGTCCAGGACAGAGGGTGGGACAGGCAGGAACTGAGACTGACGTTGGGCAGTCTTTGGGAGCCCAGGGGATGGAGAAGGTGTTTCTTCTTAAGAAGCTGCCTCTCAGAGGTCACGCTCTGGCCAGCGTTTCCAGTAACGTTGCCTCAGACACTTCTTGGCATCCCGGTTGGGCACGGCCTATACAATAGTAATGTCCCTTACCCCCAGGTGCTGGGACCCTGAAGCCTGAGGTCAGGCAGCTGGTCCCACCCACCTGTCCCTTCCCTACCTCTGCACCCATCTGGTGTCCAGGGGGCAGGCTTCTCCCCTGTTCAGGTTACCTTGGCTAGAGGGCAGCCCAGCCCCCCAGAGAGCAGGAGCCATCCCACCAACAGGACTGCCTCTGAGCATAGGGCCACCCTCACACCTGGCCACCGGCTGGGCCTTCACCCCTTCTCACATGTGATCCTCTTACCTACCCTGCCTGGGAGGCAGATAAACCAGAAGAAGAAAAAAAAATCTCTACTAATCCCATAACCCTGCCAGTGTGGTGTCTACTTACTTAAATATTTTTAATGGCGTCTACCTGACTTCAGGGTTCTACGTACGGTTCTACGTCCATTGTCTTCTGCCCTTTTAATGACTCTCTGCCTTCAGTCGTGACCCTGAGCACGCTTCACCAGCTCCCGGCGCGGGCCCCTTGGGTTGCTTCTGATCTTCCCTGATACCTTAATGACCAGCACAGCAACGCTGGGGAGAACATTCGAGGAGCTAGATGGGTGCCCTTGTCCGTGGTGGTTTTAGGGACCATTTTAGCATAAGGTGTGGTCGAGCACTGAGGGAGGAGGGGGAAAGTGATCAGGACAGGTGAAGAAAGAGAATGCTCTTTAGAAGAGGATTTCTGATGGGTTGCATGAGGGGCAGAAGGCTTATTTCAGATGAAAGTTCAGAGACTAGCAGAAGGGGCTTGAGCAGATAGGCTGGCCCTGAGCAGAGGGGGCAATGGAGTAGGAGCGGGAGAGCAGACCGAGGTGGGCCCCGCCCAGGACTCTCAGTGGGCCCCCAGTGAACTGCGCCTGAGGCCATCTGCTGTGGCCCCTGGGGCCCCCCCTTTCTGACCCACTCCATCTCTCCTGTTGCCTGCACTCGCCCCTGGGCTTGTTGTCATCCTCCTGGAAGAGGCAAGCTTGTTCCGTTTCCCCTGACCTGCCCTGCCCCCAGTCTTCCGTGGCTGACCACTTCCTATCGTGCAGGTCTGGGTGGAGGCTTCTCTTCTGGCTCTGTTCATTCATTCAGCAGGGATGCCTCAGCGAAAAGGGGGCAAAACTCCTGAGTAAGAACGAGAAGGCTCGTCCTTGGGGAGGGGTGCACGGGTAATAAACAAGATTAGTAAGGACACTGTTGGCACCGTGACCAGTGCTAAGGACCAAAGCAAAGCTGGGCAGTAGGAAGAAGGGACATTTGAGTAGAGGTGAGAGCGAACGAGCCGGTGGGTATCTGGAGGAAAAGCGTCCCAGCAAAGGAACAGCAGACCCATAGACCCAGACCCAGGAATGTTCCCTGAGTCGTTCCAGCCACACCCTGGTCACTCTGGATTGGCCCCTTCCTTCGTTTCCTTGCTGGGCCTGCTCTCTCCGAGCCCGTTCTGCTGACTGATTTCTGTACTTGTGAGTCATCACACGCACGCCCTGCGAGGTGTCAGCTTGGTGAAAAAAAGGCTCTTGCCTGTCTTTTTCCGCTGTTGTGTCCCCAGTCCTAGGACCGTGCCTGCTCCATGCCAGGCACCTGGCATGGCTCCTGCTCTTGCCAGCGGACCCATGCGTCCCCCTGTACAGACAAGCTCGCTGGGCCTCGAGCAGCTGCCTTGGGAGGCCACCCAGCTTGGCGGAGCTGAGCTGTGGTGGTTGAGCCCAGCGGTTGGTCCCAAGCCCTGGCTCTTTCCCTTACAACCCCCCACACCCCATTTCCCACCCCCAGGAGAGAGGGTAGGATCTCTTCCACTCCGGGGAGCTCCAGGTCCGGGTTCCTGGAGCTTCTCTCTGGAGAACCCACTTAGCTGGGGTCCGTGGAGCTGAGGGTTTGCCTGGAGGTGAGTCCGGTGAGTCCCAGACCTGCTCCCCTTCAAGAGGTGGTGGCACTTTTGATGCCTGGATCTGGGCAGTTATTTCTGTGTTGGGAGCAACAGTGAGGGGTTGGCGGGAGTGAGGAAGAGGTGCCGTGGTTGCCTGTCTTGGTCCTGGTTCCCTCACCCACCCCCATCCCCGTGCCTTTGCGGTCCCAGCCCTCTGTGGAGTAGGTGGCACCTCAGGTACGTCACCAGCAGTGACCAGGCCCTAGGCCCGGAACCCCTTGGTTGGCTCCGAGCTGAAGGCCTGCGTGCGCCCTGGCCTTTCTCTTGCGAGGCCGTGATTAGGCACCCCTCTGGCCTGTCCTAGCCACCCTGCCCTGCCTCCCCTGGTCCTACGTTCGGAGTTCAGCAGACCTGGGGGCAAATCCAAGTTCTGCCGGTTTCTCCTCAGTGACCTTGGACGAGTTACCCAGCCTCTGTGGTCTTCATTTCCTGGTCTGCCAAGTGGAGATCTTCCACTGGACGTCCAGGGAGGCTGGTGGAGGGCAAACAAACATCCGGGACAGGGTTTAGGTGTCCCCTGTACAGAAGTGTGAAGGCAGGAGGGGGCAGGGCGTGTCCCAACATCCCACTGTGCCTACTCCTGAGTAGTGGGATTTAGGGAGGATTTTCTCCTTGGGATTGTTTTCTTTCTTTCTTTTTTTTTTTTTTTTTCCCCTTTCTTTTTTTAAACAGTGAGCAGGAGTACTCGAGCAAAATGTTTAAAAAGTGGTAAAAGTAGGGGTGCCTGGGTGGTTCAGTGGGTTGGGGCCTCAGCCTTTGGCGCAGGTCAGGGTTCCAGGGTCCTGGGATCCAGCCCCGGGCTCTCTGCTCAGTGGGGAGCCTGCTTCCCCCTCTCTGCCTACTTGTGATCTCTGTCTGATAAATAAATAAAATCTTAAAAAAAAAAAAAAGTAGTATAAGTATGACGTCCGGGTCTGGGTAGTGCCTGGTATGTAGCCGATGCTCTGAGGGACATTTGGGTGGGTAGGGTGCCTACCATCTCCCCCCAGTGTCCACATCCCGTCTGCCTCCCTCCCGCCCGCCTGCACCTCCTCCCTGGGGCTGTGCCCTGTCACCCGCGAGCCCATGTGGGTTCTTGAGATCACCCTGTCCCTGGAGTCTGCAGGCCCCTCTCCTCCAAGGCAGCACTCCCAGCTTCCTTTGACTTCTGACCCAGTGACCTCGGCCCAGGAAGGGAGAGTGGGCGCCCCCGGGAGCTGGAGGGAGCTGGAGCCGGAGCCGAGCGGATTTATGAGCTTCGGCCTGTGCCGCCCTCCCCCACAGCTGGAATGCGAGTCCACCGCTCAGCTGTTTGTCTGGGAGCCCCAGGTCGCTGCTGCCAGCCTAGGGCTGTTGTCACTCCCAGTCCCCAGAGCCTCCCAGGCTTCCCTGTGTTCCCTGACCTGCTTCGGGACCCCGGGTCAGGTGGGCAGCTGGCAGGTTCCCGACTACCTGCCGATCCAGAGGGAAGTGGGGCTCCCCAGGCTGCTCCGGCTCCCCCAGAATGGAAGGGCACAAATCTCTTGCATCTGCCCCACCCCCTCCTGCAAGTGAGGGTCTTTTCAGTGTCCCCAGAAGGTGATGGCACTCTGGGGGGTTGGTCTCCACCTGCTCCCAGCTGGGGTGGTGTTTGGATTGCCCCCAGTGTGTCTCTGCCAAGTGGGGTGACCCCTTCCGTCATGGCAGCCCTTGGTGGTTCTACCAGAGGCCACCACCATGGCCTCCCTCTGCCATCCACGTGCCTTGGAGGGAGCCCCCAGTCTTGGACCACACGGGGTCCATTCATATGCAGAGCCCCGGCCTGATGGTTAGTTTTTGTCGCCTCACAAGAAGCCGGAAATAAAGGGCATCTTTCAGGTCTCAGACATCTCCCCTGGGACATCCACCATGGCGGGGGCCAGGTGCTCCCCCAAACCCGCACCCCGGCCTGATGCCTCCCTGGCAGGGCACTCTGCCCTAGCCCCGAGTAAGCCCCTCTGGGGTGCGCCCGGGTCCGTTTAGTCTCTTCAGGGAGTCCGGCTACCCTGGGCCCCTGTGTTGCTGAGGACAGGCCCTGGTGTCCCACGGTCAGTGGGAGGCCAAGCTGCTGCTGGCCGGAAGCTGCAGTGAAGATGATCCTTCTCCCTTCCCCCAAGGATGATCCAGAAATAGTTCCCCTTGGGTTGGGAAAGCATTCTACATTCAGATGGTTTGGGCAGATGGGCTTTGGGCCTTGAGCTGGTTTCTTGATTCGGAGCAGATTTCTTCTCCTGATAAGACTCCACTTAGGCCCATGGGAGAGGGAGTCTCCCTATCCAGTGCGTCCATCAGAGCCCAGGGGAGCTGGGACCTGGTTAGCCAGAGATGGGGGCAGGGGGCCGGCCAGGAAGCCCAGGGGTAGAGCTGCAGCTCCGGAAAGCCCAGCAGCTGCGTGGGGTGGACCCAGTTCCACCGCGGGTCCCTGGCGTGGGCTGGCCTGGGCCGGCGCCCTCCGACCCTGCGCTCTGCTCCTCACCTGCTCAGGCTCCCAACAACTGTGATTCGAGAGCCTTCCCCGCAGTCAGCAGGCAGAGTGTGCCTGGGGGTGCCGACCCCAGAGACCTCCCCAGCCCCCAGCCCCCCACCGGTGGCATTCTGGTCTGGGAGCCCAGGTAGACAGCCTTTGCATTTCTGCCTCCCAGTTGGGCTCTGGAGAGAGAGGCTGGTGAAGTTTCCCTTTCTGTTTAGCTGGGGTTTTATGGTTTTTCAGAAAACAGGTTAACAATTAAGCTCATTAACCTCAGGGCCACTGTTCCTATAAAGCCGGGCGAAATGGCTTCCTCCTCCAGCTTCTCCCGCTGGCTTTATAAGGCAGCAGTGGCCCAGAACAAGTGTTAGAGCTTGGGTCAGCCTTGGACCTCCAGGTATAGACGTCCCTGGGGTTCTGGACTGTCCTTTGCAGGTGGAGTGAGGGTGCACGAGAGGGCGGACAGAGAAGCCGCTGCTGGGCTTGGGGAGAGAGGCTGGGCTGGGCCAAGCCCTTGGTGCCTGGGAGCCAGAGTGGGTGCTGGGGCCAGGGCTGCGTGGCCACCTCTCGCTGGTGGTCAGCAGCTGCTTCTCTTTCTCTAGGGGGCTGTGCGCTAAGCACCATGAGGCGGTTCCTGAGGTCAGGACATGACCCTGCCCGGGAGAGGCTCAAGCGGGACCTTTTCCAGTTTAACAAGGTAAGGGGAAGCACCGCGTTGGCCGCCCTCCCCGGGCTGGGGCTGGGGCACTCAGGCGGCCTTCACCTGGATGGGGCTGCTCCCCGGGCGCTGCCGGCTCATGGGCACCTGACCCTGGAAATGGGGTCTGGTCGGCGGACTTTCCTGGAAGCGGGCAGTGGGATCCCCAGGCGTCAGGACTCCATGTCCCAAGTCTCACTGGCTGTGTGACCTCTGCAGATCACTCTGCCTCTTCCAGCCTCAGTTTCCCCACCTGTAAAATAAGGCTCAAACATCCTGCGTCCTCACGGGGCTGTGAAGGAGGCTGAACCCTGCCAGGTGTAGCAGTGTTCCCGTGATGCCTGGTCTCTGAGGCAGTGGCCACAGCCCATGGCTGTCCCCTTTCTCCTCACTTCGCCCCCACAGGAAAACACCGCTCTCCCTGCAGGCAGACCACAGTGAGTCCTGTGGCACTCTTGTGGCAGGCTCTACGCCTGGGTGAGTGGGGAGAGGCGCCTGAGACTGTGCCAGGCTGGCCTTTGGCTCCCCCAACCCCAGACCTGCTCTTAAGGCCCGCTGAAACCGGAGCACCCTGCCACCCGACATCGCAGGGAGGGCCCCAAAGCTCCCGGCGGCCGGGGCGCGAGCAGGCGGAGCTGGCCTATAAACAGGGGCGCTCCGTGCTTTATTAGCTCCGCAGCCACCTAGCAATCTGCCCGTTTCGGGGTAATTAGCCTTGCTTAGGTCCGCTTTGATCTAGGCCCGGCCCGCATGCCCAAGCTTCCCTCCACCCCGGAAGGTGGCCTGCGGGAAGCGGAGCACCAGGATGCCCAGGGACACCCGCCCCCCCCAGGACATGCTGAGGGACAGGGCTTCCCCTCCAGCTTGGCCACTCAGACGCCGGGTGACCTGGTGCCTGTCCTCCACGGGGTAGGCGTGTTACAGGGATTGTACAGAGTTAACGTGCGGTCCAGGAGCACTAGCTGCCCTTCTGGGGGTGGGGAGGATGGGGCGGCCTCCAAGGGAGAGACACCCAGGGGCTTGTCTGAGGGGGGTGGAGGCACCCTGCTGTTTTCCTCTGGTTTGATGGTGGCAGGTGTGGCCCTGGAGCTTCGCTGAGGCCACTGGCCAGTGGGGGGGGGGCTTCCCTGAATGAGCACCTCCTCCCACTGGCAGAAGGAAGCTGTGGGCAGGATTTTAGGACCTTGGGAAATGGGGTGCAGCTGTTAGGAATGGGAGATCTCGGGGCCCGTGGGTGCTGGTCTGAGAACCTCAGCACCCTCCTGGGGGCAGGGGAGACCCCCATGTGCCTTCATTGCCCCTGCTGACACCGAGAGATCTCACACCCCAAAAAGGTGGCCGGTTCTAGTAGAAACCGGATAGACAGGCTCAGCAGAGGGAGGAACCCCTGCCCCAAGTTCCAACTGTGCAGTGGGGTGGGGCTGGGGTGGGGCTGGGACAGAGGACTCAGCCCACCCCCCATGCCCCACAACTGGCGGCCCCCAAACTTGGCTGCCCCACCGCCAGGCCTGGCTGCGGAGAAGGGGAGGGGAGGCTCCTGGAATTCCTTCCTCCTTCCATTCATGTGCTAGAAACCTGCATTGAGCAGCTACTGAAAGACCAGCTGGGGCTGGGGCTTGGGATCACAGATAAGATCTTTGCCCTCCAGGACTTTTATAGTCCAGAAGGTGGGAGGGGGCCGATGGTCTGAAAGGCCACTTACTGGGAGCAGAGGGAGGGAAGGGAGGGAGGGAAGGGAGGTGGGTAGGTTTGGTCTTACCTGGACAGCAAGTGAACGTGGAGCCTGAAGGGTTGGGATGAGGGATGAGACCAGATCCTGGAATATTTGGAAACCTTGGTGATCCCACCCAGGCCAGCCCCTCCTCCGCCCCCCCCACCCCCGGCTTCCTGGTGTCAGATTGAGGGAGCCTGGAACCTGGAAATCTGGGGCCTCACTGACACCCATAGCTGTGGTGGGTTTTGAGCAGGGGAGTGCGTGATCCCATTCACAGTTTGGAAGATAAGTTTCTTTCTTTTTTTCCTTTAATTGGTCTTTTTAAAAAGATTTTATTTATTTATTTATTTATTTATTTGACACAGAGAGAGAGAGATACAGTGAGAGAGGGAACACAAGCAGGGGGAGTGCGAGAGGGAGAAGCAGGCTCCCCGCTGAGCGGGGAGCCTGGGACTCCATCCCAGGACCCTGGGATCATGACCTGAGCCTGAAGGCAGATGCTTAAGCCACCCAGGTGCTCCCATTTAATTATTTTTAAGGGGAGCATTGCAGTGACTGGATGAGGCCCAGACGGTGAGACACAGGGAGGGCATTTACAGAACAGGGTTTCTCAACCTTCTCACTGCTGACATTTGGGGCTGGCCACGTGGAGAGGACGTTTAGTGACATCCCTGACCCTGGGTCCCCAAGACGTACAACCAGAAATGTCTCCAGATGCTGCCCAGTGGCCCCTGGCCGAGGATCACTGGATTAGAGAACTATTTAGGGCATGAGGCCTTGTGTTGGGTAGGGAAGGGAGGTGGGTGTCTGGCATGACTTGGGGAGGCTCCGTCCTGGGCATGTCATGGTGCCAAGCCCTGGAGAGGGAGAAGCCCTGGGAGGCTGAGGAGCGGGTGAAAGGGATGGTGGTGCGCTTGATTTGGACAGAAGAGCACCAGTGATGATCTCCATTGATAGAGAGGGAGTTCGGCCCAGGGGTTGGTTAGTGGTGCCAACCCCAGACCTGTCTGCCGAGGTTCATGAGCTAGGTGACCTTGGCAAGTCACGTGTCTCCACAAGCTGATAGAAGCAGGGATGCCTGGGTGGCTCAGTCAGTGAAGCGTCTGCCTTCAGCCTGAGTCATGATCCCAGGGTCCTAGGATCGAGTCCCACATGGAGCTCCCTGCTCGGCAGCGAGCCTCCCTCTCCCTATGCCTGCCACTCCCCGTGCTTGTGTGTTCTCTCTTGGTCTTTCTCTCTCTCTCTGACAAATAAAACCTTCGGGGGGGAAAAAAGATGATACAGGAGCTACTCCAGAGAGGTGGTGTGAGGATTATGTGAGTTAAGATCTAAGTTGAAAGGCTGATTCAGAGCACAGCTCTGTGGGCATTATCTGGCCTCAGGTTTGAGTTTGGGGAGCCTTGGAACCCGTGGTCTTTGCAGACAGCGGGATATGCAGAGCTGGCGCTGTGAGCCTCAGGTGGCCTGTCTGTGCAGGTGTCATTCGCACGCAGGTGAAGGTCAGCCCGCTGAAGGTGCCCACAGTTGGTAAAGCAGTGTCCAGACTGGACCGGTGGTCCCCGGGAAGGAGCCGTGTCTGTAGACGGATTGATGCCCTGAACCCTCCACCAAACAGACAAGGGGTCCAAGTAGTGCCGTGAGGAGGAGCCACGTGGCCTAGGGCCAGGTGCCAGCTGTGCCGCTTGTCCACTTCGTGACTGCAGACACGTTACGGAGCCTCTCCGCTCCGCAGTTTCCTCATCTGTGAAGCGGATGCCTGGTCTCTGCGTCCAGGTCGGTGTGCTCATAAGCAAAGTTAAATCGCTTCGAATGGCACCTGGCACACAGTTGGTGCCTCACCTCATCCTCGTGGCACCTCACAGCCAGGTGGCATTCCCATTCTGTGGGTGAGAATACTGAGGCCTCCAGGGCTCAAGCAGCCAGAGCATATGAGGGGGGGGTGCCGGTCCCATTTCCCCACCAGCTGCGCTCTGAGGGTGGCGATGTCCCCTCCCTAACCTCAGTTTCCTTGCCTGTGAGGGAGTCTCCTGAGCCACTGGGGCCCACATGAGGGGACTGTGGAGCCCACTGGACATCTCAGTGGAGAGGGAGTGATTTCAAGGGGACAGAAACTCATGCCACAGTAAAACTCCTTCCTTGGAAATCCCTGGCGGCCACTCCCTCCCCTGGTAAAACCAGCCAGCTGATAAAGGCTCTGGGCCCTTTCTGCCTGGCCTGCCCACGCTCCTCTCACCCCCAGCCCCCCGCCCCCTGCCGAACAAACAGTGTGTTCCTGACTGGCTGCCCCTGTCCAGGACCGGGTTGCTTTTTCTTGGCTTTTTTGTGGCTGGTCCCCTGGTGTCAGGTGACAGCCACACAGGGAGGGCCAGGTTGCTGCCACCACCGGGAATCTGAGCTGACCACACCCAGTACAGGGCAGTGCCACCCAGCCCAGCAGCTGGGCGTGCCCCCTGCAGCCCCAGGCAGCCCTCCCTCCAGCCCCCCAACAAGGGCCAGGGACTCCTCAGCCCTGGCTCGTGACCAGCATCCTCCCCTGCTGAGGGCAAGCTGAAGGGCCCCCACTGTCTCCCTTCCGAGAACCTGCAGTGGGGTCCGGGAGCCAGCGTGAGACAGATAGGGCTTTCTTTCCCACACCAGGCTAATGTTGCAGCTTGGCGGCTCCTGCAAATCTCTCCTTTTCCAGTTCCTGTCAAAAGAGTTTGTTGTTCTCTCCTCCCTTGGCAGAGGTCACCTGAGCCAGGTAGCAGGGCTGGGGCAGGGCCAGGTAGGCTGGATGCTGAGCTCAGGAGGAAGGGGAGCCTGGCCCCAGTGGGGGGAAGGGGGGGGTCAGGCATAGGCAACCAACCTCCCTCCCTCTGAGCTGGAGAGAGCTCTGCTCTCCTTGCCGAACCCCTGCCCCACTCCCTATCCTGGTGGAGGGATGATCTGGGACTGCAGTACCCCTTGGAAGTCCCACAGGAGGGAGCCCCTGGGACTGATCCCACTTCTTGGGCCCCATGTCCAGTGAGGGGGCTGAGTCTTTAAAGGCTGTTAGAAGTTGAGGGATGGGACAGCCAAGGAAGGGGAGGACATCTGAGGCTGGGAGGACAGCTACCGCTGGAGCACAGGCCAGAGGTGCCCTGTAGAACCTTCCTGCTTCTCCACGCTGCTCTGGGTTTCTAGCTCCTCCCTCGTTGACCTCTGTCCTCTTCCTGGACCCAAATCCCTTCCTTCCCCATTCCCAACATAACCCCCAGTCCTCTTGTAACACACCTCTTCTCTCAGTCTGTAGGCGGGTTTCAGGCCTCCTATTGGATCGTAACTGCCTCACTTTGGGATTTGTGGGCTTTATTTGCATGTCCACCTCTCCTCACCAACCTCCCCAGACCTGGGGGATCCCCTGTCACCACACTAACTACATTTGAACCCACTCTCTTGGTCCCTGACCAGGTAAGGGCAGCATGGCATTTCCTCCCCTCCTTTTGTTCTTGAAGGAGCCATGGTCCCCTGGCAAAGATGCCTGGAGGGTACAAGGGAATGATGGAGACCTTTAGAAGGCAGGCAAGCTGTGTGGGGCAAGGCCTATGTTCTCCAGGGGGCTGAGCTGAGCCTTCCCGCTGAGCCTGACCATGGTCTAGAGGTTTGCTTTCAAGCCTCTGCCTCTGGTCCAGTGTAGTCATTGGTATCCGCCCACTGATCAGATGGAAATGAGGCTCAGAGAGGCAGAGGAACTCCCCCAAGTGCCAAGGCATTTTAAGTGTCAGAGAGGGGAATTCAGAGCCTAGTGGGCCCGACTCAGTCCCTGTTCTTTCTAAACCAGCCTGTGGGAAAGAAGGTGGAGGTGAGAGTCAGGGGTGGTGGCAGTGTCCCCAGGACCCTGAAGGAAATAAGGAGTAAGTGCCAGAGATTGAAGAATAGGCCCAGCTTTTGTCTCCTCCAGAGCAGGCAAAAGAGGCCAGCCTGTAATGGGAGCGACCGGGGCGCGATGTTCGGAGAACTTACCGCCAGGGGTTTGGTAGGCAGTGTGTGGCCTGAGAGCCTGACGGAAAAACAAAGCTGCAGGCTGGTTCTCTTTGGTTTGACTTTGTCCTGAGGCAGAATTGTCCAGGGCAGTGCCTATAGTCCAAAAGGACTATACTACTAGCCACGTATATAATGTAAAATACTCTAGCAGCTTCATTACGTTTTTTAGGTGGGTGACATTAACTTTGATATTATATTTTTGTTTAATCTAATGTATCCAGAATATTACTGTTTCCACACGTAGTCATTAGAAATTAATGAGGGTTTTTCTAGGTGTTTT
Source organism: Lontra canadensis (assembly GCF_010015895.1). Taxonomy (NCBI): domain Eukaryota; kingdom Metazoa; phylum Chordata; class Mammalia; order Carnivora; family Mustelidae; genus Lontra; species Lontra canadensis. Next base: position 5,545,757 of record NW_022631035.1, on the reverse strand, counting down.
GTATGTTTTGTTTTGTTTTTTAAGATTTTATTTATTCAGGGTGCCTGGGTGGCTCAGTGGGTTAAAACGTCTGCCTTTGGCTCAGGTCATGATCCCAGGGTCCAGGGATCAAGCCCCACATCAGCCTCCTTGCTTGGCAGGAGCCTGCTTCTCCCTCTGCCTGCCGCTCCCCCTCTTCGTGTGTGTGCTCTCTCTCTCTCTCTCTCTCAAATAAAATCTTAAAAAAAAAAAAAAAAAGTTATTCATTTGAGAGAGAGCACAGGCAGGGGGAGAGGCAGAGAGAGGAGGAGAAGTTCCCATGAGATGGGAGCCCCATGCCGGGCTCGATCCTAGGACCTGGAGATCATGACCAGAGCCGAAGCTACTTAACCATCTAAGCCACCCGGGTGCCCCCCCCACCCCCTGCCGCCTTAATACAGAATCTTTGAAATGCTAAGTGTTCTTTTACATTTACAGCATATTTCAATTCAGACACAGACCTTTCTGTGGGGCTACATAATCTGTAGTTAGAGCTGGAAGGTGTGCAGCTGAAAAGGGAGAGTCACAGTGTGGTCTGCCTGACTCCAGCCTCTGTGCCTTTGGGATCCAGCAGCATACCTGGAAAGTTTTCCAGCAACTGAACTGGGCAGCCATTCTTAAAGTTAAGTTAATTAAAATTAAATTAAAATTTCCATTCCTTGGTGGCCACACCGCAGGTGCTCAGTATCTCTACACAGCTCACGGCTGCCACACTGGGTGGCCCAAGGCATGCGTCTCCTCCTGGGCACAGGGCTCCTTCCTGCAGGACATTTTCCCCAGACTCCTCCAAATTCCAGAGGCTTTTCACCCCACTCTGCTCCTAACTGGGGTGAGAGAAAAATGCCACCATCCCAGGAACCTTTTCTTGGGCCCTGGCTGATGATTTGGCCAAGGCTCCAGCAACCTGAAGCTGGCCGAGGCCTACCCGGGGGGCCCTGGGGGAGCTGGTCCCCACACGCACCATCACGTGCCCTGCCCTCCTTTTCCTGGGAAATGTTTACATTCCAGACACTGCTATCTCCCCAAGGCTTTTCCAGGCGCTGCATTTTTTACATAGCTGAACGGGGACCTGGGCTGGCCAGGGGGGCTCCTGCTGGGTCACTCCTCTCCGGTCTGTCCCGTCTAGGTATAGCCATTTGTAGGGTAGACTAGTTCCTGGCAAAGAGCCAGGGAAGAGGGGGCTGCTACACCTGTGTGTCCCTAGATTAGCTGTCTCTGGAGCTCTCCTCCTCGGCTGACCCCACCTTGGGGCCTCCTTCCATGAGCCACTGGACTGGATGGGACAGGCCAGCAGCCAGCAGTTGGGTTTGCTAAACTGTTGTGCCCACTGTCAGCAGGACTTCTCTCTTTCTGCTCCTTTGAACCTGATGGGACAGCCAGGGGAAGCCCAGAGGGGAGCCCTGGGCCTAAGGAGAGCCGCCTCACTGGTGCAACCTTCTTTCTGCAGGGCAGAGCCTCCATTGCTTTTTTGTTTTTGCTTTTAAAGCTTTTTATTTATTATTTGACCGAGAGAGACACAGCGAGAGAGGGAACACAAGCAGGGGGAGTAGGAGAGGGAGAAGCAGGCTTCCCGCTGAGCAGAGAGCCCAATTTGGGGCTCGATCCCAGGACCCTGGGATCATGACCTGAACCAAAGGCAGACGCTTTTTTCTCTCTCTTTCTTTCTTTCTTTCTTTCTTTCTTTCTTTCTTTCTTTCTTTCTTTCTTTCTTTTTAAAGATTTTATTTATTTGACAGAGATCACAAGTAGGCAGAGAGGCAGGCAGAGAGAGAGGAAGGGAAGCAGGCTCCCTGCTGAGCAGAGAGCCCGATGTGGGGCTCGATCCCAGGACCCTGGGATCATGACCTGAGCCGCAGGCAGAGGCTTTAACCCACTGAAAGGCAGACGCTTAACGACTGAGCCACCCAGGCACCCCGAGCCTCCGTTGCTTTAAAAAAAAAAAAAAGTAAAGCATCTGGCTGGCATCCTTTGCCGTGCTCTGATCTAGCTCTACAGGTTCCGTATCCCCTGGAGTGGGAGGCAGGGGGCAGGGAGCGCTGAGTGAGAACAACAAAAAACCTTCCCGAAGATGGTTTATCAGTCCAAGTCTGTCGTATATACATCCATACTTTTTAAGCCTGTAATTCCACTCCTGGGACACCTACCTAAGGAAATAGTGAGTTGTAGGCAAAGGTAGGAGGGGTCCGAGGAAGGTCATCAATGCAGCTGGCAGTGGTGAGCCCTATAGAAACAGGAAGTGCTCACCAACAAAAGCCTGGCGGGTTTGGACGCCTGGACATAGGGAACATTCCTTAGCTGTCTGTTTTTTGTTTTCTGTTTTTTTTTTTTTTTTTTTTTTTTAAAGATTTATTTATTTGAGAGGGAGATCGAGAACTTGTGCAGGGGGTTGGGGGTGGGGCAAAGGGAGAAGGAGGGAGAGAGAATCCCAAGCAGACGGCCCGCTGAGTGCAGAGCCCCACACAGGGCGATCTTGAGATTGAGACTCGAGCCAACATTAAGAGTCAGACGTGTAACAGACTGACCCCCCCAGGTGTCCCTCCACAGCCATTTAAAACTCACTTGGGTGTTTTGGATGACTCGGGCTGGCTGCAGGCGGGCAGATAGGCTACATAGCTCTGTGCATATGCACACAGCTGTGGGGCACGACCCCAGTCCAGTCTCTATGTTAAGTGTAGACACACCAGTGTATGGTCACAACACAAGAAAGACTCACAGACACCAAGATGCTAGCAAGGGTCACTTCCAGTCGTGGAAGCACGGGTGATTGTTTTTCAAACTCCTTTCTACGTTCCAAGTTGTCTGCAGTGTGTGTTCTGTAGTAAGAAATGAGCAAAAGTGTGTGTCTGCAACAAAACTCCAGAAGCTTCTCTGGAAGGGTAGTGGAGAACAGACGGTAGCAAATGTACCTGCGTTCAGAGCTGGAGGAGCCTCGGACGGCCAAGGGCCAGGAACGGCTGCTGTGGGTCCTGTCCACCCACAGGGACTGGCCCAGAGCTGCGGCACAGCTAGGCTAACTGAGCTGTCTGGTCCTCCACTGTGCCAGTCCCCAGAGCTTCCCTCTCCCCCACACCCCCGCAGGAAGACTGGGTCGGTCACTCACAGTGTGGGCGGTGGAGGAACCAGGTCCGAGTTCCTGGTGAGCATCAGGTGGCCAGTGTGGTGTCAGGGGAGAGTGTCCCGGGGATGGCCGGGACAGGCCAAGGACTGGGTCAGAAATGGGTCCGGGATTGGCTCTGCACTCAGGTGTCTGGGTAGGAACCCAAACATGACTGACTTCGTGCTCCTACCTGCTGGGGGGGGTTCTGTGCTGCAGCTCCCCTGTCGAGCGCCGGCTCTCCAGCCGCACGGGTGAAGGGGATTTGTCTGCAGGTCCGTGCCGAGCTGGTTCTCATTACAGACGGTGGAGCACGGCTTCCCACACCAGCCCAGTGCCCTCGGCTACAGCCAGTCTCTGCGCATCCTGGCCATTGGCACCCGCTCCGGAGCCGTCAAACTGTATCCTTTCTGTTCCCCCAGCTCCCAGCCGGCGGGGCCCTGGCATTGGTGGGATTCAAACTAAAGCAAGTTGTAATGAGCCCTCCTGTTCCTGGGATGGTCCACATACCCTCTTGGGAGTCAGCCATGGATGCAGTAGATGGAGGAAGGTTGTTTTGGTTTGTTTTGTTTTTCCCTTTCTCCCAGTCAGCACACTGGTCCCAGGGCGGCCCAGGGGGAGAGGAGCAATGCTAAGGTTTCCAGATTCTGCCCCACCATGCACGCCCCCTGTGTCTGCACAGGCACACCAGAGAGAATGGACTTGTGGTTGGCACGGACAGTCCTTCTCTGGCCTGAGGCTGGACATGGTCCAATAGGGTCATCCTCCGTCCAAAGTATTGGTTCTGGAGCATTTCAGAAGCAAGCCAATAGTTCCAGGTTGGAGGACTACTCACTGCTTGGGTCCTCTGGCTGGCCTGGACTACAAGTCTGAGAGCTCCCCAAACTGACATCCCACCCGAGCCCCTAGAGTGAGCCAGGGTGGCACCTGGGAGAATTGGGAGGTGGGGGACCACCATGGAGAGCGCAGCCGGACCCTCCTTGGGGGAAGCTGTGACTCCCCCTGTTCTTCTGCATCAGGTCGAGCAGGGGAGGCGGGGGTGGGAGCTGCCCCCAGTGGGCTGGCCTAGGCTGTAGGTGGTGTGGAACTCTCTCTCAGCTGGTTAATCATTGCTGGGCCCCAGCCATATCCTTCCTGGTCACCAGTCCCCAGAGTGGGAACTCATGGCCAAAGCTGCTGGGGGCGGGCCCTGGGGGGAGGGGGTGCCCTGTCTCAGGTGCCACCTTGTGGTAGCTGATGGGTCTTTTGCGGCTCAGGTGGTGGGGGCAGGGGGGAAGCTGTAGCAAGCAGTGCAGCCCTTGCCAGGGTAAGGTGTGTTCCCCAACCCCCCACCTGCCTGGCTGGAAAAGCTTCCCCTGATTGGAGCTGGCCCCTTGGTGTCACATCACCACGGGCCACATCCCCCTCAGGCCAGGGCCCCTGCTGCCTCCACCCCCCACCCCAGGCTCCATCTTGCAGGGGGTGGGGGTGAGGCTGTCTGTGTCGCTGAAGTATTTATATTCTTGCCATGCGGGCCCAGAGGTCCTGGCCCTTGAGCGGGAGTGGGTGGTATCCTGCGTTCTGGAGCTTTCCTGAGCCCACTGCCCGTAGCTATGGCGCCCCAGGGGTGGAGTTCATGGGGCTGCATCGGGAGACCAACGCTGTGGTACAGATCCACTTCCTACCTGGCCAGGTGAGGGGACCTCCACGCCCCCTTCCTCACACGTCACCTGGTAGGGGTGTACAGAGGCATTTGGTGGCCCTGGGTTTGGGTCTGCCAGGAGGGCTGGGAACTGCTCCCCTTTCCCCAGCTTCGGGTTCGTGGACCACCCAAAGAGTTGCCAGGGGTCTTTTGGTTCTGGGCTCTCTGAATCAACCGGCGCGGGGTGGGCGAGAGGCCGCGGTGAATGCTGGCCCCTCCATAGTGAATGAGACGGCGTGCTCCGGGTTCCTGTGCCATCCCCTCCCTAGTGCCAGCTGGTCACCCTGCTGGATGACAACAGTCTGCACCTGTGGAGCCTGAAGGTCAAAGGCGGCGTGTCAGAGCTGCAGGAAGATGGGAGTTTCACGCTGCGTGGTCCCCCGGGGTAAGGACTCGGTGCCCGTCCCCTCCCTTCCAGCCTGACCTGCCCGCCCAGCTCCAGGGTGGGATCCCCCTTTGAAGGTCCTGTGGCGCTCTGGGTGGGCCCAGCATTGGTTTGAGCCGAGGCAGCCCCTCCTGCGGGTGTTCTGTTGGCGTGGGTGAGGCTGCGGCCTGGCTCCCTCCATCCCCACACAGTGTCTACACAGGAGGCTCTGGAAGGGGTGTTCTGCCTCCCAGCCCAAGCCCTCCACCATCTGTCTTCTTGGGAGAAAGTAATCAGTATATTTATCCTGGCCCCAGACAACCATTAAAGGACCCCATTAAAGGACCTCACAGGCCTGCTTTCCCTAGGCATGGCCTGTGCTGGGGCCTCCCCTGCCAGGGTAGCAGCCGGCTCACTGGCGGCCGTTCCGTCCTCAGGGCTGCCCCCAGTGCCACACAGATCACCGTGGTCCTGCCGCACTCCTCCCGCGAGCTCCTCTATCTGGGCACTGAGAGTGGGAACGTGTTTGTGGTACAGCTGCCGGCCTTCCGCACACTGGAGGACCAGACTATCAGCTCAGACGCCGTGCTCCAGCGGTGAGTCTCCAACGCCTGCCACTAGGAGGCCGTCCGCTCCAGCCAGCCAGGGCCTTCTCCCTTCTGTGCCAGTAATGTCTCAGGGGACTTTAATTTCTCTCCTGGGAAGCCTATAGGGATGGAGGAGAGACTCTCAGCTCCCCACCTGGCCCCTAAATGGAGACTCTGACTCCATGATGTGTCAGCGTCACAGCGCTTTCCAAAGGTCTGGGGGATAATTTGTCATTTCATTTAGAGGTGAAGGAAATGAGGCTCCTCACGGTTGTTGCACCTGCACCAGTTGTTAGTCTGGTGTTCTTCGCGCTGCTGCCGTGAATTTCAAAACCCCGGGGGCTCCTCGCCGGGGCAGATGGGGCCCAAACCTCGCTGTGTCAGGAGGGGCAACTTCTGGGGAGGCGTAGGCTTTGGAGTCTGCTGCTTTCATTTGCATGCAGGCCCCGTGGACTGATCCTGCACAGCCACGACCCTGTAGGCTTCTTCAGATGATCCCGGAGGCTTTGTCCCGTGATGATGATGTCTGCAGCAGAGAGGGTGTCACAGCAGGTCTGGGTGTGAAGAGTGGGGGCTGGGGCCCAAAGGTGGAAGAGATGAAGGGTTAGCCATGGTGGGATGTTCTGCAGTTTCACGGGATGGAGAGGAGGCCAGGATCCTCCAAGGGGACGCTGCTTCAGGTTTGAGCCGGTGGGACCCCGTTCCTTCCAGTGCAGGCTTTAGGCTTCCAACTCGCTCCAAAGGGCCCTTTGTCCAGGCTGGGGTGGGAGGCTTCCTGCTTGGGGCTGGGTCTCTCCAAGCACACACCTGTGTGTTTCCGCCCAGTAGGGTAGAGTCAGGCCAGCCAGGTGGTGGTCAGAGCAGAGCTGTCTGCAGGTCAGCAGGCATGGCAGCTTCTCAGCCTGGCCACCTAGTCTGTGGGCAGGCCTGCGGGAGGCGCTCCTCCTCAGGTGGCCGTGCCCATGCCCACCTCACTCTGCTGGTAGGAGTCTGACCGGGGGCCTCCCCCAGTCTGAGTGCCCTGGGAACCCCCTACTGCCAGTCTGAGTCCTCGTTCTAAATGAAAAGAGGTTTGGCTTGCTTGGGCTCCTAGAAACGCCCTGGGGGTCCAGGCTGTTTGCCTAGCCTTCTCTGGTCTGAGGTGTTGGCTCTGGGTCCTGTGCCTGCCACCTCGCATCCTTTGTTGGCTACAGCAGCTCCGGACTTCACATCAGCATTCCAGGCCCAGAGAAGAAGGAGGGGGTCAAAGCTCAAGGCCAGTCCCACTCATGTAGAGAGTTTTGTTTAGTGGGTTTTAAAAACTTTTCTTATTATGAAACACCACCTCTACGCAGAAATGCACTAGGCTTTGCCGCCTGCTCCCTGGAGCCCCCACACACGCGTCCTAGTCCTGAGCCCCTCCCTCCCTGGAGGTCACTGCCTTCTCCTTCCTTGTAACCCCTCCCCACGGGTTTGCATCCTTAAGTTTCTGTCCTCACTGTCCTGTCCTGTGCTCGTCTCCCCGCTCAGCGGTATGGCCTCGCGATCCTGCTGCACTGCTGCAACCACGCGGTGTGCACCTGTGCCCCGTGGTCGGTCCCGGCCGCCAGCAGCAGCGACACCATGGCCTCACCACGCTTCCGTCCACCAGGTTGCCCGAAGAGGCCCGCCAGCGGCGGGTGTTTGAGATGGTGGAGGCTCTGCAGGAGCACCCCCGCGACCCCGACTGCGTCCTCATCGGCTACAGCCGGGGCCTCGTTGTCATCTGGGACCTGCGGGCCAGCCGCGTGCTCTGCCATTTCCTCAGCAGCCAGGTAGGCCATGCGGGCGGGGGGGCAGGGGCCGTGCCGCCCTCCCAGACAGCCCTGTGCTGAGGCCTGCGGGTGCCGGTGTCGGCAGCAGCACCCTGATCCCGGCCTGCGCCCTCTCCCTCTCCTCCCCTGCAGCAACTGGAGAATGTCTGCTGGCAGCGGGACGGCCACGTGATTGTCAGCTGCCACTCCGATGGGAGCTACTGCCAGTGGCCCGTTTCCGGGGATGCCCCACAGCCAGAGCCTCTGCGCAGCTGCACGCCTTACGGTCAGTGCTCCGCCCGCCTCGTGGGACAAGCCCTGACCTGTCACCGGGACCCCCATCCGCTGGCAAAGCCGTGTCCTCTGCTCCCGGTCTGTCCTTCCAAGTTTGGGGTGCAGGCGCTCACCTCCTAGCAGCAAAGCTGGGGCCCCAAGAAGTGAAGGCTTTGTCCAGAGCCATGTGGTGGGTTCTCTGCTGCTGTTCATGGCTCTTTCGGGGGACGGCTCAGGGAGGGACTTCTGAGCACAGGTCTGCTGTGCGGGTTTGGGCATGAAGTGTTTGTGCCCTACGGACCCTGGAGCGGACGGCCCAGTTCAGGCTGGCTCCTTTATTGGGGCACCTGGGGGACTCAGTCAGTTTAAGCACCAGCTCTTGATCTCAGCCCAGGTCTTGGTCTCAGGGTCGTAAGTTCAGGTCCCATGTTGGGCTTCAGTGTGGGACTTACTTTAAAAAAAAAAAAAAAAAAAAGGTCAGTATGAGACTCTGTAAAGAGTTTCTGCAAGCTGGTTCCTTTTCTTGTAGGTCCTTTTCCTTGCAAAGCCATTACCAAAATCTTCTGGCTGACCACCAAGCAGGGGTAGGTATCCATGCTCTGTCCTTGTCCCGGTCTGCAGGCTTCCTGGGGGGCTGCTGTGGCCTCTGCTGGCGGCAGGCAGCGTCTAGGGACTGCCTTAGGGTCCCGCATGGCAGCAGAAGGAGAGCAGGCCATTCATTACTTCTCATGGCTAATTCCTGAGCAAACATTCTTGACCTTTCCCTCCACCCTCCCAGAGAGATGATTCAGATTAGCAGGGTCCAAACTCTGTTGTAGCAGGAGACCTGTTTCTTCAGGCAGAGACATACGGGGAGATCCCACACACAAGCAGCCGCGGGAGCGGGTGGGGAGCCCTGCCCGAAGCAGAGGCTCGGGAGCCACACTCACGCCCAAGTTCTCCTGGGTTATTGCGATCAGGAAGTGATGGGGGTCCACCCCTCCCCTCACGGGGACCTTGAGTGAGTGCTGACCTCGAGACTGGCCTCCCTCCTGGTCCTGCCCCTTCGGTCCCAGGACAGTCCAAGCTTCTAGCTCAGCCGGGGGCTCTCTGAGCTCGTGTTGGGAGCCCCAGCCCAGCCCAGGGTTCTTCTGTGCCGGCCAGGTTGCCCTTCACCATCTTCCAGGGCGGCATGCCTCGGGCCAGCTACGGGGACCGCCACTGCATCTCGGTGATCCACGATGGCCAGCAGACTGCCTTCGACTTCACCTCCCGCGTCATCGACTTCACTGTCCTCACTGAGGCGGACCCTGCGGCGGGTAGGCTGGCGTCAGGGATGGGTGTGGAGGGCTGGCCTCCTGGAGGTACAGGGATGTGGCCCGCTTGTTCTCAAGCCCGCCACTGCCTGAGTCCCTCACCCCTACTGCACCCCTCTTGGGGCCTTTAACACACACACACACACACACACACCGCCAGCCTGTGGCTTCGTCCTTGCTGGCCACACCTCGCACCCACCCTGAGCTCTTTTTGCTCTCGCCTGGCTCTGATGGGACTTAGCCTGAAGAGGGCAGATCTGGCCTATTGGGTTGAGTAGCACCCAGCTGAGAGGCAAGAAGGTCCTGGCTTGGACTTGTGAAGTCCTCCCTTTCGTGGGGTGGACAAGACAGCAGAAGCCAAGATAGCAGAGCCCTGTGCCAGTCTCATGAACTGGTGACAGGCACGACTGGAAAGGGCTGATGTGAAAATCTGGAGAGGAGGCCGGTCAGGGTGCGCCTCCCCTCCACATGAGTCTGGCCTGATGAGGCCAAGGCCTCCAGGTAAGGGGTTGAGCCTGCTCAGGACACACTGGCCCATTTGGAGGGAGACTCAAACCTGCTTTTCCTCCTTCCCAGCCCCTTCCCTCCACACACCTGATGGGGGATGCTAGGAGTAGGGTCCATTCTTTAGGGGTTTCTACAGAGTTGATCCCGTCATATGTGAATAAAGACAACGTTATTTTTTCCTTTCTAAGCTGTATACCTTTTATTTCCTTATCTTGCCTTATTGCATCGGCTAGGGCTTGTGGAGAAGCCGAGAGAGGGGCCCTCTGCCTTATTCTTGATCTTCGTGGGAAAGCTTCCCATTTCTTACCATCAAGTTACGCGAGCTGTAGCTTCGTTGTAGGCGATCTCCACCAAGTTGACAAGTTCTCCTCCTCCTAGCTTAGTGAGAGCTTATCATAAACCGGTGTTAGGGTCTGTCGGATGCTTTCCCTGCATATACCGATACGATCCTGTGTTCCTTTAGCCTGTGCGTGGTGGCTTCCATTCATTGACATTCACACATTGAGGTCGCCTCGAGCACCTGCGATGAGTCCCGCTTCGTCGGTCCTGGGGTGTCATTCTGTCTGTACTCTGTTGGATCTGCAGCTTGTTTTTAAAATGCACATTCTCTGAGTATAACCCTAGAGCTTCAGATTCTGCAGGACTGGGCGGGGGAAACTGCTTCCCGAGGCTCCCGAGGCTCCTGACCCTACCACCTCTGTCCCCACCTGTCCCCTAGCCTTTGACGACCCCTGTGCCCTGGTGGTTCTGGCTGAGGAGGAGCTGGTGGTGATTGACCTGCAGGCGGCTGGTTGGCCCCCGGTGCAGCCTCCCTACCTGGCCTCCCTGCACTGCTCTGCCATCACCTGCTCCCACCACGTCTCCAACATCCCCCTGAAGCTGTGGGAGCGCATCGTTGCCGTGGGCAGCCAGCAGCACATGCACTTCTCCACCATGGTAGGTCCAACACGAGCCCCGGCCCTGCCTCGGGTCAAGTTCGCCCACGGACTTCTGGTCTCCTTCTTCAGGAGTGGCCCATTGATGGTGGCACCAGTCTGGCCCCAGCCCCTCCCCAGAGGGACCTGCTGCTCACGGGGTAGGCAACGTCATGGCATCTTCCTGCCAAGTAGACTGTGCGGGGTGGGAGCAGAGCAGGGTGCGGGCCAGTCCTAGCAGCCCCCGGGCCCCGCCTCCCCCGTGACTGGCAGGTGGACTCCGCCCACAGGCACGAGGACGGCACGGTGCGGTTCTGGGACGCCTCGGGCGTGTGCTTACGGCTGCTCTACAAGTTGAGCACGGTCCGGGTGTTCCTGACCGACACAGACCCCAGCGACAGCCTCAATGTCCAGGGCGAGGAGGAGTGGCCCCCACTCCGCAAGGTGAGGCCAGGAGCCTGGAAACCAGGGAGGGCAAGGACGGACTGGGTCTAGTACTTTCAGTCACCTGCGGCCCTCTCCTCCATCGTCAGGTGGGCTCCTTCGACCCCTACAGTGATGATCCCAGGCTGGGCATCCAGAAGATCTTCCTCTGCAAATACAGCGGCTACCTGGCTGTGGCCGGCACGGCAGGGCAGGTGAGAAGGCTGGGGTGGGGGCGGGGCAGCGAGGAGGAGTGGGCAGGTGACTTTGGGCAGTGTCCAGGGGATAGAGGGCGGCAAGGACAGGAGCCAGTCTCCTGAGCGCCCATGGATGGTATCACCGAGATTGTCACCTGTCCCTGTGGCTTGGGGCTTCTCCCCGTGGGGAGGGATTGCCTGGTCCCCATAGAGACAGGCCTGTGGGATGACCGATTCTCCTCCAGAAGCCAGGATTCAGGGCCAAGGGTTGGACAGAGGCCTTCTGGCTGTCCTCAGGCCCCGGTACTGGCCGTGGGTCCCGGGTCCTTCCTTCTCCATCTTCAGGGTCCCTGCGGTCCCAGGGTTCCTTGGAGCCGGAAGTTGCTCAGCCCACCTGCCCCTCCCCCCCAGGTGCTGGTGCTGGAGCTGAACGACGAGGAAGCAGAGCACAGCGTGGCGCAGGTGGAGGCCGACCTGCTGCAGGACCAGGAGGGCTACCGCTGGAAGGGGCACGAGCGCCTGTGCGCCCGCCCAGGGCCTGTGCGTTTCGAGCCCGGCTTCCAGCCCTTTGTGCTGGTGCAGTGCCAGCCCCCGGCTGTGGTCACCTCCTTGGCCTTGCACTCCGAGTGGCGGCTTGTGGCCTTCGGCACAAGCCATGGTTTTGGCCTCTTTGACCACCAGCAGCGGCGGCAGGTCTTTGTCAAGTGAGCAGCCTCCCCGGGGCGTCTGGGGCCTGGAGCTAGGGTTGTCGCTGGGCTCTTACCCCTGGGCCCTGGCAGCGCGGGTGACCGGGTGTGTGGTCCTCCCCCACTGCCCCCAGATGCACGCTGCACCCCAGTGACCAGCTAGCTTTGGAGGGCCCACTGTCCCGTGTGAAGTCCCTGAAGAAGTCCCTGCGCCAGTCCTTCCGCCGGATACGTCGGAGTCGGGTGTCCAGCCGGAAGCGGCGGCCAGCTGGTCCCTCTGGAGAGGTGAGGCTGCGACCGGCCACAAGCCCGGGAGAGCTCTGAGCAGCCCGCAGTGGGTCCACACCAGCCCCGCCTCCCGTACTCGCTGTGGCCACGCTGAGTAGGTTCCCGCCCTGCCGCCAGCGCTGTGGCCTTGGCTACGTCACACCGCGTGTCTGCCTCACCTTCCCCAAGCGGAAAGGGCCAGGCTCTCAGGAGACGCCAGACGGGTGGTGGTGTGATGGGTTGGTGGTGAGCAATCCCGTGTCCCCAGAACGGGGAGGCCGGAGCCGCTGCTCAGGCCCGGCCCCACCCGCTGCAGGGACAGGAGGGGGCGGCCAGGCCCGAGCGCGCGGGGGCGCCGAGCATGGAGCTGGCTCCGGTGCAGCGCAGGATCGAGGCCCGCTCGGCGGAGGACTCCTTCACGGGATTCGTCCGGACCCTCTACTTCGCTGACACCTACCTGAGGGACAGTGAGTGGCCAGCCTGAGGTGGGGGGCCCAGGAGAGCACGGCCTTGGCCCAAGGGCATGTTGGAGGCTCCTGCCCGCCCTGGCTGGGAGGACCCTCAGAGGGGCTTTCACTTGGGAGCACGGGAGACGGGACCCCCTGCCTGCGTCTCCAAGGCCGATTATACTGGCTTCGTACTCATGCTCTGCCATGCTCTCGGAGTGTGACCTGGGACATGTCACTTTTCCCCCTGTCACATGCCTGCTGGGGTCCAGTGGGCTCTGCAGGAGCTCCCCTGTGGCCTCCTACCAGGGCAGGGGTGGTGGGGCAGGGACGAGGGTCTTGAGGGTCAAGCTATCCTGGATTCAAGATGATCTGTGCATGGGGCCCCTGTTGTCAGCCTTCCCAGCTTGGCCTTTCTACACCCCAGGGGCTAGGCAGGACCCACAGCCATTCCATTTTACAGGGGAGGAAACTGAGGCTTCCAGAGTTTGCCAACTTGACCTTGGAGTCACACAGGTAGTGAGAGGCAAGGCCAGGACGTAAGCCCAGGTCACTGGGCTCCACCAGACCCGCAGAACCGTGGGTTAGGTACAAACCTTTGCCTCTTGGCAGGCTCCCGCCACTGCCCCTCGCTGTGGGCCGGCACCAATGGGGGTACCGTCTACGCCTTCGCCCTGCGCGTGCCCCCTGCTGAGCGGAGAATGGACGAGCCTGTGAGGGCAGAGCAGGGTGAGTGCTGGGCAGAGGGAGAGCAGAGGGTGCTGCTCCTCTGCCTAGGTTTGGGGTGGGGCGGCACCTCTAGCCTTGCCCTGTGCCCAACCCTCACCCACGACTTGCCTCTTTCCCTGTAGCCAAGGAGATCCAGCTGATGCACCGAGCGCCCGTGGTGGGCATCCTGGTGCTGGACGGACACAGCGTGCCCCTTCCGGAGCCCCTGGAGGTGGCTCATGACTTGTCAAAGAGCCCGGACATGCAGGGAGGCCACCAGCTGCTCGTGGTGTCAGAGGAGCAGTTCAAGGTGCTGCTCGGGTACAGGCGGGCCCCCTGGGAATCCTGGGGGCGTCTGGGGAGCTCAGAGGACGGGCTGGTTGTGGTTCCTGCAGTGGACGTGTGCAAGGCCACCGAGGCACAGAAGAAGAGGGCTCCAGGGTCAGCGTGGGGAACACTGAAGCAGGACCTATGTCTGTGGGAGGGACAGCAAGCACAGACATGGAAATAAGGAAGCCCGGCCTCCTTGCGGTCTGAGTCCAGGGCCTGCAGGGCTGAGCGCCAGGGGGCGCCCAGAAAGGGGGCCGACTTCGCTGGGAAGGGTGGGGGCCGTCTTCCAGGGAGCCAGGCTGTGCAGCCGCACCAGGCAGGGAAGCCAGAAATCCTCGCTTGGCTGGACGGTGCGTGGGGGGCCGTGGTCGGGCCGGGCTCCAAGCCGTGCCCTTGCCCCCAGGTGTTCACGCTGCCCAAGGTGAGTGCCAAGCTGAAGCTGAAGCTGACCGCCCTGGAGGGCTCGCGGGTGCGGCGGGTCAGCGCGGCCCACTTCGGCAGCTGCCGAGCCGAGGACTACGGGGAGCACCACCTGGCTGTGCTCACCAACCTGGGCGACGTGCAGGTGGTCTCGCTACCCCTGCTCAAGCCGCAGGTGCGGTACAGCTGCATCCGGCGTGAGGACGTCAGCGGCATTGCCTCTTGTGTCTTCACCAAATACGGCCAAGGTGGGCCCGGGGCAGGCGCGGGGGGAACCTCTGGTGGGGGGTGTATGCAGTGTGGGGGTCCCACCGGGCAGCCAGGCCGGAGGTACCTCAGCCGAGGACTTCGAGGGAGGCCCCAGCCCCTCGTACCTCCTGCGGGGTTGGAGGGTGGGGGTGTCCCCTCGGCAGCTGCCAGGCCCAAGCTGCCAGGCCCAGGAACGGGGGGCCGGCCTCATCTGTCTGGCCTCTCCTCCTTCCCCCGCCCGCAGGCTTCTACCTGATCTCACCCTCAGAGTTCGAGCGCTTCTCTCTCTCCACCAAGTGGCTGGTTGAGCCCCGGTGTCTGGTGGATTCAGCAGAGACCAAGAGCCACAGCCGCCCCCGCAACGGATCAGGCCCAGAGAAGGCCTTGGACCGAGCCAGGTCAGCAGGACAGGTGGCCTCAGGCTGGCGGCTGGCCAGAGATCCCCTCCCTGGTGAGCTAAGCCCACCCCCCACCCTCCTAGCTCTGGCTCCCCAGCACCCCCCACACCCCATCGTAGGCGCCTCCCTCCCGTGCAGGTTGCCATCCCCGGCAAGGCTTGGTTCACCACCCTGGTTCAGGGTGGGCCTGGTCAGCTGACTTCATTCTTCATGGGATTGGGGCTTTCTGAGCCGGAATGAGGAGCCTAGTCCCCCCCCCGCAACCCCCTCCATCCTCACCATCTCTGTCCCCACAGGAACTCAGGGAGCCAGAGTGATGGAGAGGGTAAGACGGGCTTCCCTGTGGCCAGGGGTGTGGGGGGACAGAGGCATTGTAATACTCAGGCCCAGACCCAGACCAAAGAGGATGGAGGGGAACCCCAGGCCTGCAGGGGGTGTGCAGGCTGGGTGGAAACAGCATCCCTTCCAGTCCTGAGCTCTGGGCTCTGGCGCTCCCGCTCCAAGGGAGCTGGGGCAGAGAGGCCCTAGGGCTCGCCTGACTTGCCTCTGCCTTTCAGAGAGAAGGCCCGGCCGAGTGATGGAACATGCTCTGCTTAATGACGAGAGTGAGTTGGGGCAGGAGTTGGTGGGCTGCTGTGAGGAATGTCCCAAGGGAAGCCTGGAAGGCCAGGGTAGAAGTGAGGGCCATTACCCTGAGGGGGCAGACCCGTCCAACACCCACCAGTAGAAGAGGGGAGAAACATTTGTGTCTGGCCCGGTCTCTGCTGGCGTCACCACACCTCTGTCCCCCTCCAATCCTGCAGGGGTCCTGAAGGAGATCCAGAGCACACTGGAGGGAGACCGAGGGTGAGTCACTGCTCGGGCCTGTGAGATGGGCCCTGCGGTGCCAGGAGGTGTCTGGGAATGAGGGTCCTTGTCTGCCCTCCCCAAGGCCCCCATGGATGGTGACTGTCCTGTCTCTGCCCCTGCAGGAGCTATGGCGATTGGCGTTCTCAGCGAGTGGCCGTGGGGTACAGTCTCAGCAATGGGGGAGGTAGGTAGGGGCTCTGGACACTGCTGCAGGGCTGGGGGGCAGCTGGGAAGGCCCGCCTCCTCACATGGAGGGAGAGGAGAAGGCGCCCACACGGGTCCCCAGGGGTCCTGAAAACCTCTACCTCTGGGCTCCAGGTGGGGGACGGAGGCCGCTGGCCTGCCCAGGAGGCTCTGAGCCATTGCTCTGTCTCTTTCCACAGCAGAGTGAGCAGGTCGTGGGTCCAGGCCGCACCATGAACACACACTACTGAGGGCTCTTCCCGGGGCCCGGCCCCGCCTGCGAGGACCGCGCCCTGGGCTGCGCCAGGGGCTGGAGCTGATCCCAGTGTCCGGCCCGCTGCTGCTCTTGGCCTCGGGAGAGGCGGGACCCCGGTGCTGTGGGGCTGCCCCTCCTGGGCCTTGTCTGTCTTGGTTCTCTTGTCAATGTTGCACAGTTTTTACTCCCTCCCCTTTTTGTAGTGGGCTGGGTTTTAAATTATAAATTTTAATTGCCTCTGGGTGAAAAAGAGTTTTTAATAAACATCTTATTACCTCTTCACCAGACTGGTCCAATGACTAATTTTTTTAATTGTGGAGAAATTATCAACGTAAATGGAAATGATTGTTAGCCAGTCCCTTGCCTTTGCCCCGGGGTCCCGTTGCTGGACCAGGCTGGTGGTCCAGGGAATCCCTTTTTTAAGCCGTTTGAGTCAGAGCAAGTGTGCTTGGTTGGGCCTGAGCGCTGACTCCTCCGTGTGTGGGAATGAACGGCAAGAGGTAGCCGTTGCGAGTCTGCGTGGCTGCTTCCCTGGGTCAGGGCCGAGGGAGTCCCCTTTGACTGGCCTCTCCTTGCCGTCAGAAGGGGAAGACACAGTATCTCAGACCCGGCAGCTTCTTCCAGACTCCGGGGAAGGATCATGAGCCACTATTGAGGTCAGAGGCCATACCCCGAGCTGAAGGGTCTTATCCCTAGATGAGGGGCCTGGATCAGACTGCTGTTCTGGTCCTTATAAACCAGGCGTTTGGTCTACTTGATTCTACCTCGCTTACCTGCTTCTACCTGCTAAATTATAATTTAATTATAAATTACCTGTCTTTGCTGAGCACCTACTATATGCCAGGCACACCGGATCAGAGGTGGCCGAGACCATGTGGTCCCTGCCCCGGGGTGGGCGGGGGGGCTCCCCATCCTGGCAAGGGCAGGAGGTCTTAGGATGCAGGCAGTCGGGGGCCTGTGAGAGAGCTGCCAGGGAAGGTGATGTCAAGTTGGGTTAGGGACATGACTGGGGTGGGCTGGTGGGGGGACCATTCTGCACAGAGGATAAAGGGGCCGGGGGCACTGGCGGAACTGGCCTGCTTGCTGTGGGAGGCAGAGGCAGGGGGGAGGGGTGGCCAGAATTGTGCTGAAAATGAAGGCACTGCATGGCCAGGGCCAGACCAGGACCCCTTGGAGCATGGGGAGGGCAGGGGCACTGCTGTGTGGCCCAGGAGCCCACTTGGCCTGTTGGAAGGACCTGGATGAGTGCACAGGGCAGAGGAGGGGCCAAGGTCCAGGTCCCAGGACAGATGTGCTGGGGTGCGGGGCACCCCCCCCACTGCCGTCCAGCCAAGCATGGGCAGCTCGAGAGTCTCCGTGTTGTCCTTGGGCTGCTCCAGCCCCCCAACTCTCCTTAGAAGTGGGGTGGCGCTTACGGCAGTAGGAGCCCCAAAAGCTGTAAGGAATGCAGAGGAACAGTTCCCGAAGGGAAGGGGGACACAGACCCTGGTCCCAGAAATTGTGGGAAAGGGAGGCTGGGTAGATGGAAAGACAAAGCTACGGACAGGAGGGGACTGTGACAGCCGGCCCACTTGATGGGGAGACTCTGAGGGGCTTGAAGCAGGGAAGTGCCCTTGTGAAATGTTTATTTCCAAAGACCCCTGGGGTTTAAATCCCAGCAAGTGGAACTCCTGTGACAGGCAAATTGCCTACCTACCACCTCTGCATCCTGCTTTCTTCTGGGGAGTAGAACGATGACCTTGTCTTCTCGGGATCTGCTGTGAGGTGCACGAGAGTCCATGAGGTTCGCGGGGTCGTGATGGGGTGACCCTCTGGACAGGGTCAGGGCAAATGTGTTAGGGCTTGATGCACAGGATCTTGATGTGTATCATAAAAGAAACTAAGCTCTTTATACCTTGGGCTGGCAGCGGGTCCTCAGGCTGTAGGTCAGAGAGTAATGCACACAAAGTGGGTGCCAAGGAGGGAGAACCACCCACCCCAGAGGGCTTGACACACAACACACACGCACACACGGCCTGCGGGACTGTGGTTTTCCAACCACCGTTTGGAGGGACTTCCTGTGTGTTTTATCCTGGTAGCTGAATTAACACACAAATGGACAAGTGACATGAAGTTTCCCGCCAAGAAACCAAGAATTGAAGACCATGGTAATGACACAAGCGCCAAGAAATCAGAAGAAAATGGCAACACCAAGCACCCCCAGGATGCAGAGAGTCTCACGGCCACAGCAAGAACTCAGCAAATCAGACTGAAGAAAAGCCAACCACCGCCACACACGCACATCTGAAAATACCCAGACTCTGGAAACGGACTTACATCCATGTTCATTGAGAATGATCTTTGCCTTAAGAACTCTGCTATGAAATATTAGCTAGTGTTGGTGGCTTGCCTCTTTCAGTTCTAGAAAAACCTAATTGGGAGTGGGAGATCAGCTATTTGTACAGATAGGCATGCACAAGCTGAAGGGTTTGGCACAGTCTAGAAAGGGGATTATAATTACTTTTTAAAAAATTTTATTTATTTGACAGCGAGAGAGGAAACACAAGCAGGGGGAGTGGGAGAGGGAGAAGCAGGCTTCCCGCTGAGCAGGGAGCCCGACATAGGGCTCGATCCCAGAACACTGGGATCATGACCTGAGCCCAAGGCAGACACTTAACAACTGAGCCCCCCAGATCCCCCCCCAGAAAGTGGATTAGTGGAAGCTGGGCTGGCACAGAGAGAGGGGCTGGCCGTCCCTGCAGCCTCCATCCAGGGAGGGGTGCTGGTAGCGGCCAGGGGAGATTCCAAGCGGTTGAGTTGACAGAACCTCCGGCAGATGGAGGTGAGAGCGTGGCAGAGGTCACACCCCTGACTCCAAGGCCCTTGCCAACCTTCCACAGGCAGCTGGACACCTAGTCTGGAGACTCGGATCTGAGGGTCTTCAGCATTGACAGGTGGGAAACTTAGTGCTCACTTAGACTTGGAGCACACCTGACACTGACCCTGGTTTTGCCCGTGACCCACTGTGTGACCTTGGGTAGATGACATCACCCTTGTGCTTTAGTTTACTCATCTATAAAACAGGGCATAATAATAGGGCCTCCCTCAGAGGGTGGTAGGAATTAAATGAGAGTCTGTAAAATCGCACAGCACCTTAACACCCAAGCAAAGGAGGTGAAAGTTACTGTGGCTGGTCATAGGGCCGGGAAGGAGGGAGGAGCAGAACGGGTGGGGCGGGGGAGCAAAGCAGGTGAAGGAATGGGTGGGGAAGGTAGGAGCCAGAGGCGAGGGCTGGGCTTGGCGGAAAGAGCTAGGCTTGGTGGAGAGGCAGGGAGGAGGTCTCCTCTCCCCACGCTGTCCTTTGTCGGGTTCCTGGGAGGCTGCTGGAGGTCACACAGTCAGGAGGTGGGCTGGGGGAACCAAGGCTGGCTGGTTCCAAAACCGGTTCCCAGCAGAAGCTAGATGGAGCAGAATAGCAGGTACCTAGGGTCCAGGGAGCTGGTTTTGCCGCCCAATTCCTCACTTACGGGCTGTGTGTCTTCAAGTCACTTATCCACTGAGCTGATTCCCCATCTGTAGGAGGAGATCATATCCCTTTCCTAGGGTTTGGGGAGATTTGAATGAAAGTCTGCTTGGGGAGGGACCTGAGGCTTGCCACCCCCACACGTGAGCTACAGCCCTGGCCTGGATCAACCCGGAGGGGAAGAGGGCACCAAGAAGGCGAGAGACTGGAGAGGGGCACAGGGCTGGCTCTCTGCCTGCCCAAGAACTTGCTGGATACATTGCAACGAACCAGAGAAAGTCTGGTTTGCTGCTGGTGGCGGTCGCTCACACCTATGCTCAAGGGGGCCTTGGAGCCAGACTGCCTGGGTTGGCATCTCACTTCTGATCCTCCCTGTGACACTCAGCTGTGTGCTTCAGTCGTATCAGCCGTAAAATGGGACTCCTTAGGGCACCCACCTCTTAGCGTGCTTTCAGGAAATAAACGACTCCGTAGGGCGTGTTTAGAATGCTGCCTGGCATATCAGCCTTGAAATGGTAGCTGTTTATTGGTACTGAGTCCAAGAGAGCTAAGGAAGGACTGGGTGTCCCTCCAAGCCCCCGGGATGATGGTCCAGATCGGTTCTTCTTCTTCTTTTTTTTTTTTTTAAGATTTTATTTACTTATTTGA